>NC_140492.1:57138259-57643259 GCF_964271855.1 Acomys minous
AGGCGTGCAGGCAGGTCGGGGTTCCCAGCGCGCACCTGGGGGCAGGGTGGAGTGGGTTGGTGGCAGGACCGGGAGCGCCTCCGCCGCGGCCGCAGAGACCCCTCGCGAGCCCGGAGGACGCCCGGCAGCCCCGCCCTCCGCCCTGCCGCCTCCTCGGCCCGGGCTTTTTCCTGCGGGGCTCAGGAAGCCGGCCTAGTGCGGCCCGAACAATAGCTCGGGCTGGGCTCCGGGAGAACCGGAGCGGGCCCTCGGGGAAGGGCGCGTGGCGCCGTGGGGCGCAAGCCCGGGCCCACGGGAGCGTTTCTGCAGCTCGGCGCAGCCCGGTCATTGTTGGCCCCGACCAAAGGAGCAAGAGTCCGGGAGGAGCCACCCGAGCCGCGGCAGCGGGAGCCAGAGGGGGAGCCCGAGAGCTCGCTAGCTAGCCAGGGAGCCGGGAGGGAGGTAGCGAGAGAGCGAGCTGAGCGAGGGAGGGAGGAGGTAGGGAGACAGGGAGGGTGGGAGGGAGGAGGAAAAATAAAGAGGAGAGAGCCGAGCGGGGCTGAACAATAGAGACGGGCGGACGGGCGAGGAGAGCCAGCTGCCGCTGCCGGGCACCGCGGGCGCGCAGGCAGCCGGGACCCCGGCCCGGCCGGGGCCAGACAGCAGGCGGCCAGCGCCCCGGAGAAGGGGACCATGGGGGAACCGGCGATAGGCGCCCCCAGCCCGCCGCGCGCCGCCGCTTGAGGAGGCTCAGCGCCCCCCGCCGCAGACCCCCGCCCCGCGCCCGCACCCGCACCCGGGAGCCCCGCGGCCGCCGGCTTCTTGGCCACGGCCGCCGCGCCCTCCGCCCACTGGGCGCCGCGCCGCCCTCGGCCCCAGGCTTCGCCTGCTCCCGGCTGCCCGCGGACGCCCTCCCCCAGTCATGAACCCCCCGGAGGGGGCGTCGGAGGAAGGGGGAGCGGCGGACTCGGACGTGGACGCCTTTTTCAGAACAGGTAAGGTCGGGCAGGGCTTCGGGGCGGGGGTGAGGGCGGCCGCCTTGGACGCAGTGTGTTGGACAAGTTTGGGGACCGCAAGCTGCCGCCGGGGCGTGCGAGTCGGAGGCAGCCTCCCGCGGTCGTCGGGGCTGGAGTTGTGGAGGTTCACGTTGTTCTGACGGTGCTGTGTGCGTTTTAGGGAGGGCGTGGGGGCTGGGCGCCCCTCTGCGTTTACCCCAGTTGCGGGAGTCTGTGTTGGGGAGGCGGGAGGCAGTCCCCTTGGGCCGCCTTCTCCAGGCGACGCTGGATCACTTTGCAGCGCGCCGCTCCAGCTACCGGTGTCCCGGCCCCTCCCTCGGCTCCCCACTCCCACGGTGCCTGTCTGCGGGGCTCCCAGGCTGCCCGAAATCCGTACCCCTTCTTCTCTCCAGGGCTCGGGGCCCTGATGTGCGGAGAAGGGCAGCAGGGGTCGCGAGGCGCTCAGGCTGCGTACTGTCAGGCAGGAGCCAGGCTGGGAGAGACCTTTCCGGGTGCGTGTAGGGTAGCGGCATCTGGGACTTTGGACCCGCTGGGAGGACTAGGGGCACCTTGGACCTGCTTCTTGATCCTTTCTCCAGCTCCGGGGACCGATGAGTTTTACTTAAGAATCGCTTATTTCTGGAAGTGTGAGTTAGCGTCCCTCTCAATACACACCCACCAAATCTTTGCTTGCCTGCAGCGCGTGGAGCCCGGGATGGCTTTCCAGCGCTCTGCGCCTCTGCATCTCCCATGCAGCAGGTCTGTAGCTTCTCCTATTCGCTGCTTCTACTTGTCCCTTCTCCAGAACAGAAACGGATCGCCCTCATCTCCTACCACCTGTAGCCCTGTTTCATACATCACCAAGGAGTCCCCCACCTCCCCATGTACCTGTAGCTTCCACCAGCTCCGTTGTGCAGTTCCCCAGCTCCCCACACGTCTGCAACCATTTTGTCTGGAAATCTTTGTCCCAAGGACTCAGATAAGTTACGGGTGCCCCACACATCTGCCCTGCCTTTGGGAAAGTTGGATCAGAGGACATGAACTGGTAGGGGTCAGGGGGTCAAGTTAGCTCCGCTGGCTGCTCATCCATCTGTTTCCTAACCCTGTTGCTTTACCCTGGAGGTCCACTCCCTGGAAGGGAGCAGGGAGGGCGCTGTGTAGGGAAACTTGTGGCTTTGGAAGTCAAGACTTAATTGGCCCATATGGTCATCTCTAATTGGTCTGGGGAGGAAAAGAGCTGGAGGACAGGACTTGATGCCAGGGTCTGGCGAGGGGGAAGAGGCTCCTGTCATCCTTCCCTGCTTTCAGGACTCAGCCTGCCCTCCCCCCCTCCTCCATCCCCAGAGTCAGCATTTTTACTTTCCTCCTTCCTCCCCCTCCCCACCCTCTTTGTTGCCTGATCCTCTCTCCTCTCCTAGAAACCAAAGCATGCATTCTAAAGAGGTACCTGACTTGAGTTTATAACCCCCCACCTCCCCCCACCAAATCTAGGGAAGCTAAGTGGTATCTGGAAACATTCACAAGGAGGTCTACCAGACCCCACTTGCATCCCAGCCTGGCCAAGCAGCTGGATCTTCTAGCTTTGGGGAAAAAAACACTGTGATGTGAATTTATAGTCCTCTCCTCTCCCTCTCTTTTCTCTTCTTCCTTTCCTCTTCCTGTCTTCTTTCCTCCTCCTCCTCTTTCTTCTTCTTCTTCTTTTTTAAAATAAGCATTCATTTTGTAGTGTTATTCTAGAGACTTGTTAATTGGCTACTTTCCCTAAGGCCTTTCCAAACCACTCTTGCTTTCATTGTCTGGGCTGGTCTCAAATCACAGAGTAAGACTGGGCTGGGGTCAGTTTCCTACTGGGGTAATGTCCTTCAGCCCGGGAGGGTGGTGAGGGAGGCTAGACCTCATGGGTACTTAGAACCAGAGACAGTTAACATCCTTTATACACAAACCTGCAAATGATTGCTACCCTGTGACAAGCTGCTGAAGAGACAAGGCTAGAATAGCACCTGTCCTGCCTCATGGCCCTCTGTGCTCTGGCCTTTCGCCTTCAGTCTACTTGCAGGCTACCACAGAGGCCCTTGCTGGGGGTTCTTAAGTCTGGAAAGGTTATGTTTCTGAACCATTGCATTTTTTTTGATTCGTGTCTTCGCTGGAACATAGCTCTGTACCTGGTTGGCTGGTTGAATTATAAATGTTTTTAATTGAGCAACCAAGGAACCATCAAACAGATTGTTCAAAGTTTCCACCACCAGAATTACCCCCTTCTTTCTGGTGGAAAAATTTGTATGTACAAAGAGCAGACTGGCAATTACTTTGTCAAAATTCTGGCATACTAGGTCTCTAATTAGGCTTGTTTTAAATAATTTAGTCATTTTATTTGTTTTGCTTACCTGCTTTCTCTTTATTTGGATTTTTTTTTTTAGTTTTTTAGTTTTCATGACCAACTGATTAAATGAGATTCTCCAAATATCACTGCTTTTTACTTTACAAGGATCTAGAACTCCCTCTACTCCTATAGAGCATTTTATAGTATAGTATAGATTGATAAGGTCCTGTCTTCCTCAGAATTATGTTTCAAGCCTGAGAAAGTATGTTAAAGGGTTTTTGTTTTGTTTTGTTTTAATTTTCTTGGTCGTTGTTACAGGTTTTTAATTTTAATTGAATCTTAACTTTTTAGTGGTTATGGTTGTAAGTCAGAGAAGGGAACTCGGACACTCATGACGGGGAGGACAGGAAACTACTGACCAACAAGGACTTTGAAACACACCTACTAGGGATCTTCTGCTGTCCAGGGTGCTGTGGGGCTCAGGAGAAATCAGCAAAGTGGCTTCTGTCCTCAAGAACTTACAGACTGCTAATTAGATGATTGCTGAGGATTACGATGCGATGCTGTAGGTTAGAGAGTTGCCACATCTAGAGGAAGTGGAGCCCAGGGTGGTCTCTGAAGTGGGTGGGGCAGGGAGATTGGGTAGAGGTGAAAGAATGGGGGCTTTGAGGAGCCTGGGTTGACTGAGGGGAAAGGCTAGGCTAGTAAGGATGGGGAGCAGGGTCGGCTAAGTATAATAGACACAAAGAAAGGAGTTTTGAAACCTCCTGAAGAGGAGCCTGGACTTGATTCAAGAGAAACGGGGAGCCATTGATGGTGTCCGAGTAAGGACACATCATAAAGAAAGTACTGTTTGGAAACATTAGTCCTGGAGGGACATTGATGAAGTGGGGGGAAAAGAAAGATCGAGGGAGATGCAGGTGGGGGCTGGGGAGCTTGCTCTGTTTTGATGGCAGGCAGGATGGGGAGCCAGGGCTGACTCTAAGAGACATTGTTAGAGGTAGAAATGCTGAGTTTTACTGGCACACACACACACAAGTCATGTGGGGAGAAGTAGCTGAGTTGAGAGCCCAAGAATGGACTGTCCCAGATGACTGATGTGGTCTGCCTGAGGACAGTAGGCAGGCGCTTTATCTATGCTTATGTATGAGGAGTTGGAGGTGCACATCTATGTGGCTCAAGGCACAGGCAGGAGTGGTCCTCTGATGTGCTTGGAGCACCCAGAGGGAGGGGGTGGAGGAAGAATAGCAAAGAGGTGACAGAATGGAGCCTGGGTCCTGGGGACCTCAGGGAGTCCACGTGAGCTCTGATGTGATGATGGGGCAGCCAGGCCAAGCAGGAGGGCTAGAAAAAAAATGACACTGGGAGCTACCTCTGGGGGCACTGGGTTTTTGTCCTAGGTGGTTTGGGGAGAAAGAGAGAGAGAGAGAGAGAGAGAGAGAGAGAGAGAGAGAGAGAGAGAGACAGATGGACAGAGACAGACAGAGAGACAGACAGAGAGACAGACACACAGAGAGACAGAGAGAGAGAAGAGCGAGAGCACACTCTCATTATGGAGAGGAAAATCAGAGGTGGCTGCTGCTGCGTGGGATCCCAGAGACGGAAGAGTAGGCTCCATAGCGCAGCTCACGGCTTGGCTTTGAGCAAGAGAGAAAGCTCTTCCTTTAAAACGCAAAGACAAAAGATGAAGACAAATGAAAAGACGTTGCTGTGAGGTGCGGTCTATGCCTGGGTTTCTGCTGAGCTTGTTTGCTTCTGCAGTCAGACGTTTTCCACAGGAAAGAGACTGTTGACTAGGCGTTGGGCAAGCCCAGCTCAGCTTTCTGACTCTGTTTCCAACTCCCCAGAGCACCTTCTCCCCGTCACTTTCGCAGTTCTGTAAGCGGCATCCTTTCTTCCCCAGGCACGGTGTTTAAAGACTTGGTATTAATTCGAGGAATTTTCCTTCTCTAGCAAACCTTGCTGCACAGTCCTGCATAGATAGCCTGTTGTTCGTCCTCATCGTGAGGAAGGGAGGATGGACTCCCTTCATAGTCCTCTTCTCATCCTTCAAAATCTGTCCCCTCTCTACACCATCCCTGGGGGCTGATAACTCTCCCTAGAACATGCTTTCACCGTGTTACTGTCTGGTTTTTGAACCTGCAGTGACTCCCTGGTGTCTGTGGGTCAAGTCCACACTTAGCTGCACGGTTCTAGCCAGCTTCGTTCCCCTTGTCTAAGGCATGTTGACTCTTAGTGATCATCCCCACCAGACCCCATAGCCTCCAAATCCACCACATTCTTCAAGATTTGTGGGCTGTCTTTTTTCTTTTTTTTAAGACACATTTACAATTTACGACTACCTCTGTAAAACCCCCCAGTGTCTATCTTTTTCTCGCTGCGTCACTGTTATTGAATTATTGTTTAGCCTTTTCCTATATGTAGGACCTACCTCCCCATTAAAATTGTTTATCTTTTGGAGGCAAGTACAAAGCATTTAAGATATCGTACAATTCATCGCAAACTCTCCCTTTGAGATATAACAGACCTGGCTAAACATAAGCAATTGTTGAAGCTAGGTTATATCACGTCCTACTCGCTGCCTCACTTCTCAGACGCAGGTAATTACTCCAACCCGCCTGTGCAGGAAGACACACCACTGCCAGTCCCTGTCGTAGAAGAGGAAGACTTTGAAGTAACAACATACTTCGTGTGCAGTTCTTTGAGTGACTATCAGGACGTAGTCTGTGCATTGCTAGGCACCTGGGAAGGGAGAAATCCTCTTCACTCTTTTTTTTCAGCAGAGCACGACACCTCCTTTGAGTGACTCTTGACACTTCACAAGGTAAAGATTATGCCCAGTGTCTTAGATAGGATTCCCATTGCTGTGATCAAACACCACGACCAAAAGCAGGTTGGCAAGGACAGGGTTTATTTCATCTTATAGTCCCAATCCCAGTTAGGACAGGAACTCAAATAGGGCAGGAACTCGGAGGCAGAAATCATGCAGAGGCCATGGAAGAGTGCTTACTGCTTTGCTCCCCCTGGCTTGCTCAGTTTGTTTGCTTGTACACCCCAGGGACCACCTTCTCAGAGGTGGTAGCACCCACAGTGGGCTGAGTCCTCCCACGTCAATCACCAGTCGAGACAATTTCCCTATAGACTTGCCTCCAGTCCAGCCCTTTGGAGGCATTTTTCTCAATTCAGATTGCTTCTTTCAGATGATGTAAACACATCCAGCCATCCCAGCCCAATGCTTAGTGTATGTTTCTTAGTTCTCGTCTGCTCCCGTCAGCCATCAGTTCAGGCATCTGCTTGTTCTGGGGGCTTCTGGAGATGTGCTGAGAGGACTCAGCATTTCGGGAGAGGAATGCCGTGTTTTAAGTGGGTGATTCCCATGTTAACCCATTTCAGAATATACTGCTGGCACTCAGCTCTACCTCTGTAAGGTTGTGGAGGCTTGGCTTCATCCTTGTGTCGTTGGCTGCCAAGACAATAGTTATTGGCAGCTTTGTCCAGCTATATTTGATGGTCCTTTAAGGGAGGAGGAAGTCTTAGGCTGGACTGGAGCCACAGAGAGAAGTGAGGTTACAGGTATGAAAACTCTTCCTGCTTGTAAATCTCAGACCCAGAGCGAATGGACTAGTTTTCAGAGAACAGACCCTTTTCAGAGTTCCTCCTACTTGCACTTGGCTTCTGTCTCTGGGGCAGCACAGGGGGCCACAGTGGTTCTTGGCCAGGAGCAATGCCGCTCCGCACCTTAGAGAGCATCATGCAATGTTGGGAGGCCTTGTTTTGATTGTCACAACTCATGGAACAGTTTCCTTTGGGCTTCCAATTGGTAGGCAGGTCTAGGGTGCTGCTAAATATTCTTACGGTGCACAGGGCAACAAAGAACTGTCTAGTCAAAACCCGTGAATAGTACTGATGGGGAAAACCCTGGACTAGCCAGGATGCCTTGTGCCTTGGATCAGATAAGCACAGCACTGACTAGGGGTTTGTTCTGGGGCAAATTGCTCGCTGTCACTCATCTTTAGGAATCCTGCAAACTAGGTGTAGTAAGCTTGCTTTGCAGTTTGAGATGCTTAAGTAGAAAAGGAGTGTAAGGCATCCAGTGATGTCTTCGCACAGTGGCAGCTCAGAAAGCCCTAGTAACTAGGGCCTGGCTGTTGGTGTTGTATTGCGGCTGCTGTTGTAGTTATGCAGTGGACACCTCTGGAAGGCTGCTGGGTAGAGTGTCACATGCCTGGGGAAGGTGCCAGGACAGCAGTGTGGGGGAGGCAAGGAGCCTTGCCTGCCTGTGGATTTAGAAGGTTGACTTTGGGCCTCAAGGCTCTTTCCTGCAGTCACTTGTTTGACAGATATATACTGGGTGTCTGCCGCAGTCACACACCATGCAAGTCTATCAGGCCATCAAAGGAAAGACTAAAGAACAGGAAGGGAAGTGGATATAAATATAAATATACTCCCTCTGGGAGCACTTGGACTTAATGGGCTGAAAGGGGAGAAAAAGTCTGTGAGGGAAGGTCATGCGTGAGAGCCGGAAGGTGATACTCCTTTTTGCTCCCTACTTGTGTGGATGACTTGGACGTGTGACTTTGTCATCTACATAATCTCTTCTACCGGGTTCCCTTATAGGGCTGTTGAGAGATCCGAGTAAGACATGGTGAACGGTCTTTATAAGCGGCACAATGATATCCGAGCATCTGCAGATAGTTATTCCAAATGGAGCGTTCTGTTTCTCTCAGCGCCTCTTTGACAAGCAGTTATCTTATTTAATCTGACCTCCACAGGGCCGTTCGGTCCGAGAGGAGAGGTGATCCTAATCGCTCTTCTTTCCCAAGGGGACTGGATGGGCCATCCTATCACAACCAGTAAGGGTACTTCTATTTTTAACTCTTGCACAAAGGAGTCAATACGCTAGCCTCCTGCGGCCCCTTCCTATGCCCCGAGCCACATGGCCCCACGCTTCTGAGAGGAGCCTGGTGAGAACAGGCTGGCTTGCTTCTTCTGCTGAGCTTCAGGTGGGTGCACAGAATCGGTCTCTTCCAGTTCCTCCTCTGTTTGTCGTGGAGACGCTTCCTGCCACACCTTGTTCGGGTGGATGACTGACAGCGAAATAACTAGGAAATGACTGGCAGCCATAGAGCTGTTGGATCAATAGATCTGCTTGAAATCGTGTCTGCTGAAGAGAGAGGGAACAGAAAGAATCTGCTGGGAGGACGGAGGCATTCATTCAGGAAAGTGAAAAAGAAACTTGGAGCATTAGCTCTGTCTCCTCCCGGTCCGCCCCCATAGCATTATTAGGAGTGAGTCAGGTATTTGCTGGAAAGCATGGATACCAGGCATAAACAAGAGAGGTGGCGGGTGGCCTGCACACTTTGGGGAGTAGCTATGTCTTCAGCAGGCATGAAAGCAAGAAAGTGTTGCACTCCCAGGCTGAACAGACATGCGCCTTCATGCTCAGTTATTACAACTATTACAGTCCAGTCTATGGGACCCAGAAGAGACAGGTAGAGGTTCGCTAGGGGTTGAGACTCAGAAGTGGGTGGGGACCACACTGATCAATTGCTTTGTTAAGCATTTACAGGGTATGGATGTTTTGAATGGAAGGTCAGTGAGTTGGTGCTTCCTGCAGTCAGTTTTGGCGGGGGGTGGGGGGGAAGGAAGTGTTGTGGATTTCTCTGAATGGGGGCAGTGGTGTGATGAAGAACTTGGGTCTGCGAGCCCTGAGGAGGAAGAGGCTGCTGCCTGAGAGACCACTGTGGTATCTTAGGAGGGTCTGAACTTGAGGCATGGTGGTAGACAAGGGAAGGAGGTGACTTTGTGGAGGTTGAGCCTATGGGACCTGACAAATGGCATGCAGAGGAGGTTGGCACGAAAGCTCAAGCCTGGGCGACTTGGGGCACTGATGAGAATCAGGAGTTGGGAAGAGGGGAAGCAGCTGTGGGGACCAGGAGGAGAGGGAGGATTTGGAGAAACCGCTTTGGGACATGCCATATTTCAGGTGTCAAGCGCACAGCTAAGGCAAGTGTTGATTTAGTAGGCGAGTATCGAAGGGAGCCTGGAGCCTTGGAGGGAGGCCAGAGTCGGAAATATAGATTTGGGAGGCATCTGAAGGAAAGTTGTGGCTGGAGCTATCGGAATGGATGAGATAATAAATGAAAAGCGTACACAGACTTAAGGGCAGCAGGCCAAGGCCAGAGCTGCAGACTGAAGCGAAGGGCTGGAAGGGAACCAGCCGAGGGTTAGAGGAAAGCAGGTGATCAGCAGGGCTGAGCAAACACCTTGGGTTCTGCAGTCAGGGAGGCCATCGGTAACCTGGGAAATGGGTTTCAGTCGTGTGCGGGGAGGTGGAATTGAAATGGCGCCGGGAACGGAGAGCAAGTGGCTGGGGAGGAAGAGGTGGGAGTGCATGTAGATGGCTCGTGGGGAAGGTTTGGCTGTGAAGGGAAGGTTAAAAATAGTGAAGAAGTGGTTAGAGATGGGGCAGACGTGGGGGTAGGGTTTTTTTTTTAAGGTAAGGAAGATATGTGAGTACCGGGGGTGAAGAAGAAGGAGAAGGCACACAGGAGGAGGCAGAGTGTGGGTATGTAGGGAAGAGAAGAAGAGAAGAGCCATTGGTGGGAAAAGGTCCCGGGTGAGCCTGGATACCTGTTTCGTGCTTCATGGCCTCCAACTTAGGGCCTCAGATGTTCTACCACTCAGCTAACTTCCCAGCCTCAGCCTGAAGGGGTGCATCTCTAGGTCTGCTGAGCAGTTCTGCTTTGGTCCATAAGGAGATGCATCTTTCTTAGGGACCAGAGGGAAGGCAGACCTCAGTAAAGTCACTGGTTAGCCAGGACACAGGATGTCTAGTGGGCAGCTCCTGTAGAAAGAATCTCTTTCTTGCAGGGGTCAGGGATGTGCGGTCTCTGAAGTAGGTGGTCTGAATGAAGTGAGCTTCGGAGGCCTTTGGCCAGAAAGCTGGGAAGCACGGCCTGGGCATCCAAAATTAGTGGATCTGCTCCGGGCTAGTGGGCCCCGTAGAATCACCCATGGAAAACCAGGAAGGCAGGCGAGTGGTGGGGAGGGTGAGGGTGAGGAGAGCACTATGGGAGTTGACTCAGGCTAGGTCTCTGGGCAGCCTCCTGTAGAGGAGTGGAGCCCTGGCTCCCAGGGACTAGTATCAATTAGCCCTGGTGTCTATGCATGGTATTCTAAAGGCTTAGGCTACCTAAAAGGAAACAGAAGCAGAAAAAGTATCATAGCAGGACTACACACACACACACACACACACACACAAACACACACACACACAGACACACTCACACACACATACACATACACACACACATACAGACACACACACAGACACAGACATACACACACACAGAAACACACAAACACAAACACACACAGACCTACACACATACAGAAAGACACACTCACACACAGACACAGACACATATACACACAGAAACACACACACACTCACACACACAGACAGACACAAAGATAGACACACAGACACATACACACAGACACATACACACTGACATACACAGACAGACACACAGAAAGACACACATAGACACACACAGATACAGACACACACACACACAGAAAGACACACATACACAGACACACAGACAGACACACACACACAGAGACAGACACACACACAGAGAAAGACACACACACATACACAGACACACAGACAGACACACACAGAGACAGACACACAGACACACATACAGACATACACACAGACACACACACACGCACACACACACACAGACACACACACACACACACACACACACACACACACACGAAGGAAGATGCCACACTCTGTTGCCATCCCCCAAGTGCCCCCTCTAACTCTGTCATAGGGACAAATGAATTGTCATCAAGGAAAACACTCCACTTCATCAAAGGATCCTTAGGATACTTTCCTAACCTGACAGAGTAGAAATCTGGGTGCTGGTACCTAGCAAACGGTGACTCAGGGAGACCAGGCTTACCTCCCCGGAAGCAGAAGAGGTGTTTTGAGGTGTGGCCCAGTCCCAGAATCAGAACCCAGCAGAACGGAACCTAGCAGCTGTGAGACTGTGTGAATTATAACTTCTGAGTTCTGGTTTTTTTCATCTAGAAGACAAGTATAGAAGTCCTTGCCTCTCAAGATTGCTTGGTGTTTGTGGGTATATAGAGCATTTGACAATTATAGTCATATTATAAATAGTCATATACCTTATGTAGCTAGCAATATAATATGTCTATATGGATGACTAGTGTGACTATATTACATATGTAACAGCATCATTTTGCTGGTTAGATGAATCCTTTTATATTCTAAATTATGAAAATTGTGACATTCAGTAGGTCCTTCCTTCCCTCCCTCCTTCCCTCCCTCCCCCTTCCTCACTCTTGCTTTCTTTCTCCTCCTCCCTTCTTTCTTCACTTCATGCCCCTCTCTTCTCTCCTTCCTTTACTGTGCAGAGCTAGGCAGGGATGTGAGTTTTAAGCTTGGAGTTGCATTTGTTTCAGAGACAAGGGCTGTGGTTAAAATCTCCACCTTTTACACTCTCACCCCAGGATCTAGGGACAATGAGCGTCCCGGGGTGGGTGGGGGTAGCAGGCACAGCATTGAGTTGGCAGCTGGACAGTGAGCCTAGAAGGGGTCCTGGAGGCTGACAGATGGTTAATTGGATATGACAAAGGGGGCTGAGAGGGAGGGGTCCAGAGCTCCTGTGGGATTTCCATCTCTCTCTACTTACAACAGGAGTTGCTGCTCGTCAACAGTTGGAGAAGGAGATTGGCCGGACTCCCTGTTGGGGTTGTGGCTGTTGAAGATGCTCCGTTGGAACAGTGCCACAGCTTTAGATCACAGGGAAAGCACAGGACGTCCAGCCCCTTCTCAATACCCCAGTGCGCTGGCACAAGGCTTAGTTGGATGCTGGAGTCTAAGGAGATGCTTGACCGAGTATTGGACCAGTATGTTTTTCTAGGATGATGGTGCATCATGTGGTGACAGCACAGAGGATCAGCAGCCTCACCTGGATGTGTGTGGAGGGGAAGTCACTGACCAGGGACCTGTGTTTAAATGGGTGAAAAGGTACTAAAAACGAACACAGTGACTACAGACAGCTATTCAGAGAGTTTAGTGGTGAAAGCAAAGGGAAAACTTAAACGGTACCAAAAGGACATTTTTGGAGCACTTGATACACGCACACAGACACACACACAGTGTGAAATTTTAGGCTTACATGTTTGATTTTATGCACACATATTAAACTTCAGTAAAATATTTTAATGGGTTATCAGGTCTAGTGAAGCTGTCTTTTTTTTTTTTCTTTTTTAAGTAGAAAACTTTTGAATATTTGAAAAAGTCACAGGAGGGGTCAGTGGTAGAGGCTGAACGTGTTAAAAGGTAGAATGCCTGTGGGAAGGGTATCAGGACTGATGTCGGCTTCCGTAACAGCCAGAGAGATGAGATTCCTGGGCAATGAGGCTAGCTCTGGAAGGGATGCTGTCCGCTTCTCTGGACGTGTGGAAGTCTAGGTGGTTTCCTAGTCAGAGGCTAGAGCTGTCAGTCAACTGACCTGAGTTGTCTGCGCATGAGGATCAAGCATGGAGAGATGCTGAGAGCTTGGGGAGAGAGGAGCCAAACTGGACACATGAGAGACCGGACTCTGGGGAATGAGTGAGAATTGCATAGACAGATGATCTCTGCAGTGATGTCAGAGTGGACCAGCATGCCAGGGTTCTGCATACTGATCCATCCCGTGGGTTCTAGGCTGGAAACCTGCATCTCTGGCTGGTATCTTCTTCTGGAGTAGGTATGAGGTACATACTATACAGGTTTGGACAACAGCATTGTCACAAGTCCTTCTAGAAACTGAGGGCTCCAAGACCACCTGGAGACCTCAGCTTGGAAAATGTTCATGTCTATATTCAGCAACGGTCACTGTATATGCATTTTGCTTTGGACCTTTCTGTATTTTTAACACCCAGCTGAGTGCATCACAGATAATAGTTGCTTAGCTATTATTTGTTGGCCTGATTTTTCTTTTTTTATATATATATAAAAGCTAATTATTGGTGTGCATGCCATTTGGGAGTTACTCAATATTGTGTGAAGGAAATAAAAATAATTTTTGTGGACAGGCAATTCTATCTTAAACAAAGAGACTTGTAAAGTCAACACTGTGGAATGTAGCTATTTGTTGAGTATGAATTAGTCAGAGGGGATCCTTTGTAGCACTTGATTATAAATATCCACATATTTCATAAACACTGGAAAAGTAAGTAGAGATGCATGCATTCTGGTGTTTTTTTGTTTTTTTTGTTTTTGTTTTTGTTTTGAAAACCCCAGCAGGAAAGTGCAAATGTGCAAATGGATCCTCCACTAGTCAGTACTGAGTGGGTGACTACTGTGCCAGTTGCTGAGAGAGCTGCTAAACATGGCAGCCTCATGATTCTTTTCCTTGAATGGTTTGTGGGTTTGGATTAGGAAAAGAAAGGCCAGGGTTCCCTACGCGCATTGATTGATGCACGCAAAATGTTTTCATTGTCATTAAGTTCAACAAATTTAAGTAGGAAGACAATGGTTCACTGAGAAAGACCAGTTTTCCTGTACCCTTTTATAGAGCACCATTTTTTTTTCATATCTCAGGGTTCTCTGCAGTACCGCCATTACTATAATGCTGCTGACTGCTTACTGTAGAGGACGCAGGACACATGGAGATATGTGGAGG
Organism: Acomys minous; assembly: GCF_964271855.1. Taxonomy (NCBI): domain Eukaryota; kingdom Metazoa; phylum Chordata; class Mammalia; order Rodentia; family Muridae; genus Acomys; species Acomys minous. The sequence goes on from NC_140492.1 coordinate 57,152,272, forward strand.
ACACGAAGGCCACTAGGAACCCGGCTGCCCCGAGAACCCTTGTTCGCAAACTAGAGATACTTTCCTTTGTTCTGTCTGCTCATTATGTGCTTTTGATTATTGACTTAAGATGAAAAACTAATGGCGGAGTTGTGGTTAGACTTTTTGTGAACTAAGTCATTTCCCCACTTGATTCAAATGTAAAACACACTAGTACATGTATATTTCATTGTACAAAGCAAGACAAGCATAGGTCAAATAACCTTCGTACAAAGATAGAAAAGCATAGGAGTCATCAGTTGTGTGAAAGGGTAAAGACACTGATATTGAATAATGGACATATGTGTATAGGACAAATGTACAGAGTATATGATTCCCCTCCCGCAAAATGTTTTGATGAATCTAACAGATAGATGTGCCTGTTGCATATATAACTATGTTTACATAAATGTACAGCTCTCTTTTAAATAACAAAAAAGGAGTCATGCTACGTGTGCTATTTTGCAAGTTGTTTTTTTTTTTATCACTTTATAGTTGTGAACAGTTTTCCATGTCAGTCTGTCCATCTTTGCTTCCTTTGTTTTAAGAGCTATGTTACATTTTGTTGTGTGCTGTATTTTATTTACCTTCCTTCCAAGGATAGACATTTATAACCCAGATTTTCCATGGACTAGGACTAGTTTTTTTTTTTTTTTTCTGGGACGCTATTTAGTTCAAACCATACTAAGAAGGGCCACTCACTTTTTTCTTCTTCTTTTGATCCTTTTCAAAGGTGACTAGGACAACGGTGGGTTCTAGATATTTCTAGAACAGCCTGTCCTTGCTGTCCAAAGATAACTTCCTGTGGAATGTTTAAGGATGCTTCTGTTAGTGTCACTTAGATGAGTGGTGTACACGCCTCTTGGCCTCTTTTGCTGTATGCATTAAGTGAATTAAAAGCTGGGTTCTCACTCAAAATTGACACCCCCCCCAAAGCCACAGGCATCTTGTGGGGTTCAATGCAGGGTAACTTTGATACTGCAGTGTGTACATGCAAGTGTAGATGTCTGTCCTTGGCTAAGGTCATCCCAGGAAGTGATTCAGGGGGGCCTCGGTTTCCACTCCTCTCCAGCGCTGAACAGCTCTGTGAATTGGCCAGGCCAGGTCATATTCCTGTTTTTACAGATGGGACCTCTCTTTCCTCATTTGAAGAAAGGGGTCAACGTGCTTCCCTGCCACACCTCATAGGAATAGTGTGGGGTAAAGGGAGGAGGGAAAAGGAAAATGCTTTGGAAAAAACCGAATTGCTGACTCCGTGAGAGGGGATTTTTGTCAGCTCTTCTCTGGGGTCTCCCCTAGTTCTGAGTGTGGTTGAAAGCTGAGCCAGGGGACTTGGAGAGAGTGACAGCTTGTTCTACACTAAAGGACTGCATTTTTTTTTCATGTCTGGTAGGAAATTAGCAGCAGTGGAGTTGGGGTGAAACATTTTGTGATATGTTCTGTTTGCTTTTGCGAGAAACACTCACAGGAGAGAAGAATGTAGCTCTTAAAGTTTCCTACGGTGGAGCTAATTCACATGTCCATACCCAATTTTTGTTTGTTTTATTATAATATTTTATGCTAGTCTTTTCTCAACTAGTCTGTCTTGGATTAATGTTTTGTTTTGAGGCATAGATCCCTACCTCCCACTTGTTTATTACTTCTTTTCGGAACAGGGTCTGGGTATGTGGAGGTGCTCACTCGAACTTGTGCTGGCTGTGGTGCGAGCAGGAGAAGGACAGAGCCACGGCATGGCATGCTTGCTGGTTTGCCAAGCTCTCTGTGTGGAGCTGATCCGATCTGATCTCTGGTGTAGGTGCTGGCAATGGTGTGGCTGAAGTGTTGCTGTTTGGAGTATTGTGCCAACGGAGGGCAGGGCACTAAAGCTGAAGTCCTTACTATTTTGTCTCTGGAGTCAGGGTCTTGGGACAGCGTAGCCACCTGGACCAGACCCTGGGCCAGCCTTTCTCTGGTCTCTGAGTCTCACAGTGCGATACTAAGGAACAGAGATTTGTGGATGCCTAGGTTGCTCAGTACCAACAGAGGGGAGATGAGAAGAAAACAGAAACTCTTGTTATAGGGCCTGAAATGGGTCGGGTTGTGTGTGTGTGTGTGTGTGTGTGTGTGTGTGTGTGTGTGTGTGTGTGTGTGTGTGTGTGTGAGAGAGAGAGAGAGAGAGAGAGAGAGAGAGAGAGAGAGAGAGAGAGAGAGAGAGAGAGACTGTTATACCTTCTGGACTATTTCTAAAGCTGCCCTCCCTCAAATTTGGCTAGACTTGACATTGGACTTTAAGTAGGGGGCTGAGACCCTCCTGTGTGCTCTAGATTGAATTGTCCCACATTCCCTCAAATGCTCAAGGAGGGATTTCTTGTTTTCCTCACGGCAAGGAGCCCCTCTATGTTGCATCTTCAGTGAACATCCCTTCTGATTGAAAGTGACCTCATTGCTCAGTCCACCCAGGTTGGCTCTCGATACGTTCATGGGGGCTCAGTTATTCAAGCTGCATACTAAAAAAAAATCCTATCCCGGATATCAACAGCTGAGCGTTGACATTTTCTCTGCTGCTATAACTATCCTGAACTTCCCTGAGGCAAATAGATGCTTCTGGTAGAGCAAGGGGGAGGTTAAATATATGTAAGGATATGCAAAAGAGGAAAGTATGCAACATTTAAAAAAGTTATTACCCAAGTTAAATACGATTTGGCAAAACAAAGGTTGGGAAATTATGCTTCTAACTTACTGACTGCATTGCTGTAGGAAGTCCTATATGCATGTATGTGCTTCTGTGTATGTCTACGTCCTTATGTGCATGTAAACATGCAAGGATGTGGTGGGCTTGAGTCTTCCAGCAAGCATTTAACAAGCACTTGGCAATCTGTGCTGTGGTCCAGAGAGACGCAGCTGCAGCACAGTCAGCGTTCAGGGAGCTCTTGGTTTCGGAAGGCCGGTGTGGAGGTGGATTCTTTACAGAGCTGTCCTGCAGAGACCTGAGAGGCTGGTGTTTGGGTGTCGCAAATCTGACTAACATTGAGGTAGGAGCCTGTACCCTTGCCAGGATTTGATTTCCAAGTCATTTCAGCCTTCTAAAATAACTGGATCTAGTCAGCCTTTCTTCTTTCAAATGATGTCAGTTTCTGATAGAACAGCTAAGTCCAAAGTAAGGATATTTCTCTTCTTAGGTGGAGCTGTTTGCTCACTGTTGTCTTAAACTAAAATTGTTTTTCCTATTTTAACACAGAGACCTTTATATTTTATGTACTGTTCGTTCCAGAACTCTGGAGTTCAAACAGTGTTAGAAGCTAGAAACATTATTATTATTGTTATTATTATTATTATTATTATTATTAATTTTTTTGACGAAGGGTAACTGCCCCTCATGAAGGATGCAGGAGCTAGAGGACTGGCACACTAGGCCAAGTCGATCTAGATTGAAAATTAAGCAGCCAGGCTGGCTGTGGCATGACATGCTTTTAGTCCCAGCACTTGGGAGGTGGAGGCAGGGAGGGCCTAATTTAAGCCAGCCTTGGCTCATAGAGCGAGCCACTGCCTCACAGTAAATGTTGGTGTTGGGTGGTTGGGCCCAACTTAAGAGCTGTGGGCTGGGTTTCAGGAGACTGGCGTTGCTATTGTTCAGTTTGGGAAAGTCACTTTCTGTCTCTGAGGCCAATATCAAAGTTGAACATGCTGGCTGCCTCTCCCATCTCCGGTGTTCCCAGCAGAACAGATAGCAGGTGGAGGATGGTGAACTCAGTGCATAAGGGCTAGGTGGTAGGTGGAGGTAGGATCCCTATGCCCTGTTTTCTGGAGACATTTTACCCATCAGAAGCCTTTTGTCTTTGTAGCTCAAGACTGCTTGGTCCATCCCCTGTGAGGCCTGAGCTCATCATGTGATGTAGCATGCTTGCTTTGGGGAGAATCATTTTGACGGTCTCATACCGTTTTGGATCTCTTAGTGTTTTGAAAGTGGAGCCAAGTTTCTGGGACTTCTGGGCCTGGGCTGAAAAGCCTGCATTTCCGCAGCCACTTTCTTTGGATGCCAAATCTGCAATTAGGACTGTGTCAAGCTCTCTAGATGATGCCTTCATTAGGGACGGCCAGCTCTCCCAAGGTATGAGGATGCTCTTGTAACTCATACAGTTGAGCTTTTCCTGTGTCAGAGAGTGGAGATGGTAAAAAACAAAAACAAAAACAAAAACAAAACAAACCAGTAAATAAAACCATCTTCCGTGAGGGCATGCATAAACTCAGCTTAGCTCCATCGTCTCAAAAAGAGAATCAAGGTAATCCAACTCCCGTCTTGGCTTGCTTTCCCCCCCCCCCCCCACAGAACTTCATCTCCTTACCCTATATACGCATGCACCTTCTAAACACTCATATTTTTGTAGAGGGTAATAAGTTATATTTTTAAGCTCGTTATATCTTCCCAAGTTTATCCTAGGATTAAAGTTGTGGTTGGCTGTGATATGGCAGGAGTGAGATTTTTTTTTTTGTGGATTGATTATAGAGTAGGGCATATGTGAATGTCATTGGGTAGAGAGACTCATTGTCCAGAGTGGCAAGTGGGACGTGTCCAGGGTGGGAACTGGGTTCCAAGCATAGGGGAAAAATGTAGGCAAAGCCAGAGAGGCATGCAGAGATGAGGAAGAGTCAGAGGAGGCAGGGGAAAAGAGTGTGGAGATATGGGTGAGTTCTGGGGTGGGGGGGTTTCTGTTTTCTGGATTTGGGTTTTATATTCCAGGAATTGGATTTTTATCTTCTAAGCAGTGTGAAATTATAAAATATTCTACGTATTAAAATGATAGGATAAAAATAGCAACTTAAGCCTATTTAGGAGCGTTCCGAGGTGTATCATGTTGGAAGAGGCAAAAGAAGAGACAGGGAGGAGCCTACTCAAACACGGTTGATAAAACAAGCACCGTAGTGGCAAGAGAGTCTGCAGGGTTTCACGCTAGCTGACTGGGGCTTTGAGGGAGATGTGGAAGCCGCAGGTGACTTCCAAGGGTTGTTTACAGTTGTGGTAAAGGGTGATGGGACTTTCACCAAACTTGGCAACCACAGGAATCACACAGGATATGGGCATGTTTCTCGGGCCTCTGTAACCTTTGGGCATTTGACATTGCTTCATTCTTCCAACTCTAAACATTTGGAATAGAAAACAAAACAAAACAAAACAAAAAAACAGAACCCAGCTTGACTGATAGTTGGGCAGCCTTTTCCAGGAGGATGGCAAGTCTCTAAGTGTGCATGTACGAGCTGCGTGTGTGCCCACGTGTGAAGTGGTCCATGCTTTGGGAGCAACTGTATCTGCTCCTCTCCTTGTACTGAGTTTTTGACACAGTATCATTTTTCAACATTAAAATTCCCATCACCTCCCAGAAGTACTCCCTTTAGGCTCCATTTCTGCTTGGCTCAGTGTACGCAAACATTCCAGTGGGATTGATTGCTTGTGTCAAATTAATTTTTTCCCTTCCCAGGGAGAGCGTCTGCCATGTGCAAACTGGGGAAATCCCCAGGCTTCTTGCCAAATGCAAAGCTCAGACAGAGGTCAAGCCAGGCTTGGGTCTAGATCACCCTCAGGGCCTGTATCTGGATACTTATACTAACCTTCCCAGCATGCTTTGTGATTGCTTTCAAGCAATAGGAAAACTAGGACCGACAGAGATGGCTGCATCCAAGAGGCTTAGGTCTTTTTTTTTTTTTTTCAGTGTCCATCTTCCTATAACTGCTCTATTTAAAAGTTGCAGAAGCCCATGGAGGTAAGCAGGAGCCATGCTCTGGTGGTGTTCTCCTTCACTCTCCATCCTGATACTTACCTATAAGGTTGGCAGGTCCTCAATACCCCAGCCTTTGTCTAACGGCTCCTAGATTAATTGCACCCAATCAGCCAGCCATCCTGTATTATGCCAAATCCAGACAGCAGCCTGGGGACCTCCTGGCTGTCTTTCCCACAGATGGACTCCCTAGACAACTGCTCTGTTTACCACAGCTGTCTAGACTATACCGTCCACTGCTGGTCTAAGTTACGCTGGCAGAAGGAGCCTTATGAGACGATGTAATGAAACTATCTCCTTGAGCATAGCCATGCACTGTTTTCCTGCAGTCCCGATTAGCCTCTATTAATCTTAAACTCAAATTTGTTTATTTTGATTACCACGAAGCCAAAAATTTCTCAAGGAGTGAATCTGTAACTTAGCCCAGTACAACTCTTTAATTCACACCGGTTATAACACATACTTCCTTTTCAGTTAACCGTTAAGCGATAGGGCCTTAGGGACACCTTGTGAATTCCTCATTACAAATAGTAAAACGCTAAACTTCCATGGTGTCTGGTGCACCAGTTACTGTGCTAAGGAAGGTGGGTTTCGTTTGCCAAGAACATTTGCATAAATTGATAAGGGAAACGGCTTCTAGCGTCTCCTGACGGGTTCTGTGATGCATCATTTCAGGCGTCAGGCTTGTTATGCAGTTTAACTCTCATAGAATCTGATTGTAATGTCTGGCTCTTGAGCCAGGGTTACTGGGTTGCTGGGGGGGCCGGTGTGTGGGGTTCACACGAGGTTTTCTAACGGCTAGTGATTATTTCCTCCTTCCATCTCCTAATACCACAAAACATCTCTTGACTCCAAAAGGAGGTCATCTAATTTTTTTTCTTTCTACCCTGGCCCAGTTTAAAAACGTTTACAGTCCTCCACTTCTCTCTACTTTTCGTCTGACATATTTTCAGACCACCATTAATTACTCCACTTAGTGTGAGTCTAGGTGTTGAGTAAACGTGTTGGTTATTTGTCTTGAGGATTGTGTTGTTGTTGTTTGTTATTTGTTCCTGTGAGAAAGATCAGGCAGCTCTCCCCAGATGAGGATCTCTCCCACAGACTGACTCAGCACCTTATGCCACCTTAGGCTTCCCTGAGCCCCAGGACTTCAGAGTCCACAGGACCTCACTTGCAGTGATGGTACTGTCAGATCCGCCCCGGCATTTCTTCAGGGGTCTCTGGGATACTTTCACGCCCTCTGATGGGAACGGTTCTTCCACAGCTTTTCCTATTCGTGTGCAGATGGCTCCGCACCTGGATGTACACTCTGTTCATTCTGCTTGGGACCCTCAAGACTGAGACTTTGTTCTCTGGGGCTTTTTCCTTTTCTGGGCTGTTGGATTTAATTTGATCTTTGCATACAAGAGCTTAAATGGTGAGATTCTTGCAAATTCCTGGAGAGCCTTGTGTGGGCTGAGAACAAGGGAGGCAGGTTCTCCCTTGGAGCATTAGTACTTTTACCTCTGTTCCTTCCGCTTTCTCTCTCAGGCATGTTTGATTCTTTCACCATCCTCTTGCCTTATGGGGGTACACTTCCTAAAAATAGAGAAACCTTTTTTTTTTGAGGGGAGGAGAGGAATCCCCCAAAATAAGATCAGTGAAAAGTGTGCCCTTCTTTGGATGCTTGTAAGTACACCTTAAGTCATCACAATGTCTTCGGTGTGATGTAAAGAAAGAGACATGTCCCTCAGATGCAGCCGGGAGCTCTGGGTGGTGTTCACAGTGCAGGTCGTTGCCTCTCCCTGGGCCTGAGCTTCTTCACCTCAGAGTGATCGTGTGGAATTGCACGATTGCTAAGGTTCCTTTCGTTGGAAGCCTTTTGGAGTGTCCCTGACACTATATGTAGGAGGAAGCCTCTTCTGCTTATCTCAACCCTGAGAAAATGCCAGTCTTGTAGAGACTGTCTTATGCCTGAACACCTTGTTCTAAGACATGTCAAGGAAATTTGCAATAAACTTCCGACAGCTGTACCTGTCCCTAGCCATTAGAAATCCTGGGGAGGTAACAGTCTCCCAGTGTTGGCAGCCCCTGAGTGAGCTGGCTGCACAGTGACTCTCCAAACCTGTTGTCCCTTCCTTACTCTACTTTTATAGGACCCACCAAATATTTATGAGCTTCCCAAGAAAGAACAGTCAACAACTTTGGGAGCACCACAATCCCTGTATAACAACTGCTCTTAAACATATTTTGCTTCCTCGTCTGCTCTTTAAAGGTTGTTTTTTCTTTAAATAAAGGAAAATAGCTCTTCTTTAAATGGTCTCAGAAACTCTAGGTTCTTGAAGCTGTATTTCTTTTTCTCTAGAATTATCCATCTGGCCCTAGCAGATCTTTTCCCTTCCTCTTAGTTTTAACTTCCATTTATTTATTCCGTATGTGGTACAGAGCTAATGGGGTGGATATCTGCTCTGCTTTGCAGAGTTCCATTTCCTCTGGATACATAGCCTGCTGTATCTCTTGGAGCCTTTCCCACTCTGCCACTCATGTGCAAGATCAATGTCCTAGAGCTGGGCAGAGTGAGGAAGTGAGATGGAAGAAACAGAGGTGTAGCGGGGTGCGTGTTTTTCCTTCAGGCCCCAAACTCCCAGAATAACAACTCAGGAGACTGAAAATATATTTACAGATACCTAGGGCATATATCTGACTAGCTCATAACTTAAAATAACCCATTTGTACTAATCTACATCCTGCCACATGGCTGGTTACCTCTGCTCAGGTACCATGTGTTTGTCCTTACATCTTCCTGGGCAAATCTCCCTCACCTGGCTCTATTCCAGAATCCTTTCTACCTGCCAGTTGTCCTACCTTCTATTTTACCCTTCCCTATAGGCCATAGGTTTTTTGATTGACAGGCAATGCATCCATACAATATACAAGATATTCTTTCTACACAGAGGCAAAGGGTTCCTCTAATGAGAGCCAGATCCAGTACAGCAGGGGGCGGGTGGGTAGATGATCAGGAAAGTGAAATGCTTCATGGCCAGTGTAGGAAGGCAACAAAATGTCTATTCATCACTCAGGGCATTTGCAGAAGGAGCAGAGAGGAAAAACACTGAGTTCCATCCCTCAGTAACAGATGATGCCTTCATCAAACCCTGCCTTCTCTGTATGTGCACCTGCCCATTCCCAAGCTGGGAGGCCGACAGTGACCAGTGGAGCCCATTGAGAGGACCTGGGCACGTGTAATTCTTGATGCCGTCATCTGCTTGCTCTCCTGGTCCTTATCTCTGTAGCAAGCTCTCTTCAGGGACCCCTCTGACCCTGCTGCCTTTGGACCTTTGGTCTGCTCTATTCAGGGAAGCTGGGAGTGTCGAGACGGATTCTCTAAGACAGCGTTTCACTTTGTAAACTCAGAGTATCCAGTGACATTAAGAAACTGAGAAATTGGGTGTCTAAATGTTCCAACGAGCAGTATCCTTTAGCCTGAGACTTTTTAGATGTGTAATTTCCCCATTTGGGTGTGATAGCGCAGCTATGGCTGTCTCCTAAAGATGCCACATTTCAGGTCCATAGCCCTCGGGTTGTTTAACTCATTTTGATTAGTGGGTCAAATACTCTTTTGGGCCACAAACTAAACAGGTTTCAAACGGAAGGGGTTCATTTATCTTTGGGCTTTTATTCTGTAACCAGGGGAGGCCCATAAAGTTTTCTGACCCAAACTCTGCCAATTAATTATTTTTTTCTCCTTTTCCAAGCCTGATAATGTTGCAGCCATGTACCTCCCTATGGTACCAGGGAGCATCCACTTTGTCTGTGGCTTGGCTCAGCACCACCGATCTGTAGCTCTGACCTGCAATTGGATTTTCCTGAGTATTTCTTCTATCATCGATTTAGTCCAATTAAATCAGTGAGTTTTCCTCCAGTACCCGTCTTAGCATTCTTCACTCACAGGTTTAACAACTCCTTCAGCCTTTCCCAAAGTGGATCATCCATCCTCTAGGCTGAAGATGAAAGCAACCAGATCTAGCATCCTTCCCCGACTCAAGGGACCAAGCTAAAGTCTGCAGCTTCTAAGTGGTTCCTTTAAGCGTGAAGTGAGAAGTATCTCTCTGCTGTCACCGTTCCTTTGCGTCTGTGGACACGCTAACTCTGGTTTCCTCGCATGTGGATTCCCTGTATTCTCCCTTGCTTTTCCTTTCTGAAAACTTCTGGTGTGTGCAGAGAGGGAATTATGTGGTGCAGAGGGTCCCAAACATTTTTTGTTTCCTGGTGGCTTCGCTTCTTAGTCATCTCCCCATGTTAGGCCCTGTTAGGATGTTAGGTCTAAGGAATGCACTAAGTACTTACGTCTTTACGATCTAGTAACTGTTTAAAAAAAATAAAAGCGCATTCATTGGCAGAAAAAGTATTCTCTTCTTTGTAGGTATTACATTCATAAATAAAAATTGTAGCTGGGTCGTGGTGGTGGCACACGCCTTTAATCCCAGCACTCCGGAGACAGAGGCAGGTGGATCCCTGTGAGTTCGAGGCCAGCCTGGTCTACAGTGTGAGTCCAGGACAACCAAGGCTACACAGGGAAACCCTGTCTCGAAAAACCAAGAAAAAAAACGGTATATATTCATAGTTACATGTTTTGAGATACATATACATTGTGGAGTGGCCAAACTGAGCTAATCAATACATATATTTGCCTAAATTTATTATTTCCAAGTGTACAGTACACTGTCATTAACTATAGTCACCATGTTGTACAGTGAATCCCTTGACTTTATTCTTCCTGGCCAACTGGAAGTTTGTATCCTTTAGCCAACATCTCTCCAGTCCCCGAAAGAAGAGTATTTTGATTTCATCCTTACTAACCACAGTTGCTTTCTGATTAGATGTGTGTGCCTGTTGGGCGGTGCACACCCTCTCAGGAGCTGGGGTGAGATTGGATATTTCTCCCCTCATTTCCTCTTCTGCAGTGATTTTAGTGCTGCGCTTGCTTTTTATTGTAGTAACTGTCCAAATCCCATTTTCGAAATATGATGTCATTGAAAGGAGTGGAGTATGCGTTTAATGTAAAACTGGAAACTCGCTCGTGCTAGCAGCTCATGCGATGCCTGAAGGGTGCCAAGCACTGATGTGCTTCCCTCAAAAATTCAAACATCCACTGTGGCTGAGCAAGCCCAGCCCCTCGCATCCCCTAGCAACTCACAAAACCATGGCTCGTTGGCCTTACTCATGCCTTGGGGATTATTCAGAGCTAGCTTACAAACAGTGCCACTGTGTCAGGCTCATGCATAGTGCCTTATTGGCAGCAAATCATTTAACCCTTGCAGTAATCTCATCCTATAGACAGGAAAATTGAGGTTAGGTGAATTGCTCCAGACCTTGTGGCACTTGTGTCAGAGCTGAATTTTGAACACAGGCAGCAAGGCTCCAGAGTGCACCTGAGTCACTCTGACTCTTGGTGCCGTCCACCTTTTCTTTCTAATAAGGACACTAAGTGCACATTTGTTTTCTAGTTTCAAATAATGCTTTTGTTTGTTTCTGCAAGTAAAGGACATTTATTTCAATTTCAAAGTTTCTTTCAAAATGAAACAATCTAGTTTTTCAAATACGATGTGTGTGTGTGTGTGTGTGTGTGTGTGTGTGTGTGTGTGTGTGTGTGTGTGTAACAACCTTGGCTGTCCTGGACTTGCTTTGTATGCCAGGCTGGCCTCGAACTCACAGAGATCTGCCTGCCTCTGCCTCCTGAGTGCTGGGATTACAGGCATGAGCCACCACTCACTGCTTTTCAAATATGATTTTAAGACTAGTACATGTTTATATCTTTTTAAATTGCGACTTTAAGCCTATTGTCAGGTTTTGCACGGGAATGTTTTAGTAGTAACTACCCGGTTTTGTTGTCTGTAAGTGTCTCATCGATCCAGCCTTCTCCACCTCCACTGGCCTTGAACAGGTGGCTGTGAGCTAAGCTTGGAGGCAGCCTTGTAGGGAGTCCACCTGTGCCACGTGGTGAACCTGCCTGAGGACATCCGGCGCGGCAGGTTTCCACAGCTCAGGTGTTCATTTAAAAGAAATAGGGCAATAGTTTAGTACCCGTTGAGCAGTTATTTCACCTACTGAGATGTCTCCTCAGTGGGTGAGTGGTGGACCAGCACATAGACACTGCCTGAGAACTCCTTAGGAGCCTGCAGTCCCAGCCACACACCCTCCCCTGAGTCAGTCTGCATATTCAAAGACGCCTTAGGCATGAATTTATTTGCACATTAAAAAACTGCTTGGAACGTGTGTGTGTGTGTGTGTGTGTGTGTGTGTGTGTGTGTGTGTGTGCGTGCTTGTTTACTTCTATGGACAAAGCATATTGGTGGACTACCTAGGGCAATCGCTCTGCCTTGAGTTTGTGTGGTCCTCTGCAGGCATTTAGGCTCTTTTGCGTTTTCCTCCATCTTCTCTCAAGTGAGGAAGTTGAGGTGATCTCTGCGATCTCCACAAGTTCTTTGGTTTTAGTGAAAGCATAGCTTTGTAATAGTTTATCCCTTCCATTTAAAGCCACCTCTGGGCATTTGCATATTTTTAACTGTCCTGTCCTGCACTGGATTGCTAAAATCCACCCCCACCCCGCCCCACCTCCTAGACTGTGACTTAAAACTACTTGCATCAAAATCACTTAGGGACATTGTTAAAATGCAGGATCCTGGGCTCCAGACTTCCTGAATTAGAGTCTCTGGGGGTGGGTCCTAGAAATCTACATTTTTAACCTCTGTTTGTGGGTAGGTATAACACTAATTTCGTACTACTCTCCTAACAAGAAGGTCTCCACTGGTTCCCTCTCTCTCTCTCTCTCTCTCTCTCTCTCTCTCTCTCTCTCCCTTTCCCTTCCCCCACATCATCTACTATGTTAATGCCTTAATAAAATGGTGGCATGGGGACCCAGTTTGGGAGGGGGAACTACTTTGCAAAGGGGAAACACTGCCTTTTTAGTGACTGCATTCAACTACAGGTACCTGTGTACAGTGAGGAACAAGAGTGCGGTTTTAGGTTTAGGGGTGTCTGATGAACAGGAATGCAGTCACCTCAGGGCATTGATGGGTGTGAAGGAGGAAGGAAGGGTTACACGGGAGTACAAGTGTTTCTGAATGCCCCAGCAGCCTTCCAGGGGTGTCAGCACGGGAGGAAGCTGCAGGGGCTTCAGAGAATTCTGTGAGAATTCTCAGAGTTAGCGGGTAGGAGGAGGAGAAGAGTCAGAGAGGCATCCTAGGAGAGCTTGGAGAGGCTGAGGGAGAGTCGGCACAGTTCTCTCAGAAAGGGAGAGTATGGAATGAGCCAATAGCCGCACACATGGGAAGCAGCCCACTCAAGAAGGGACGTGGCCCCATTGTCCTCCCTGGTACCAGGTCTGTAATTTAAGAGGACATGGAGAAGCAGGGCCAGAAAGTGACAGGCTTAGGTCTTGTACTTTGGCAAGGTCCAGGAACCCGTGGGGGCAGTTTTAAGAGGCCTGATGATCTTAATGGGGACTGTTTGCCCTTGGCGTTCACGTGGTGCTTACACGGTAGAGCCTGCAAAATTGCCAGGCGAGGAAGGAAATGATGCGGGTGCGATGGGGGAAGATGGTTGGTAAAGACAAAAACATTCTTGGCCAGTTGGCAAACATTGGGAGAAGCAAGCTGGAGGCAAACAGATGTCAGTTTTTTTAACAAGATGTTAGGACATTTCAGAAGCAAGAAAGGCCCTTCTCTCAGCCCACTTCCAGGAGAGATTGGTAATTTTCTCATTTGAACCCTGTCAGCTACTTAACATAATTCAAACACACTGTAGCTGTATTGGCAGATGGTCAACTTCTCCAGGGAGCTTGGAGCACAGACACCATCAGCCAAGCATCTCTCTAGGGCGTGCCATATGTGTGCATAGCCCTGGGTTATTGAGGGCTGGAAAGGGCGGGACTGCCCTGTCAAGAGGTGTGGTGCGAAGGAGATTGATGGGCACCCCAACCGCCAATAAAAGGCAGACTTCTGCAGTCCGCTCGCGTAGACGCACGCTTCCCGGGTGCGTGTTATTTTTCTGGTTAACTTCGTTATCAAAGGAGCTAATGGGACGCAAACGAGAATTTTTTTTTTTTTTTTTTTTTTAGGCTGGGGCCATTAGTAGGTCATGGAAGATGGCTTTGGAAGTTGTAGACTTCATTTTGACCACCATTTCTTAGTTAAGGGTAGAGAGGGGATATGCACAACGTGATTTTAGCCTCAAGGAGACCAGAGTCTGGAGGGCTAGACATCGGTGGAAACAGGCAACTCCAGCACTTTCCAGCACATCCTGCGACTGGGCCATCGCTAAGGAAACAGGGGCAAACTTGGAAGGGGATTCTGACTGAGGCTTGAAGATCCAGTAGGAGTTTAAATGGCTGTTTTTCTTTGGTTAACTATACATATATGTATATTCCTAAATATAGTCTGCTCAGTCTGTATAATGTTACATATGTAGGAGCATACGTATATGTACGTCTGTGAGCAGGAGCTGAACACAGCATCATACCCTTAGGATGTTGTGCTAGCTGTGATGGGCTGGCTGGAAGCAGACTTTAAATCCTCAGCAGGGAGCCCCAGAAGGAACCTTAGAGACAGTTTAGTTTATCTACCTCATTCCTTAGGATAAGAAAACCAAATTCCCAGGAGGCCAAGAGTTCAGCCCCACCCCCACCCCCCCCCACCCCCGTGCTAGTGGCAGAACTAGAAAGAGGCTGTTCGTATCCTATCTCCCTGAAGAAAGATCCTGCTCTGACCTCAGACATGAAATTGGCACTTCCCACTCTTTCTTTGTTCCTTGACCTTGACTGTTCTTTATTCCTCCCAACCGGCCCTTGTTGCGATGATGGGAGAATTATCTTGATGCCATTGTGGTATCTGAATGTGCACTCTAACCAGATTATGGAGCTGAAATCTCAATGCCAGATTAGGGTGCTCAGATCACATGGCTTCCTGACTCCATAGCAAAACACACAGAAAAGAAACCAAACCAAACAAACAGCTCAGGAGGAAAGATACTGGGTAAGTTTATGCACTTTCAGTAGGATGCATGTGGCAGAAGGACGACATTCTCGACCTCTGCATTATATACAGGAGTCATGTGTCATGCCTCCCTCCACGCCATGCCAGCTGAAATGCTTATGATGATGTAGTCATGGCAACCAGTACTGTCAGGTGCATAACAAGACACAGGAAGCAGGAGGTGCCTGTCCAGCACATACATACTTGCTTTCCCGGAGCTATCGATCAGCTTTGAGTTTCGTATGTACAGAGTGGGCAGAGTCTGCATGTGTGCCATCAATGGACACTCACCGAGCATCGTGAGTGTGAGGTGCTCGCTTGGTCCTTTGCTGCCTGCTTCCCTTCCCTTCAATACGTCTGAGCTCTGCTTTCCTTAGCCGTGTCTATCACATCTCATGAGCCACACGTGTTCTTTTTGCTTCGGTCTGTGCTGACTCTGCTTGTGTTTCTTGTTTTCTAAGCAGAAGAATTGAACAGCCTTCAATAATGGAACACATAGATATGCGCTCTGGGTGTCAAGCTTGAATGTTTACATTTTCTATTTTATAGTTCTGTTTCTAGACTTTGGAGATTAAAAAAAAATTGGGGGGCATTTCTCTTCTATACGAAGTTTGAAGGAAGGAGGGAGTACGTGACAAATTACCCTCGTTCCCCCATCTTCCTGGATCTCAGAATTGAATCATTATGATGGTTAACTACCAGGCACGAAGACACAACCCAAAGGCTCTCTCTGCACGTATGTGCTTAACCACAGTCCTTCCGCTAAGCTCTGCACCTGTCTTCCCATGCCTGCGCTGTTAGCTCAGCAGGTTAGTAGTGACCAAATTAAGGAGGCCAAATTGCGGGCCTGCCATAGGGCCTAAATTGTGATACACAGAGGGGGGAAAATGGCTTCTGTTCCAAAGGCCTTGCCTCCTTTAGCGTTGGGTGGCTGTTCTGAAAACCTCTTCTTCAAAGAGGGCAGAGCAGTGACATGCCAATAACGCAGATGCAGATGTCAGTTTGCAGTTTGTCTGGAAGTTAGACTGAGGACAAGCATGGTCTTTCTCTCTAAAGGTCTCCCTTCTGTCTGTGGAACTCGGGCTCCTGTCACCCTTTACCGTGTGTACCTTGCCTTTCCCACCAGCTTGCGAACAGCATGGAAGTACCCAGGCTGCTCTGTGAGACTTTGACTAAAAGGTTTGTTGGCTCATTGATGCCCACGACACTGATGACAGTCCCCGGTACACGTCAGTCTTTGGGAGGCTTTTCTGCAAAGTGAGAGTTCATCTCGAGAGCTCTGCAAGGTAGTGATGCTGTGGGTGATGTGAAAGGTCCCCCAGGCCATGCAGTGCCTCTGTTGAAAACACTGATTCTATTTTAGATTTATGTACATGTGTATGTCTCTGTGTGGGTTTGCGCATTTGAGTGCAGTGTCGACGGAGGCCAAAAAAGGGCCTGAATCCCTTGGAACTGCAGTGTCATGGCGCTGGGAACTGAACTCTGGTCCTTTGGAAGAGCAACAAGAGCTTTTACTCACCGTGCAGTCTCTCCAGCTCCTGTGGTCTCGGTTTTTAAGAGGAAGAAAATGATTCAGAGGAAGTAGAAGCATGCCCAAGGTCACACAGTTGGAACATGGCCGACTAGGTACAACTCGAACCGAGTGGCCGTGTGTCTGCTTTCACAGGCCATGTTCTTCCTGTTGCACCCTCTGCAGAAAATAGGTTCATGAAAACTCAGTAGGAGGGGAAGAAGAGGTCCGGAAGGAATTAAATCTGTCTGGAAAAATGGGGGGGAGTGTCTCCTAGAGCTGAGACCATGTGCCCTTTTGTGCAGTGTTAGCCACGTGACAGGGATAGTGAGAAACGTTGCTGCTCCCTTTCACTTGTGGCAGGGACCTTGTGTGCTGAGGAAAGCAGCTTGTTTAGATGCCCAGGTGTAAAAGACGGACTTAAGATGCTGTAAAATGTACGAGAGCAGCCATTTGTTTTGTTGTGAGTGAGGGAATGATGTAATAGAACTGCTTTGGTTTAGGAAAATTATTATTATTATTATTAATTAATTAATTAATTAATTTATTTATTTATTTACTAGGGTTGAGTGGATCGTAGCAGCATGGATTAAGGTGCATTCTACAAAGAATAGTTACCAATGCAGTTAAAACTTAGGGAGAGTGCCAGGTGTGGTGGTGCATGCCTTTAATCCCAGCACTTGTGAGTTCGAGGCCAGCCTGGTCTGCAAAGTGAGTCCAGGACAGCCAGGGCTGTTACACAGAGAAACCCTGTCTCAAAACAAACAAACAAACAAACAAACAAAAACAAAAAACAAAACAAAAACAAAAAGCAAACAACAACAACAAAACCTTAGGGAGAATGAGGATTTGACCTTTCCTTTGGGGAGTTAGGAAAAGGTTTGTAGGAAAGCTGATGTTGGTTTTGGAGAATTTGGAATGAATTTGGAGAGTGAGGGTGTCCCTGGAGGAGAGACTAGATGGCCTGTCTTGTCAGGCTGCTGTGAAAATGGACTAGTCTAGCAGACCTGAATTTAGAATCCATGTTGCATCCAAAAGGAGTGACAGCAGCTTATGTACCACAAGATAAAATAAGGAAAAACAGGTGATGGTATAGGGACAGATTTCTGTTGTTTCCACTCCATTCCCCATCCCTTCAAGGCATGATCGCTGTGATGAGACCGATGGCCCTGAGAGGAAAAGCAAGGAGGGAAGGCCGGGGTGACAAGCCATCAGGTGGCTGTGCACACGAGGAGAACAGACTCTCGGGAGGCAGGCTTCATGGAGCAGCTTGTTTAATCATGGGGAGCAAGGGCTATATAAACCTTGGGGAAGTGGCTAGAGGCTTTCAGGTGAATGTACATCACCAGCTGGGGCTAAGGTGCAGGGAATGCCTCATTTGCGTGAAATGGAATTCCAAGTGCTTGCTGGACATGACATCATAAGGAGAGAGGAAGTTTAATCTATAACCTGGCTGCCAGGCTATGTGACCATCTCAAGGATGGCAGAAGTGGGGCTGTAAAGCTATGTGTGCCAGGACATGTAGACCCAGGGCAAGGAGGGGGGCGGAGTCTTATTCCTGCCAGTCTCGGGATTTTCAGGGTTTGAACACACCTTTACCTCACTCTTGCTCCAGGCCAGCTCCCCGCCGATTTGTCTGTGTTTTCAGAGGGATTTGCTGTCCTAGGCTATAGACCGAGACCACAATATATGATGGATAGTTAGAAACTGTGATGAGGCAGTGGCGTCTCCTCACAGGACTCCTGTCCTAGGATAAAGATAGCTGGGCAAGCTATAGGCGAGCAGGATGAAGGTTACTACAGCGATGCAGTGGTCACAAGCTTACCCGCGCGCGCGCGCGCGTGTGTGTGTGTGTGTGCGCATCTCAGCTCCTAGCACCATGGCAGTGGCTTAGACTCTTGGGGTCCTCAAGTTCCCTCCCCTGAGCATGAAGCTCAACGATTCCTAGTAAGAGTTCCAGGAAATATTCAGGGCTGCTTAGCTCTCTGGTCCCTAAAGAACCTGCTGGAATTCTGTCTTTATTGAGTCGAGAACACGCCATGCTCAGCATAGACTCCAGGACTCTGCTCCTGCTGGTCCCTTTGCTTGAGTGGCCTTTTTTGGCTCACCCACAGCCTGTTGTCAGTCTGTCCATGCTGCGAGGACATGTCACACGCCCCACTTCACGTCCGGAAGAGGGTTTTTGTGACTTGACCCTGTTCCTACCTCTGAAGCCATCTGTGACTTGCTGTCACAGACCTCCTTTCACGGTGCTGTTGAAGGTGCTTGGTGTTTTCTGTGCAGCTAGATAGACGCTGCCCTCTTGCAGCAGGCAAGGGAAAGTCTTCACTTGACTCTCACTGCCTAGTGCATATTCAGCAGCAACTAATAACTAGCAACTAATAACCAAGACCTTGACATCACCTTCTTCCTGCATCTTGCCGTGTGTCCCCATTTCAATGGGGTTTTGTGTGGTGTCGGGTATTTTGTCTTTCTTTGCTCCACACCTCACCTTTCCTCTGGTGTGCTGGTGTTTGTCTTAGAAATGTTTCTTTTCATGTTTGCAAGTTCACTTTTAAGACCAGGAAGGCTGCGTTTCCACGTGAAAGGGGACCAAGAAGGTGACCTTGTTTGTGCCCAAGTGGATGGCATGGAGGTGAGCCATAGTGTTCTTGCTTGCTTGGATGTGCTGGGGTGCTTTTGGTCTGTGTCCAGTCAGGTGGTACCTAGTGGGTAACTTCTAATTGAGTCGTCCACTGCAGATGGAAAACTTCTAGAAAAGTCACCCCAAAATAACAGCAGCCATTGACTAAGCACTTTCCAAATGTCATCTCTTGTCCTCCCAACCACTGGAAAAGTAGTAATTACTCCCTCTATAGCTGAGAAACAGGCTCAGAAAGGGTAGGGGATCTGCCAGAAGCTGTCGGAGTCTAAGGCTGTCTGGCTTCAAATCTTGGGCTGTTTTCAGGAGTATTGTCTGGCAACATACATATAGGAGACAGCTGGGGGCATCCATGCTGTGTCCATATAGAAAGGCGTGGATTCCCCCCCCAGTGACAAGGTGTCTGTTTATTCATGCCCAAAATACTACTTAAAGATGTCTTCCTTCCTCGGGAGTCTGAGACTCTCGATGTATTAAACATATTTTTCTATATCAGGCTCTAGGGATCTTTCTCCTGACTAAAGTGGAATGTTCTTCCTTGGGCTAAGACATCGGGGGGGGGTGGGGTGGGGGGAAGCGGGTGTTGGCCAGGATAAATGTCATGGCAGAGGAGCTGTTCCTTTTAAAGTAATAACTATCAATTTTCTAAATACAATCCGGGAACACGCAGCTTCTTTCTGCAAGTCCCCGTAGAGCCAGCAGCTCAGTGCACCCTGATGGCTGGACGCGGTCCATTCCGATCTGCTCCCAAATCTGTTCCTTCTACCTCCCTTGTCTGCCCCTCCCTTTCCCCCTCCCTCCTCTCCCTAGTGTCACGCTGTCTCTCTAACCTCTCCCTCTCTTCAACCAACGTTTGAGAAGTGGCCTCTTGTTGGTAGAGAGAATGCCTGTGGCCTCACAGCCGAGGGGCTTCCCTGTTTGTGTTTGTGAACCCTTGCATTGTAAATAAAACTGCAAAATAAAATAGAAGATGACTCTCCTGGCCTGAGGGGGTGGTGGTGTTCATAGAGGTTTTATACAGGTTCACCCCCCTTTTCTGGCCTTCATACTGAGAGGTAAGAGAAACTAGCTGCATCTGAGGCTCAAATTAGGTGCTTTCATATATCCTACATAGATGTGACCCACTGCCTGCTACTGTGGGCCAGGGGACATTGTGTAAATGTGAGAAGGAAGAGGCAGGACTCCATTAGTGTGACCTGGGTGCAATGTCAGGGATGCAGCACCGAGATGTGACTGTAATTTAGTAATGTGAAACCTAATTAAGTGCGCTGAGCACAGACTGAGGAAACACTGCATGCTGATTGGCAGGGGTGCCTCTGAGAGGGAAGTTAAGGAAACAGAAGCCTTGCGTAGTGTCTGTTCAGGCTCTGCTGCTGGCTCCGGGTTCTCTGGCAAGCCTGAGTCTATTGTTAGGGTAGATCCCTCAACGGTTTGCTACCATAGAGCTGTGAATTGTGTGGATTTCTTTAGCCTTGATTCATGCTTAGAGTTGAACCTTCTGATGATGGCTTGCTTGGCTTTCCTGAGGCATCAGCCTACAACTGACCATACGGACCCGAGCATCCGAGAGCCGTGTGTGGCTGCTGTGTTGTGTTGTTGTTGACGACATTCAGTGAGTAGAACTTCCAGCTCACAGATCAGCCTCATGGACTTGGTTAAGATGAGTCTTATCTGAGGATTAAGCTGCTTTTCCGAAACAGTCTGGTTTGGGAGTGATAGCCTTTACTTTGGTGGGTAATCAAAAAAAAAAAAAAGCCATTTGTGGAGGCTCCTGGGAGCAATTAATGGCACACTCCTAGGTTATGCTGCAGACTGACTACCTGCTTGCGGGTGCACTTTCCTGAAGAGTATTCATCGGTGATGTTGTTGCACTGAAGGGGATTCATAGCTTGCCCAATGATACATGAACAGGGCTAAACAAATACTGCACAAGAAGGCGATAAAAAGGCACACAAGTGCCAGTTACCTCTTAGAAAAAGAAGCCTTTTAAAAGCTGTATTTCGATGGAGAAAAATCAAGAAGGGAACATATTTCTGTTTAGGGATAAGATGCTGGCTGGAAGTAATGTTTATTGTCTACTTGGTTTGAACCAGTAACTGCACCAAGGATCTTTACAAGGATTCCCCGCAATGGACTTCCAGAACTCTTTCAAACAGATAAACTTGACTATACCCATGTGACAGTTGAAGATGTTGACCTTTACATTAACTCAGCTGGGGATGAGAGGGCAGCATTTGAGCCTATGCACACAGGTACTATGTCATGTCAGTCTTAATTTTACCAGGAGACATAGAACTGTTTTGTTTCTGTCTTGTTCAACAAGGCATTGACCTCAAACCCAAAACACAGAGAGATCCCAAGGTCCTGGCTATCTCATACTGCTTCTGGTCCCTAAGTCAATCCCTGAAAAGTTCATTATTAAACTATTAATAATTATTAATAAACTATTAAACTTTTAAAAGTTTTTATTGTAGTGCTTTGTCAATAGTTTCCTAAAAATATGCAGGAATGACACCCACAGATCCTATTTAATTCACATTTGCATTTACTTTTTCAAGGACTCATGTTCTGTTTTATGTTTTGCCCTAATAAGCACCATGCTATTGTTATTTTAAATCACTGTTTTTCAACCTGTGGGTCATGACCCCCTTAGAGTCAAACGAGCCTTTCACAGGAGTCACCTGAGACCCTAAAAAAAACCCACATGTTGCTTACATTATGATTGATAACAGTAGTCAAAATTACAGTTATGAAGTAGCACTGAAAATAATTTCATGGTTGGGAGTCACCACAACATGAGGAGCAGTATTAAAGGGTCTCAGCGTTAGGGAGGTTGAGAGCCACTCTGCTTAAGTGGTTCTTGGTCACATGCTTAGTGGGCCTCTTCTGAGCACCCTTGCTGTCTGCTTGCCTGGTGTGAAGATGAGGCTTCACTCCCTCCCTTCCTTATGAATGGACTGTCTGGGCCTTCTGCGAGTGGCAGGCATGAATGACTTTGTAATCGGAGGTTACACATTTTGGGCATCAGCTCTGCAATTTCACCCTTGAATTCCTTCAGGACTCAGGCAGATGCCATATGGTCCTGGTGACTTATTTACAGCTCACTTGTCAGTCAGGTTCCACACTGGCTCTGGGCTCGGCACCGATTTCCCTCCTGTCTAATGAAGAGGGCAGGTTGAGAAGGACCCTTCATTCTCCAGGATATGGCTTGTACCAAGAACATCACCAACTGGTTCTCTGTCCCAGCTTCTCCCTTTGATGGAATAAAACGATCCCATTGGATACCCTTAGTTTTATCTTTGGCTTGGCTAATTTCCTGGGTTGTTGTTCCATTTTTACATGCCATTTCTTCCTCCACCGCCTCTTTGAAATGTCTACCTAGTCACACAGGGATGCTTTCCTCTTTGAGGGTCTGCTATTTTGGGCTTTGGCCTAACCCCATGTATCCTAGAATTCTGTATTTTAAAATAGCCTCCAGGTCACTGTGGACGTATGACATTATCAACTTTTCTTTTTTTCGATTTCCGCTTTATAACATCTCTATCTGTGTCTCTCTGAAACTTGACATTTGGGCTTAGGGCACAGCTTGAGAAAGGTCTTGGTGTTAGGAGCAGTACAAGCTGAGGGAGGGAGCATAGTACATTTCCCCCAGAGTTGCTCCAACGATGTGGTGTGGAACGCTGTCTGTGCTGTCTGGGTCAGGGTGAACTCAGCTCCGAGGCTTGTTCTCAGGTAGGATGTGCGCCCAGCATGTCCCAAGGCTGCTAGCCCTGCAGTGTAACAACCCCCCCCCCCCGCCCTCTCTCTCTGCAGCATACTCTATAGGCAGGGCTTCTGGTAGCACCTCTAACCTCCTGGGTTAGGTCAAAATCTTACAGGCCAGACTTAGAGAGAATGGCTTCAGTGGCACAGGAAAAGCTAACCAGAGTCTCAAGGAAAACTAGACCCTCTTGGGTGATATCTAGACTGTGTCCATGGTGAGGAGACGAGGACCCTGTGAGGCAAGGGCAGCGGGGAGGGGAACGGGATGGAGAAGTCTCCATCCAGCCTGAAGCTGACACTGATCAAAGGCACTTCCTGCTCCTGCAGCAAGTGCCTGCCCAGGGTTGTTAAGCTAATTGTTAAATTAGAGTGGCTGGGGAAACAAATTGCTTCATGATGGGGTTTCTCTGACTCTGTCCAAGGCTGATGTCATCTGGCCCTGCGCCTCCTTGGTGGGGTGTATGTGTGGGGGGAGTGGGCAGGCCTGACACACTTGTTAGCGAGTCTTTATCGGATGCAGCGGAAGCCTGCAGCCTCTCTGAACAGCCTACATCCTCTCTTGTGGGGATTCACTGCTATTCCTCTGTACTTTAAGTTTTACTTTTTAGTTTCTTGCCTCTAATTCCTGAACCTTGTAACGTCCGTGTTTCAGATGATCTTCTCCAGGGACTATGAACACGGATGCCTGTAGTGGATTGACCATGGCCGTAAGGTGCTGATTAAAATGGCCAGCGACAGGCAGAAGGTAGTGACATACACCTTTAACCCTCAGGAGGTCAGGGGTGGGAGACTCTATGGTAAACTAAAGGGTGGTGCCCTACCTAAGTGGAACAGTAGGTACTGGCTGGTTTCAGCTGATGCAGGCCATGTAGGAATATGGGCCTCATCCTACTGAGATGCTTCTGGAAGGGCTGCAGCTATACGCTCCCCCCCCCCCTTTTTTTTTTAGAAATGGCCAGGGTTTTTAAGTATAGACACTAATTTAATTAAAGTGTATTACGTTGATCAAAAGTTCTGTTTGCGGATGAGTTTGACTTATGTATCTCCAGCTTGCAACTTCTTAATTCTGGTCCAAACTCAGATTTTACAGATTAAAAAGAGGCAAAGCAAAGCAAAACAAAACAAAACTGTGATCCAGAGAGACTGAGCCTCTGGTCCAAGGTTAGGGAGAGCTGGTGAAGGAGAGTGCCTTCCTCAGGACTCTGACTTCTTGTTGGTGTTGGCGTGGGACTAGGCATCGCCTATGCTGGCTGTGCTGGCCAGAGCAGTGTGGACCAGAACTATTCAACAGTGTAATGTCCCCTGCCTCACCACTGCTCCTCTGCTTTTGTGAGTGATTGGGATTCAGGTTGGAGACAGCTAGGGCCTTGAGGAGGCTTTGCAGACAGGCAGGATGCCTAGGGAGAGGTGGGAACGGAGAAGAGCCAGTTTGGAGGTCCTGAGGTTATTGTGTATCTACCCGCTCATTCCTCCTCTTTCCCATGGCAAACTTACATGCTATGACACCCAGGCACACACTTTGGGACCACGCCAGACCCTCTCTGCTCTTTCTCTGGAATTCTTTGCTTCTGAACTCCCTTTCTGGTCCTGCTGCTGCCTCTGTCCAGCGGTTTCATGATACCACAGCAGGATGCTTCAAGTCTGACTGCTCCGTCCGCTTTCCTCATCGCTGTCTGATAGATCTTCAGAAGCACGAGCCTGGGTCTTGGCATGTGCTCTCCGTGTGGCAGCGGTGCTTTAACCCCCGCGTTCCAGATTCTCAAGTGCCTCGGCGTGGTTGCCCCATTCATCAGTCTGGCTGCCTGTGCATCCAGCACTACCAGGTAGAGGCTTGTGATGCCTTGGGTAGTTTCCCTGACTTCACCAAGCTTGTTACCTACTCTGTATCAGGAAGATTTTGAGGAACAGATGTGATCATCTGTGTAAAGCACTTGGCATGTCACATACTACCACTCAACTAAAAGAGCAATTCAGGGACCTTCTAGCTGTGACCCCATTACCTACCCCACACTTGAAACACTTGTGCATATCTATTGGTCATTTCTGGTTTTCCCTTCTCTAGTCTACACATTTCTGTGTGTGTGTGTGTGTGTGTGTGTGTGTGTGTGTGTGTGTGTTGTGGGGTTTGTCCTTATTGTTTTGCCTTGTTTTATTGAGGTTGAGTCTCAAGCTGGCCACCTTCAAATTCTATGTATCTGAATTTGACCTTGAACTCCCAATCCTCTCGGCTCTGCTTTCCAAGTGTGCGACCACCACGGCGGACTCTGCTCTCGGGCATACTTTGATGCGTGCATATTTGTGTTCTTGCTTTCATTTTTGTTCTGTGTGTGAGCTATCTGAGGGCAGGAAGCAGCAGGTTTGCCCTCTCCTGTTCCATGCCAGAGCGCTACAGACACTCAGCAAGTGTGTACAAAGGGGATGCTACTCTCAGTGGAATGGCTGCCTGGACCTGGCACCGTATTGGTGATTTATTGGTAATGTTTCTCTATTTTTAAAAATAAGTCTCACTGGGGCTGGAGAGATGAGGGCCCAGTGTTCTTCCAGAGGATCTGGAGTTGATCCCTAGCACCCACATGGCTTACAGCTCTGTAACTCTAGTTCCAAAGGCTCTGATGTTCTGTCTGTTCTGGCTCCTGTGAGTGGTAGTCGTGCACATAGTACGGAGGCCTCAAGCAGACAGATCACTCATACACACATAAACATGGCTTCATGGATATTCATTGGGGACTGTTGTGTTTCAGGTTGCCATGGGTGCTGCTGCATTGTAACAGGGAAATGGGATGATAGAGAGGCCACTGGAGGTGTGTGGTAGGATGGTGGCTAGGCAGATGCAGAAGAGTGACACGGGAGGCACTTGGCAGAGGAGCTGAGCATGGTGTTCATACCTCGAGGGTCCCTGGAAAAAGGGGTGTTTGACCTGAGACCAGAACAGAGGGCAGCACCTTGACTCAAGAACACGAGGAACTGCCACGCACCTGCATAGAGTGCAGGTTCGGCACTTTTGTGTCCACTCACAAGTATTACTCAAAATAGTTCACGAGGACCAGGTTTTTCTGTCTCTGCCTGGGACGAAGGCTGTTGATTGCGCGCAGGTTTTACGCATCATTGAAGCAGAGAGCCAGGCTGGAGCAGGATAGAGGAGGGAGCTTTGCTCCTGTCTTTGAGAGTGGGGGTAGAAAATGATGACGATGTGCTTTCATGCTGCGGGGGGGGGGGGGCGGGGGGGTGAGGGGGCAGGCCCACTGTTTTTGTTGGCTTCTTGCTTATTCTGTAGCTTCAGCTGTGTAGATCCTGGCCAGGGAAGCTGGAAGCAGGAAATGGCCTAGTGCGTCTCTGACCCTCCTGTGGTGGTGCACTTCCTTGGGTCTGGCAGAAAGACTAAGGTAGTGGATGTGATGAGCAACAGAGGAAACAAAGGTTTGTTGATATTGTTTTGTTTGTTTGTTTGTTTGTTTTGTTTGTTTTTGTTTCTCCATCAACAAGCAATGCAGAGATGGAGAAGTACATGCAGAATCCGGCATGGTGGCATGCACTGTAATTCCAGCACGTGAAGGCTGAGGCAGGATGTTCTCCACGAGTCTGAGGCCAGCCTGGCTACACAGCAAAGCCTAGGTCAGCCCGGGCTTACAAAGACTGCCTCAGAGAATATTGTTGTCTGACAATAGACGTGTTTGTGAATTATGCTTACTTGTTCCTCTGAAGGAGGCTACTTTGGGAATCCTGTTCTCCCACATCTCTTCCTTAACTGTTGGAAACTGAACATTTATTTTTATTTATTTATTTATTTTTGACCACACCTAACATTTAGGACCCAGCGTCCAAGGCGTCTACTGCCACCTGGTGGCTGTGCATACCGCTAGCGGCATTTGGGACTGATGGGTTCATACATTGAAAACCAATTCTGCCCCTGAATTGCAGAGTCACAGAATATTAGCGATGTTAGAGACCTTAAAAGTTCTATGGTTTTATTTGGAATGAAACCAACATGCTTTTTTTTTTTTTTTTACGTTTTCTTACTTGAATACATTTTCTTACATTGATAGGGAACTCAGAATTTCCCACTGTTTTGTTACCATTCATTCTTTTAGTTAAAATGATTCTTACATATAAGAAATGTTTTATATGTTTATATATAATAAAATGCATATAAAGAAAAAGTATATTTAGAAAGAATATGTATTTAAAAGAAAATATGATTTGTATTTGTTTGTTTTAGCGTTTGGCTCTGGAAATTTCCACTCTAAGTCAACTGCCTTAAAGAAGTTTACTGTGCCTTATCTACATAAGCCTTCAAATATTTGAAGAGACCTGGTTGTACCTGTAATCTTGTCTTGAGGTTAAACAGTCAGTGTTCTGTCAATCATTAGCACGCCGTGCTTTCAGAAGGACTCCTAGCCGTTTGTTTCCTGCAGCCGCATTGTCAGAGCCCCTGCCTAATTGTGTTGCCATGATTGGGTCCAACCCAGCTCTCTAGGTGTCATCAGTGTGGTGACCCCTGGTGTTTATGGGCTGTCCAGACTTCTGGGGGCACTCTCTGTAGCACGAGTTAGCACTCTTGCAATCTTTGCATAGTGCCGACCTCCGAACTTTGTATAATGGAAAGCTAAAGAATTTGTGCCTTCTTCTATATTTTTGAGCTTTTCCCCTCTGGATAAAAGCAAGACCTGGGAAATTATAATTATGAATGTTTAGCAGCAGCAGCAACAACAACAATAAAAACAACAACAGCAACAACAATAAACTACATTCTGCATTTTCATATGTTACTAGCAAAGCCATAGCTCTCTTGCAGTCAGTGCCAACTTGGGCTTTGTCTGGGAATAGACTTCCCGTGATTGGGAGCCCTGCAGACACCACCGAGCATTTACCTATAGCTATATGCCTACCAGTAGACGGTTATAAGGGTGAAATGTGTCTGTCTGTCCCAGGTTACCATATCATGCTTTACCTATCTTCAACTTTTCTTCATGCAACATGCTCTGAAAATGCTGTGTGATTATAGCTCTTAGTGTAAATATACCATGACTGTTTCAGCAAGCTTAACATTGCACCATAGAGGCCACCGTACTGCTGAGAACATTTGTCAGCCACCGTGTGTCTTGTGCACAGCATTTCCATTAACTTAGATACAAGTCATAAGAACGGCTTGCGGAGTGACGTATATATTTTGCTGTAGCTCTCCAGACATAAAGTTTGCCCCCGATAGTTTTGTTCTGGTGTTCAAATTTGCCGAGAGATGTGTGTCTTTATCTTGCTCATTTGTTATATTATTCAGTCCACTATACCAGCCTTGTGTTATCTGTCCATATTATAAGCATAATATTTAGCCTTTTTATTTGATAAAAAAATGTTTTTAAAGAATTAAGCAAACATTTGAGGCTGGGAGCACTGTGGTATCTGTGGCCACCACCAGAGAGCCCTGTTCCACGCAAAGTATTTCTTTTAATAAAAGCCTTTGGGTTTTAGTTTATCTGCAGTGATTTCTCTCAACTGTACCCTTCCTCAATTTTTTTTTTACCATCTTATCTACAAGAATATCTAGGAGTACATTTGCCAAAGGCTTAGCAGAAATCCAGATACATGTTCTGCAGCATTCTCCTGTCCACCGTCCTGGAGTGCAATCAGAAGAGCACAAGTTGCCTCAGGATCAGTGTCACTCAAGAGAAGTCCTGCTAGCTGTTTAATGAGCAGTGTGTTTATGTACCTTCCTGTAAGAATGCATTCAGTCCCAACAATACCAGGAAGAGTAGCTGTCTGTTCCCAATGGCTCTTCTTACCTGTGCACTCCCTGTCTACTTGTCTCCAAAGGAAACTGATAGCTGAGGGATGGCTGCCTTACGGATAAGTTAAGTTCTTCTTTCCAGTGTTTTTTTTCTCCTTTAGGCTAATCTGTCCAACTGCTGACACTACACACAGAGGTATATTGAGTCTATTCACATGGACAAACCAGCAGGCCTTTATTCATGTGTTTGTACAATAACATAGTGGTCCTCATATGCTCCCACCATCTGAAAGAGGTAATAGGGTCTTCTCTCAGGCACAGGCTGTACTGGGTTACTCAG
Organism: Acomys minous; assembly: GCF_964271855.1. Lineage (NCBI taxonomy): Eukaryota > Metazoa > Chordata > Mammalia > Rodentia > Muridae > Acomys > Acomys minous. Next base: position 57,181,026 of record NC_140492.1, read on the forward strand.
TAAGTGGGGGGGGGGGGGGAGGAGGCAGAATGATTGACATCTCCAAGCTCACTTTTGTCTAGCATTGGAATTTGTTATAATGATTGTCCTCAAAACTGATCTGCAAAGATGCTCCACCGTACTACAAGGACATTTGCTCAACTATGTTCATAGCAGCTTTATTCGCAATAGCCAGAAACTGGAAACAACCTACATGCCCCTCAACTGAAGAGCAGATAAAGAAACTGTGGTACATTTACACAACGGAATACTACTCAGCTATTAAAAACAGGGACACCATGAAATTTACAGGCGAATGGACAGGGCTAGAAAAGACCATTCTGAGTGAGGTAACCCAGACCCAGAAAGACACACATGGTATGTACTCAATTATAAGCAGATATTAGCTATATAGTGCAGGATAACCATAATGCAATCCACAGACCCAAAGAAGCTAAGTAACAAGGAGGGCCGAAAAGGTGTTGCTTGAATCTCACTCAGAGGAGGAAATAGGATAAACAGCAGAGGTAGATGAAGAAAGGGAACAAGGTAGGAGATGGTGTGGGGAGGGAAATGAGGGTCGGCATCAGTTGTGGGGAGAGTAGGGCTGGGAGGTGATAGGGTTGAGAGAGAGAGAGAAAGGAGACTGAGTGTGGGGGCATCTCTGAGACAAGCTAGAGACGTTCAACCGGGTAGGCTCATGGGAGGCTATGGGGTGACTCTAGCTGAGACTCCCAGCAGCTGGGGACATGGAGACTGAAGTGGCCATCTTCTAGCCTGGCAAGACTTCTAGTGGAGGGAGGGGAACACTAACCCACTCACAAAACCTTTGGCCCAAAATTTACCCTGCCTACAAGAAGTGCAGGGATAAAGATGGAGCAGAGATTGAGGGAATGGCCAACCAATAACTGGCCCAACATGAGCCCCACCCCATGGGAGAGAGCTAATGCTTGCAGACAGGAGACTAGCATAACTGTTCTCTGAGAGGCTCCACCCAGCAGCAGATCAAAAGAGATGCTGAGACCCACAGCCAGACATTAGGCAGAACTTGGAGAGTCTTGTGGAAGTGTGTGTGGGAAGGACAGAAGGATCCAGAGGGGACAAGAACTCCCCAAGAAGACCAACAGAGTCAACTAACCTAAGCTCATAAGGGTTTACAGAGCCTGAAGCACCAGCCAACAAGCATGTATGGACTGGACTTAGGCCCCCTGCACATATGTAACCAATGGGCAGCTTGGTCTTCATCTGGGTCCCTTAAAAAGTGGAGTGGGGGCTGTCTCTGACATGGACTCTGTTGCCTGCTTTTGGATCACTTCTCCCTGGCAGGACTGTCTTGCCTGGTCTCAGCGGAAGAGGATGTGCTCGGTCCTGATGCAGCTTGATGTGTTGGGGTTGGTTGATAGGGGGCAGCCCTTTTCTGAGAGGTGGGGGGGGGGTATGAGGTAGAGGGTGGAAGGGTGAGACCGGGATGAGAGGAAGGAGGGGGCTGCATTCAGGACGTAAAGTGAATCAATCATCTATCTATCTATCTATCTATCTATCTATCTATCTATCTATCTATCTTGATCTGATGGTAGAACTTGAATCCTGGGGTAGAAGGTAGAGATTTGACATCACCAGGGTGATGTATTCCAGGGTTCCCATGAACTTGGATTGGGGTACCAGTGCCCTTCTGGCAGTAGGCACACCTGGACTTTCACTGAAGAAAAGATTCTATGCTCCTTTGTTTTTAGGACAAGTAAGATAGAATACATAGCTTCAGGTGTCTATGATGCAATTGCCAAGGGAAATGTTACTTCAGGTTTTTTTTTTTTTACTAGAAGTAGAAGTTCTGCTTGCTTTTTCCCTTAAGTGAGCTTAGGGAACGCTCTAGGCAGAGTATGGGCCAGGTAGCTTGCCAGACTTCCACAGGTAGTCTTGTTTGGGAATGGAATGGTGGTATCTGTTCTGACCCAAAAGAGAAAAGTAGAAGAGACAAGATGTAAAACAAAACAAGCAAACAAACTATAAAACAAGACAAAACAAAATATCTTGCTATTTCTTTTTATTTAATTGATATAAAAATAAAACCAAACCAAAACCAAACCAACCAACTAACCAAAAACCTAAACCTAAAAAAAAGGTGAGCACTGCAGAATGGAAGAAGTGACACAAAATGAGTGAACTGTTGTTCTTTTGCACTTTGCAGTGGCCTTTCTGAGCAATGCATTGTGGGATGCTCTTGGCAAGATGGCGGGCAGTAGTGGATGGGATCAAAGAGGTTCCATCTCAGAGGAGTTCACAATCTGGCAAAGACAGCGAGAGAGTGCAGTGGACTAGGCAGAGTTATTCTTGCTTGAGCCGGGATGGTCCTGGGTGAACCACCCTTATAAGGAAAAGGCCACCTTTCCTCTCCCTCCCCACCCCTAAGTGCAGAGCTGGCAAACAGAGTCAAGGTTTCAGCTGCTGAGTTCAAGTTAAACAAACCTAGACAAACCTGCATTCCTCTCTGAAAGATTGTATCTGCCTGACCTCTTGCTTCGGTCAGGGCTGTTCCACTCCTTCTTTTATCTCCCCCGCCCCTAAAATAAACTCTTTAATTGTATATTTATATCCTGGGTTCACCTATGGGGTGAGTCATGGCCTCCTTACTCCCAGTCCCAGGTACATTCTCATCAAGGTCTGGCTCTTGTTAAGGGGTTAGAGTAAGTGCAAAGCTGGGGCCCAGGACTCTACAGGGCAAGGGCCTCAGACCATGTTGTATTTGCCCTACTTCAGGGTCCCACTGAAGCCCAGGCACAGAGATTGGTCCTTCTGAATAGCCGAGTGGTCCAGGAAGTGCTTTACCTCATAGAGCAGGACCTCCTCTGTATAGCGTATAGGTAGGATGGATGAAGGCATGGGGAAGACTCTAAGGAGCAACACCGTCCACTCAAGGTTGATACCCCAAACTCAGTTCCAAAGCCGGAGGCCTCCTGCCTCTTCCCAGATCCCCAGCCCTGATGGTCCAATGCAGGTTGAGTGACCTAGGACCAGCTTGTCCCTCTCTAGCTGCTCCATCCCCGACAGCTCCCTCTTCTCTTGAGTTTCTGCTACAAGGCAGACTGTTGATGCAGCAGAGAGTTTGTGATTAGCAGCCCGAGTGTTCTGTTCCTTCCTGTATTTTCAGTCATAGTTCAGGATGTGATTCACACTAAGTACTCGGGGAACAAGTGAAAGCTGCTCTTCATTCATTCTCCCTTTATTCACTCAATGATTTTTCTCTGCCAGGAGCTCGAGATAGGGTAACAGAGCAGGAGTTGGTTGGACAGACAGACATAGGGAGAGATTAAATGTAATATGGTCCTGTGGAAGTCCAGTGTGTGGCCCAACTGAGTGGACCAGAGAAGGTTTCCTGTGGGCCTGAAGAGCTAGATGAAGGCAGGGTGGGGACAATGTTCCAAAGTCCATGAAGAACACATGCAATGGTCCAAAGGGAAGAGACAGCTTAGCATGGAAAGCAAAGGCTGGAGACATCATAGTGATAATCACAACAATTGCACACGTATGTGGTACCTGCTGTGTGGGGTGCATTATTATGCTTATTATCTTAGTTAAGTGCTACTAACATCCTTCTTATTTTGAGGGAAAACAACACAAAACCACAGAAGCACAGAAAGGGAAGTGAACTGACCAATATCACATGACTATGGATGGTAGCATTGGCATATGAGATTGGTTGGTTCAAGAGTCTAGGTAGTGGTAAAGCATAGCTTTGTCTGTCTGTGTACCTCTCCATGTCTACCCACCCCTTCCTGTGCCTGGGTTTTGGTGGTGGCAGTCAACTTAGAGGATGTCTAGTTGACACCGACAGAGCTTCTGGAATGTTCTTATTGTTGAGCCTTCCTATCCCCACCTCAGTGGATTGCTTTATTTTGACCTCCTAGATGAGAGCAGAGTTGGGGCATCAAGACTGGCTCCTGTCTCTGCATGGGGACTTAGGAGAAATGGACTTTGAGTGATTGCTGGGGCTACGCGGTTTAAGGAACGGGTAGAGAAGAATGGGTGAGTTGATTGACAACTTTGTCCTGAGCGATTGGCCAGGAAGAGAGATGGAGGGGAAGTACCGACTCTGCCCTTTCCTTACCTACTTTCGGCCAGATGATCCAACCCTAAGTCTTCAGGGTCCTGTGGCAAGTAACAGCGGCCATATCTCGCCTCCATGCCTTACAAATCCCGACCCTTTATCCCGGGCTCACAATGATCACTTCCTCAGAAGCCCTGTGAGTGCCAGCAGCAGGGTCGGCATAGACACTGTCTCCAGCATTCTAACTTACAGCCAGCCCTTTGCCGCCTGCTCTGGAAAAGCACGTGAGCCACACGTTGGTGTTCGGAAAAATTAATGTTTTCAAGATGCACTCCACACGGTCTTAGCACGTCTGTGCCTTTTTCTTTCACCAGCTGAAAGAAAAGATGCATTCTTAGACAATTACTCCCCAAGGGAGCCCAAGGACTGGCTTTGTTTACTGAGTGTTTTTAGTAACAACACGTGAAGGTCTAGGGGTTTTTGGCTTTGAATTTTCTCTCTCTCTCTCTGCTTTTGGTTATAAAGATAGGGGAAACTAGTGAGTTCTCAATTAACAGGGCACTTGGAAATGTCAAAATTGTGAAAGGCATGTTGTCACACGGTGCAGTTGTTGAATCTTTGAGATAACTAGCCGTAAAATATGACAGGTGGGACTCAGGCTCAGGGCTTACCTCAGGCCAGCATTGGACCCATATGTTTAGAGTTTATCCATCTGCCTCTATTTGGAGCCACATCTCCACTCTCGCCCCCTCACATCCCTTGCACTCCCTATCTTTACAGTGTCTGCTGATAGATGCACTGTGGGAGACACTGTCAGGATCAGCCATCATCTTCCTGTAGTCTGCGCTGCCTGCCACCTCATGCAGCTCCCTATGTGCCGAAGGTGCCTCAGTGAATAGGGATGTGGGTAAGTCAGAGCCTGTAGCTTAAGGCAGGGATGCTCCACTAGAAAGCTCACATCATGACTCGCAGCTCCTTAATTTTTGGCAGCTGCCACAAAGGGACCACACTGCACTTCCCTCGTTGTCTTCCATGTGGCCTCAGAATTAGTCTAAAGTGCTAGGTCAGTGGTTCTCAACCTGTGGGTTGTGACCCCTCTGGGTGATGAATGATCCTTTCACAAGGCTTGCATATCAGATATCCTAAAATCAGATATTTACGTGTCGATTCATAACAGTAGCAAAATTACAGTTATGAAGTAGCAACCAAATAATTTTATGGTTGGGAGGGGGGGATCATGACAATATAAAGAACTGTATTAAAGGGCTGCAGCATGAGGAAGGTTGAGACCCACCGCTGTAGATAGCCACTTCCTCTTGGTTGGGACTGGGGCTTGAGAAGAGACAGTGTTGCCCTTGCTGACCAGAATCCCTTAAGATGTCTAAGTGGCAGATAAAATAAACAGCCTGAGAGGAGCTGTGGTTCCCGCTGAAGCTCTTTAAGTTCACAGAACGCTCGTCTGGGATTCCTCGGGCATGTGAAGGACGTGGAGCAAAGCAGGGGGTGAAAGGGGAAGAGGCCCGATGTGGCCACGGAACTTCATCCAACAGCCACTTAGGTGATTCCAACCTGTGGGCTGCCTAGAGACCATCTGATATTCTAGATCCTGTGAGTGCGGAGTGGAGATGGAAACCGTTGCCTGGCCCTGAGGGAGAAAAGATCTGGGTTTCTATTTTCATCAGCCTGAAATGCTGTGAAAAGTTACCAAAGTAACACATGGCTATGCTAAAAAATTGTAACATAAAAGCATATGAAACGCAATTCTCCAAGAGCATTTTCCTGGTCCATAGGGGCAACTTCTGATACCGGCTTGGTGTATTTTCTATTAGAACTCTTTTGTGATACACATTGAAATATATACTGTGTGTGTGTGTGTGTGTGTGTGTGTGTGTGTGTAAAGTGGAATAATACAGACCACCGCAATTTATTCTGAAAAACCATATTCTTCCACCCAACACTAGCGCACAGACATCCTTTCATGTCACAGCACATCAAATTGCTTGTTCTTGTCAAAGGTTTGTAGATATAATACAGACTATCATAGTTTATCTCAGCTCATTATGGCTAATAAATTGGGTTACACTCCGTTTCTTTGTCTTTTTTGTTTACTATGACCATATGCGCCACAGTGTGTGTAAGTACTGATCCTGCAGTAGGTGAGGGTCTTAGAGTGCTGGGTTGAAGGCTATGTTGATAAATACTGCCACGTTGATGTCTACTATCTAAAAAGTCTTGTATCAGTTTACTTCCCAGCAAGGCAGTGGTCTTTTGGTTTGTTTTGTCAAGCTGATTGGTAAAATGTGGCCTGCTGTTATGATTTTTAGTTTGAATTTTCCTAGTTATAGTTTTCCTCAGACATTTATATTTCCATGTCTGTGAATTGTCTGTTTGCATAGTTACTTATTTTTACACTTTATATTTTATAATTATTAACTTTTTCTAATTTTTAAGTAGTTTCTTATAAATTAAAAATGTTCATCCTAGCTTGGTGGCCTTTGGTCCCAGCACTTGGGAGGTGGAAGTTAGCGGATCTGAGTTCAAGGCTAGCTAGGTCTACAGAGTGAGTTCAGGACAGCCAGAGACAGACACAGAAACCCTGTCCAGGAAAACCGAAGGGAAAAAAAAAGTCCTTTGAATCATATATCGCTGCAAATGTGGAAACATTTGTCTCTCGCACGTTATTTTGGCACAGTTTATGTTTTTGTAATTTTACCTACACTTTTTTCTTTGAGAACTTAAAATACATGCAAGTATAATGAATTTACAATGTTAAAAGATTCAATAATTATAAGTACTTTTTATATAACCCTCTGCCTGTCTACCAAGACACGTTTCCATAGGTAACCATTAGTCTTAGTCTCTTGTGAATACTTCCAGTGTTTGTTTTGTGAATATAATCCATCCAAATCTATATATCACCAATTTCTTATCAAAAGCTGTTTAATATTAACACTAAACTGAATAATCTAAAAACCTGAAGCCAAAAATGATGCTCCTAAGCTTTTGGATTTTTGGATATTTTGAAGTTTTGGATTAGTGATGATCACCAAGTAAATTATGTGTAAATACTGAAAAATCTGAAAAACTAAAGTCAGAAATACTTCTGGTCCCAATAATTTTGGCTAAAGTATTCCTGCATACTGTTTGACATTTTGCATTTCAAGTTAATTGATTTTTTTTATTTATTTAAGGGACGGGAGTGGTAGTACTGGAGGTTGAAGCTGAGGCAAATTCTGTACTGCTGAGCTGCAGGTCCTTCGATGGTTCCTCTTGAGGGTCTTGGTGTGCTAACTCACAGAAGAGCTCCCGATTCTTTCCCATGACTCTCCCGCATCCCGTGGTGTGCCACAGTTGAGTGGGCTTTGCTGGGCCTCTGTATATCCTCAAGGAATGTTGAAAACTGTGTACTCTCTCCCACGTTTAACTTTTTTCTTTTCCTTTTTAAAAGCATAAACTTAAATGGTTGCAAATAATGCATTTTTATAGCCTGTTGAATATTGTATATAGGTTCTAAATATATTTAGCTCCAAAATCTTGGAGCTGTAGATTTGCAGGAACTGGAAAACCCAAGTCTCAAGAAAGCAAGCCGCCAAATCAGATGTGTTCGCTTCCTGTCAGAGAACGTCTGACTTCTCTTCAGAATTCAAGCAAGCGTGTTAATTAGACACCCCCTGTGACAGTCCTGTCTCCAGGATTCTAATTCCAAGATCAGTAGACAGGTAGATAAATAGACCAGCCGCACTCTTTGTCTTGTAGATGAAATCAACCGCAGTTGCTTTTTTGCACTTTGCCTGCACTTCATGCACCCACCACCCCGTCTCACTTATCCATGATACCGTAGCAACTCCCCCAAACCACGGTGGGTTAGACACTTTATTCTTCCTTATGATTATCAGGGGGGGCAGGCAGCTCTGATGTGTGTGGATTCCTTAGCTTCTAACTGGGGAGGTGGGACAGCAGGACCCTCCAAAGGGGGCATGCTGCTGCTGTGTTTAGTGGGAGCTAGGACTCCTGGGAATTACTGTCTAGCATGGCTTTCCATTAGGTGCCTTATGCCTCTCATACCAAGGCAGGAGACTCCGAGAGCAGCTATATTTATTCTCGGCTCTGTTATCTTAAAGAAAACCAAAAAGCGTAACAAGACGCATAGTGAAAAGTGGGCCTCACATAACTTCTGGCCAGACACCCCCCCTCCCGCCCCCCCTCCCCCTCCCCCCGCCCCCCCCCCAGCACATTCACACATGATTTGTGTGCTCATCCAGAGAGTAGGGAAAAAAGAAAAGCAAGGAAAATAAAGAAAATAAGAACTAAGAAAGTGTTGCTTCAGTCCGGCTAGTATGTATCTGTCCTACTGCCTTAGATGGGGCATGTATGTACCTGATGCATTTATCAGATCTAATATTTGGTTGTTCCTCCCAAAAGTTACACATATGTTTTTTAAGGGAGAAAAATTTTTTTAAGAGAATAGGTTTTAAAATGTTGGCTTTTGATGTGTGCTAACCAAAATTGAGTGTTTCTTTGGGGGCATAGTGAGCCCTTTTTAATACCTTTGCGCTTGACATTAACATTTTCAACCCTGGTATTAGCAGTGCGGTGCTTGGGTTTTACTGGACAGAACTGGCAGGGTGGGACGTCACAGAGGTTTGGGGGAGATGGAGAAGGCTGCAGCGAGGAGGGAGGGGCTCCTTGCAGGGCCCTTGCGAGCTCGGTTCCTGATTCTCGGATGCTGGGCCCACGGCATAGAGAATTAGGAGCAGTAAGGAGAGACAAGCCTTAGGGGCAGGCAGCCACTTGGCCCGAGGCGCCTTTAGGTCATGGAGTCACAGAAGTTCCTTTGTGGGTGAAGAACCTGCTATTAGTGGAATGAGGTGGGGAGCATGCTGTGAGGGAAATTCAAGTCACAGCGACTTCTGGATCAATGCGACCCCCTGAGTTGGGTTTGGAATTGTCTTTCCCCGGGTTTCTTAGCTTTCCTTTTGAATTTAGGTGCTTTGGGAAAGGCTGTCAGGTGGTCATGTGAGTTTCGGAGGGTTGGGAAACTTTAGGTGAAGAGAGGTTTGTGTGTGTGTGTGTGTGTGTGTGTGTGTGTGTGTGTGTGTGTGTGTATGTGTGTGTGTGTGTGTGTGTGTATGTATGTGTGTGTGTGCGTGTGTTTGTTTTTTGGGTTTCTTGTTTGTTTGTTTTCCCGTTGAGACAGGGTTTCTCTGTGTAGCCCTGGCTGTCCTAGACTCACTTTGTAGACCAGGCTGGTCTCGAACTCATAGGGCTCCACCTGCCTCTGCTTCTCAAGTGCTGGGATTACAGGCATGTGCCACCACACCCGGCTCAGGTGAAGAGATTCAGGTGAAGAGACCTGATCCTTCACTGCAGGTCGCCCCCTGACGTCTAGACTTCTGCGTCCCTTCTACTGGCAATGGTGTTGGTGTCACCCTTTTTCAAGAGTAACTATTTCCTAAGGGCCTAGTATCAAGCTGTTATCAAGCACACTGCAAAAGGGATCAGGTTACCATACCTTGATGACTTACTCAAGAGGGAATTAGACCCAGAATAGCGATGCTCTGTGGGGCTGAGAAACAGCTGTGTCTGTTGGTGGGGCCTGTTGAGGTGACCCCCTGGAACTGGAGACCCAGCGCATCATGGGGCTTCCAGAAGCTTGCTGGGAGATGTAGAAATCCTCAGAGGAGGGCAGAAAAGGGTGGGGGTAACTTTCTTTTACTTGACAACGTGGTTTTGAGCCAGTGCAGTAAGAGGTTTTGTGATATCTTTCTAGGTCAGGGGAGAGAGATAAGATCTCCCAGAGGTCAGAGGTGAGCAACAGGAGAGCTACACAAGAGCGGGGGCAATGCAGGCCAATCAGCCCCTGCCTTTCTTCCTTGCTGCCTGGCCGATATTCAAGGTGACATTTAGAGCCATTGTACAGATCTGTGGTGGGCCCGCAGCGGAAGGAACGCTTCCTGAAGCCTGGGGAGAGCAGAGAAGCAGGTCTGTGTCTAAGGGCCATGGCGTCTAGCCCTTCCTGGGTGACCCTCCACCAGATCGCTCCTCACCTTCTAGGAAGGAGAACTTAAAGCTCCTCTGCCCTGGACTCCTAGGGTGTATGGGGAGACAGGGCACATTGTAGAGTCCAACCAAAGCGTTGAAGTGAAGTCAGCGCTGAAGGCAAGAGAGGAGAACAGCGATAGAGCAGACGTCACCATTGTAGAGGCACCCAGGTTAGAAACTGCAGGCCTTTGCGAGCGCGGCACCTGCGTGAGTTGCCACCCCTACAAGCTGAATCTGGTGCCCGTTAAACTTTGACAACTCTGAGACGAGACTGCGTGAGATTCGCTGGGAGAGGCCTCCTGGGAGGGGTGGACTTGAAGCTCAGTTTCTAGGAGATACTTACTTCAGATACTGTCTTCATGTGTGGACCTCAGGAGCCTGTGCACCCGGGGACACCGGGCTCACGTAGGAGAGGCTGGCAAGTAGCCACGCCCGTCCCTGGACGGTGTTCCTGAGATGTACCACTTGAGCACGAATGGCTGAGGGGACAGAAGCACTGTGGGAGGTGAGCTGGGGATACTGTCTGCTAGAGCGTTTGGTTCACGTTGCAGCCGAAGCGCAGCTTGTAGGGCAAAATGGCAGCCTGGAGGAGCCCACTTCCTGGAGCCGGGTAGGAGGAGAACACCACATCTGTGAATCGTCTTCCTTCTGGCTCCCAGACTTCGGCACCTGTGCCACCCTCATAGGCGGTCCTCACCTGCCAGTTAGCTGCACACATCTGAGGAGTGTGGCTAGTCCTGCTGAGAGGCCAGCGGACCCAGGTATCCTGGGAGGTGAGTGAAGAATTATCCGGGATGGGACCGGGTCCCCTCCTCCCTCGCTCTGTTTGCCTTCTGCTCTATCCACTTACGCAGCAGCCTTTATCAGATTGAGAACACAGTGTTTTTTCTCTCGGGTGGGTGCAAAGATGGAGAGAGAACAGTGCCAAGAAAGGAAGAAGGAACGCTGAGGGGTAGGGAACACATCGCAGTAAGTAGCGGCAGAGCACCCAGACAGGCAGGCAGCAGCCCTCTGCAGTGGATGGGTGCTGCTGCCTCACCGTTGTCGCCGACTGCAGCGGGAGTGGGCTGAAAGAGCCATGCCAGCAGGAATAGCTGGGCTTGCTTTGACTGTGATGAAAGAAAGAGCCACAGTGTCATCATTGTTGAAGACAACAACAACAACAACAACAACAATGACAACAGCCACCAAAACCTACCTAATAAGGCCCTGTCCTGGCAATATCCTGTCCTTTCTAATTGCACCGCAGCTTAATGAGAAAGCCTAGCAGTCTCTTGGAACATTTTCTTCAACTTGGAGAAAGGCTGTTTTACAGGAAGGCTTATGAGGCTCTGTGGGAATAGTAGAGCTGAGCAGTGGTGGGCTGGGGAGCACCAAGGAGGCCTGCTGGATGGATTGAAGCCAACCAAGACTAAAATTCCAGGCTGAATGGGTTCCTCCTGGGTTTGACCCAATGGGTGATGCTATGTTCCAGGGTTCATTGTGTGCGGGGGGGTGGGGGGGGGTTGGGGATTGGTGTGTGTGTGGGAGGGAGGTGCTTCCACTCTTGCTTTTCTCTACTTAGTCTTTATTCTCTATTCCGTGCAAAACAACACCAAGTAAGGGAGAGGGTAGCATTAGCTTCCTTTTCCAGGCCCAGCATCGGCACCAGAAGAGAGCTGCAGTTCGTACATGTGCTTATAAGGGCATGAGGGCCGCCTGTCTGCTTCCCAGGTGATGCTCCTCTCACAGCCCCTCTGTCCAGGTCTTCTGCTGTGGGAGGAGTCTCACATTTCAAGCTTCGCGCAAGTTGTATTAGGAAAAGTGACTTTGGTACTCTTACTTGGAGATGTGCTTTCTGGACAACCATAAGCCCCGTCCAAGGCAACACATCAAAGACAGTTTATCAGTCATAGTACATCCCGTGCCTGTGGTGTGCTAGCACCGCCTGCTTCTTAAGCACTGCTGTGAGCCTAGCCCCATATCAAGGCTTCCACCTCTCCAGGAAAGGCGCTGCTTTCTGTAAGGAAGTGAGCAGAAAGGACCTTTACAAGGGGGAGGCGGGTCACACCTACGTAACCTTTGACATAAATTGTTCTGCTTCTTGGAAGATGACTTTGGTCTTCTGCAGACAGGGAAAGGGACTCTGTGCAAAAGACCTTTCGGTGTTGTTAGGGCCCAAAGGAGCTGACAGCTGTGAAAGTACTGTGCGGTTTAAGAAGCCCAGGCTACACGTGAGCAATGGATTCCTGTTATTCACCGAAGGGGAGGACTGTGGGTCATTTCTCCCTGGAGAGAGGAGGGGGCTTTGCATTCTTGTGTTAACGACTCAGAAGGTTCTTGCCCATTTAAGGTAGAAACAAAATTGCACTAACCGAGCCTGAGAGGTAGCTTCTTGGGTGGTGAGGACTCTGCTGTGTCCCACCCACAGGCAGTAAGGATGCTGGGCAGGACAGGAGGTGGATATTGTGGCTCCACCTTCTTTCTCCCTCTCTCTCTTAGCTCCTGCCCCCTGCTCCCCCCTCCCGCCCTCCACCCCTGGCCTTCTGCCTAGTCTGAGTTCTTCAGAAACATGCAAATGATTTCATCTTAGAGTCCCAGAAATGGTGGATGCTCTACTTGACTCCAGCTGCCTGATGGAGACCAGGAGGCTCATGGGTGAAGCTGGCATAGCTAGACTGAGCACGAGCCGCAACAAAACGTGTCTTTTGAATGAAGGTGCTCTAGACCTGGCGCCCCCTCTGCTTTCATTTCTGAGATCAGGACCCCCATCACCAGGGGGGTCTCATGTGAGAGGCCAGCCCACTGACTCAGCAGGTCCTGAGGGAGACAGGAATAGAGCCCTCCGCCTAAACTCCAGGATCTTCTGAAAGCCTGAACTAGTACCCAGAGGCTGAGGCACTGTAGTCTAGCTATAGCCAACTCTTCTCCTGCCATCCAAGTAGAATGGTGTGTGGTACCTAAAGTCCCGTGACTAAGGAGCAGATCCGAACTCCATGTAGCTTATGGTCCAGTAAGGGAGAAGAATTGTGTACAAAGGAGGAAGTGGACTGAGGATGGCATACAAAGGAGGGAAGATCAGGGAAGGCTGCCCAGATTCTGTGGCATTTGAGTCAGACGCTGGAAAATGTAGGGTTTGGCCCTGAGAAGGGGCATGGAGTGAAAGAGCTCTGCCAGGATCAGAGCATGGGTAGAAGAGTCACAAGTCAGGGAACCAAGGTTCTACGGGGAATTTTGGGGGGGGGGTCAGTCGGAGAGAACCTTTTGTTTGCCCCACCAGTGATGCTGAGAGTTTTTCGCCCTAACTTGAGCCTCACAGTCCCCCTGGGGAGCATTAGTTGGTCTTTCCAGTTCATAGAGGAGGAAGCTGAGGTGGAAGGCCAGGAAATGTTAAGCAGGAACCAGGATTTGAACTTTGAATGTTAGCACCTCATAGCCCACATTGTCTCTCTTTAATAAATCTGTGAGGGGAAGTAGGAAGAAAGGACTTGCAAGCTCTTTACTGGTTGTGAGGGTCTAGCAGTCTTGCGTAGGGAGTACCTGAGGTCCCCACAACTAGACAGACGGACTCTTGGACTTTTTTGGACTGCTTCCAGAGTCCAGGATGGTTGGGCATCTGGTTTCCCATTCACCATCCTATTGGAAGAGCCACTGGCCTCTGTGTAGGAGGCGCAGGAAGCCAGTATGGCAGGAGATACTACAGTGAAATTTTAAACGCGGCCCCGTCTGTGGATTTTCATTCCCAAGGCTACCTCAAACCTTGCTACAGGGCAAGAGCCCTCCCTGACTCCCTCCCCCGCACCTCCAGCCTCCCCTGGGGTCCATGCAGGCTCAGTCTGCACACGGCATCGTGGCGTCGTGTGGCTGCGTTGCTCTGCACTTGCTCCTTTGTTGCTGTGAAACGGGCTCCCCGGCACAGTCAGCCTCTGTGTGGGAGGACTGGTGGCTGTCTTTGTAGGCAGGCATTTGCTCAGAGCAGGCTGCGTGTGAGCCCGGCATCAGCGGATCTGGCCTCCTTGAGCCCGAGTCGGTCGGTCGATGGTGGTGGTGGGATGAGGCTCTGCCCTGGAGACTGCCTGTGAAGGATGAGTTCAGGGTGGGATGACGGACCGCTTCTGGGACCAGTGGTATCTTTGGTATCTCCGCTTGCTTCGGCTGCTGGATCGAGGTATCCTGAGTGCGTATCTGGTCGTGTGTCTGTCTGTGTACGCGTGTGTGTATACAAGCCTGTGTGTGTGTGTGTGTGTGTGTGTGTGTGTGTGTGTGTGTGTGTGTGTGTGTGTGTAAAAGAGAGAGACGTAGAGACCCAGAGAAAGGTACAGCAGAGAAGGGAGTGGGAGAAAAAAAGAAAGAAGAGGGCGCAGAGCAGCAGCAAGTAGCAAACCCATGGAAGAGAAAAGAAGGGCTGTTTTTCTGGGGCCATGTGTGACCCAGCTGGGGATGGGGAGCACAGAGCCGTTTGGGGAGCAGCTGTACAACACAATCACATTTCTTGCTGGGTTTTTTTCATCAAGCTCCGTATTGTCGTCGTCGTCAGGCGCCTTAAACTGTCTTGCGGGGCTCTCTCTACAGAGCATCTGAGGAGTGGTGCAGCGAGGAGGAGGCTGGTGCCTGCAGCCAGACTCTGGGGCATGCCTAGGCCGACTCCTCTCTCAATCCATCTCTGAAACCTTAGGTGGGTTTGTCTGCTCATCTGAGCTTGTTTCTCCATTCCGGGACACATCTGCCATGGTTGTTGCTTGATCCCCGAATGTAAAACATACCATCATAGCTAGTGTGCACACAAGGTGCTTAGTAAAAGCGAAGTTTCTCTTTGCCTGAGTCTCGGCATTATGGAGCTACAGCACTTGTCCTGGGGACAGCTCCCTTTGTGGGCTGTCTACAGACACAGCCTGTGCAGGAAAAGGAAAAGGAGAGACCACTTGGCTTGTCAAGTTATTCCGATTTGACACATTTCACCTACATTTATTAATGCAGTTGACTCTCCTGGTGGTATCATACAAGTCCAGACCTTCCCCTGGAAAGAAAGGCCACTGTGAACTTTGTGTTGTAATTGGTCTGTAAATGTTGACTGCTGCGTTTGAGAGCTTTGGCTCCTTTAAGAAGTTTTGGCAAGAGTGAGACAAAACCTTTGATGAAAAAATACGGTCTTGGAAAAGCTCTGCCACCCACCCCAAACTGTATTCCTCTCCTTACGGGTGGCCTCAGGTACACCCAGAGGCAATACCAGGTGGAAGCAGAGCTGCCCAGAGCAGACGTACAAAGGATCTTATCAGGAGAGAAATCAAAGATGGAGGAACCCAAGCCAGCTTGCTCGGGAAGCAGGCTTTCACTTAGCATTCAGAAACACCCATGGGAAGCCAGACACGAGCTGAGATGAGGATTGAGAAGGGAGCCAGAACTTTGTATGGTAGAGATCATAGCCTGGGGAAGGGTTAAAAAGTACCCCTTTTCTGTGTGATCTCAGCAAGTTATCACTCCTCAATGTCTCTGTGTCTCCTTTCCTTCCATTGTAAGCAGAGATGACTAGGGAAGTGATGTCCATTTAAGGGGTTGCTGTAGGGGTGAAGTGAGAGGCTACAGGTCCCCGTGCCCTTCAGGAACCAAATGCCCCTTGACTGTTAGGTCTCACCAATAAAGGCATCTAGTTCCCACTCTTCCCAGACATCCTGGGAAAGACAGGAACAGGTGGCTGAGCTGAGTAAGCTACTCAAGAATTGCTACCCGCATCGAGACAATTTATATTTTTGTGAACAGAGGCCATGCTCAGATTAACATATCGTACTAAATTAAAGAAGAAAGTAAATGCCAAAATATAAGCTATATTTATTTTCAGTTTTCATAAAATGCTAGAATTCATGAGCTGCCAACATGTTTCAAGTATGAGCTTCATTACTTTCTAAGGGTTCTTGAATAAATAATTTGCCCCTGGCTCACTAGTCTTGGCTCAAAAATGGGAATATTAGTAATACCGATGCCATACAGTTTGCAGGAAATGCATCCCACATAATGAATTAGCGGGTTGATGGCTCCCTCAGATAGCAAAATTTGGCTGCCAGAATCATGTATTGGTGCATGCACAGTTGGCCATAACGTGTAGGCTTGTGGTCATTCCTGTAAACAGTGCCTGTAGGGGGTTCCTTAATGTGGCGTGCCAGACCCTTTAGGGCATCTGATTTCATGGCTGTTGTGGGTTGGACGTTACTCAGGTCACTCAGTTTTAGTCACTAGGTGACACAGCATCATAAACGTCCACATGGCACATTTGCATCCACATTCGAACAGGCTTTTGCCTATAGCAACTATAGTAGTGTGAACCAGTGTTGCATAGGAAAGAGGGTGTTTTGCAGATCGAGCTAGCTCACGGGAAATGCTCAGCAAATATTAGCTGGATGAATGAATAAATGAATGAGTGAACCGTGAACCCACCTTGCAGAGCAGCAAGTGAATTTCCCTCCGATCTCTAGGGAAACAGAACTCAGCTCCCTTCATCCGTTTTAGGATTTTTATCTTCCCCTTGCCATTGCTGTGCCTATGTCACCTTGAAAGTCACAGGCCTCAAGAAAGCAAGGAGGGAATGATAGATGAAAAGAAGTGGGAAATGGCGGGTTTATCCCAGGAAGTTGAAATAATCTCAGGCTGCATGCTGGCCTGAGTTGTCTGCGAGGCTGCCACCGGAGGAGAAATAAATCTGTGACTTGACACAGTTTAAAACAAGGGAGGAAACACCAGAACCTGCCATGGAGCAGAAATAAACTTTACAGAAAAATAACCGTGTATGCTTTCTTACTATAGACACATTGTTTTCATCTCCCCCATCACTGATAAGCTAATGTGAAGACTTATAAACTGAATCTATTGTTTTCGAGCCCCCGACTGAACCGTGCACAAGGATTTATGTGATAAGGATCTGCCAGTTTGTTCAGACAGTACATTTTGGTGATGTATTCTCATGAATAACATACAATTTTTACCGTGTGTGTTGCTGGGCGGTTATCAACTCTACTGCCTACGAACCAGGCTTACAAACGTTGGCTAAGGAGTTAGTTGCCATGAAGGAGATGCCCACCAGAGGAAAAAGAGCTCGTGCAGATAAGAAATGCAAGAAGCAGCCTTGCCTGAGGATCAGGTTTTGGCGCGTCCGCAGGGACCTGATGGGTCTGGTGAGGGTTTGGGGAAAGTCCACCACTGCCAGCCCGGGAGATGGTTTTTGGTGATTTACAGGTCTCGCTTGAGCTTCTCAGCCTGGAGGATGATCTGGTTCGCTCAGTGTTCCATCCTGGCCTCATCTCACCCCATCCGTGTGGGCCCTCTTCACCCTACCTGTTCGCCATTCATTGGTTTCTCCTTCTCATGCTGGCTTCCCCTGTGCCGCCTTCCCACCTTTCCTGCGTTAGCTTGCAGCCTCAGATGTCTGCTTGTCTCCCCTCCCTGCCCCCTCAGGCCCTGTCCCTCGCGATACCTGCACCCCAATTCCTCAATGCTTGTCTGCTATTCTTCAGTCCTTCTCTAAATTTCTGTCCATTTTCATCCCCAGGCTGAGTCATTGTCCTCTTCTCTCTCTTTCTCCTGTCCTCTAACAATGAAAAAGAAACAATTTTTTCTTCTGGGCTGGCACTTTTTTTTCTCTTTCTCCCTGTCTTTCTGTCTCTCTTCTTTTCCCTCTCTCTCTCCTTCCCATCCCTCCCCCTCCTCTGTTCATGTAGAGGTCAAAGGTCAACCCTGGTGTCTGTTCCTTGTGAGTTTTTTTGGTTTTTTGTTTTGTTTTGTTTTGTTTGAGACAGGGTATTCAGCCTGGAGCTCTCTGAGTAGGCTAGGCTGGGTGGCCAGTGAGCCCCAGGTTTCCACCTATCACATGTTACCCCAGTGCTGGAGTTGCAAACATGTGCCACTTTGTGTTGCCTTTTTTTTTTTTTTTGTACATGTGTTCTGGGGATCAATCTCAGGTTCTTAGGCCTCAAGCCAAACACTTGATGGAATGAGCTGTCGTTCTAGCTCTCCTCCAGCCTTTTCATGCCATAATGTTTTTATTCCTAACCTAGTATTTTCTTTTAAAAATAAATTTATGTGTAGAATGGAGTCAATGTAAAATGATATTCAGGAAAAAGTATAGTATAGATGATGTTGAGGGTATGGTAAAAAAAAAAAAAGGGTGTTCGGAAGCATCCAAATGATAGACTGGATTCACAAAATGCACTTTAGGCTGCTTGATTTCTTCTTGGGGGGCATTGTCTGCATTCTGATGACTACCATAAAGGACTTGGGAGTTTGGACCAGAAACCAGCTGGCTCTCATCCCTCAAGGTACACTGGGATCATCTGGGGCTCACGGCACAGCAGGGTGTCACGTTCTCCTTTCAGCCCTGACCCAGGCAGCTGGATTAGAACCCCTGGCAGGGACTGGCACTGGCATCTCTGCAGGTGATTCTGATGGAGCCAGGGCCAGGGTTGGGGTGTGTGTGGAGGGGGACTTGTTGCCATCTTGTAATGCAACTCTGTAGAGCGAGGGCAGTGAGATAATCCATTGCCATTGAGAACAGCAAATGCAAGGTAAAGAGGGTAAACTGTCAAAATGTCAAAGAGTGTACTCTTTTGGGTATGATCTATGCAAATTTCTTTAGAAACTATAGACATTTTCTGTCATTACCAAACTCATCCTTGACTTGCCTTCATCTTCCTGGGGAAGCATTTGTCTTGTGTTCCAGAAGGCTGAGTACCCCCAACTTACTTTGACTTGGCAGTTTTCAGTTCTGGCTGCCCCAGGTTTTGGACCTAGGGGTGACAGTTTGTCATGTTGTGTGTCAAAAATATTTCCTTGTTTGTTCAAGGTAAGTTCTGCTCTGATTAGGTGAGTGTTACCCCCTTCTGTTAGAAGCAGAGAAAGGATGATCTGTTTCTTACTGTGGGAGAGATGGGAGAGGAGGGGAGTTCTTGTCCACAGACTTCAGAGAGAAAGGCTCCACTCGGGGCCAGGCATCTACCTGAGATTTCCCCTCAAATTTCCATCTCTAAGACTCATGGTCTCTGTTGTCTCAGTCTTGAGAACTCACAACTCCTCCAACCCAAGGACCAGTTCTGCCCAGGTGCACTGCAAAGTCAAGAGGCACCTAGCTAGCCTGGTCTGGGTCCGGGAGGCTCTTTGGGAAGTCTTGCAGCACTTTTGCCCCTGGCTCCTGTCATTGACAGGTGTTTGTCTCTTGCTTCCTGACAGCCTTGGCTCCTGCCAGGATGGCACTTGGGGGGGGGGGCGGTCTCTGGTTAGATCAGCCTGCTGCAGGCACTGACTGTTCACCTCGGATGGCATTCCTGTCCGTGTGAGAGGCTGAGTGTGCACTTGATGCTGCCTGTGGCTTCTTTGGGTGCACTCCTAAGATACATTGCTTCCCTTGCATGGTCACTGAGAAAAAGAAGAGGGCAGTGGGCACCATGTGTATGAGAAGTACATCGGGTGATCTCCGGGGCTGAGGTTCTTCTAATAAGAGGAGTTGTGGTGTCACTGTCTTCCCACTGGAGCTGAATATTCATATCAGACCCGTCACTTCAACTCAGCTTGTAAAGCCACAAGTATATGCTTGTTATCAGAACTAGGCCTCTTATCTGATAAGCATGTTGAAAGACCATCACAGGACAATCCCCGATTGTGCCCTTTCTCCCCCAGAGCCTGCTCAGACCTTTCCCCTTTGTTTCCCTTTAAAACACAAGAAGCCTCCTTTACGGATGATGACCACTTCTTAGTCTCTTGACTCCTGAGTCCTCCAGAAAAGCGCCTCTAACTCGTCACACCTGGTTCTGTTCAGCCCTATGGGCACTCAGGTGCCAGGTCCAGTGTGTTCCTGCTGGTAGTCACAATGCATGCCTCATGGTATCACTGTGAGCGTTGAGGGAATTCAGATGTGTGGCCAGTGCCCAGTGCCAGCAGGTACTCAGTACAGGGACCTCCTTTGGGGTTTCTGTAGCTGGCATGTTAATTGCTTCTAGGGGTCACTTTAACCCACTGTGAGTGGCAGGCAAGCCGTAGTCCCTTCCATCCCTTTGAACTTTCTCCTAGACACCTGGGTCAGAGTTGTATTCTAATAGGAAATGTAGTAAATTATGTTGACTGAGAGAATATCTTAAGCCTCCAGGAACAAGGGATTATCACAGTCTTGGGTAGGAGTTAAAAAGAGAACAGTGGGTGTTTGGTAATTGCTAATATCTCTTCCCCTTTGGTCTGCAGTACCTTTCTCTGGGCAGATCACACTGGCTTCCATTTCACTGATGGGAAACAGACTTGTGGAGGTAACTACTTTGCTGAAATCACGCAACTGCTAAGAGAAGAGCCGAGGTCCAGGACCTCTGCATTACATAGGACGGGTTAGCACCTATGCTGCCTGCTACACATGTAGAGATCCCCTGCATCTCCGTCTTTAGCATGCATGCAGGTGAAACAGTGTCCAGCTACCTCTCCCACTGGCAGAGAGAGAGGATATCACTGGACTGCATTGTCTATGGTGTGAGATCACCAGGTAAGATGTATCTAGGCCAAGTCCTGGGGGAAGGACACTGATAGCTTCTCTTTGGAGCACTGGTATAGCGTTTCCAAGTAGTGGGGCAGAGGTTACTGTGATATGAGGAAAGTAATGCAGCAAGGCTCCCCTGGGGTAGCACGGCCTTCCAGGGCCTGTTCTTCCATTGAGGCCTATGGAATGGTTGTTGAAGGCCAAAGGTGTTTTCCTCATTGGTCAGAAAGCCAAAGGAATTTCCTGCTTGCTTTTCGCTTTGTGGGCGGAGGTGTTTGTGAAGTTGTGAAAGCCGTAGATATTGTGTTAATAGCTGAGGCGCTAAGAATGTCTCCAAGTATTGCAGGGGCCTTTTAGGTGCAGGAAATCAGATTCCTGCATTCTGGAATCACACAATTCATCTTCTGAAAGGATCCTAAAGAGCCGAAAGCTAGGGAGGGGTGCTGGAGAGATAGATAGCTCAGTAGTTAAGAGTGCTGACTGCACTTAAGAAGACCCAGGTTCAATTCCCAGCACCCACATGGTGGCTCACAAACACCTGTAGTCTTATGCCTTCTTCTGGTCTCTATGAGCACCCAGCATACATGTGATACACAGACATGCACATAGACCAAACAGCCATACAGATTTTTAAAAATTTAACAAAATACCAACCACACAAACTGTAACCTCTCTGGGTATCTTACAGCCCCTTCTATGCAGTCATGGATTACCTGTAAGTGGATTCTCTTCTAACTCTAGTGAGTCAGGTTCCATGTGGACAATACCTACCGCATCTGCAAAACACGCACCGGTCTCACCTGCAACGTTTCCATATGACATCAGGGTGTGTTAGTTCATGCTGAGTCCTTAAATGAGTGCTGTGAGTTCCTAGGGGAAAGAAGTAAGCAGACTGAGTGAGAAAAGGCACGCCCACTCATCCAATAAGCATCCTCTAAGGACCTACTATGTACTGTGCTCTGTTTGAGGATCTGGCGGAGAAGACAGTGCACTTACCTTCAGGAATCTTTATGTCTAGTGAGAGGAAAGGCCTTGGCAACAGAACAGACAATACAGTGACTTGATCCTGAAGGCGAGTGTCAGAAGATGCAAAACATTCATGCAGTGAGAGTTGGGACTCGAGGGAGATGCTTGCATGTCCCGTTACAAACAACTGGTGGCGGGCTACTAGCATGCCATTAAAATGTATTGAATACTACTCACATATCAGGTAATAGGCTTAGGAGCTGGGAACCCCAAGAAGCATAACTTGAGGGTACTTATGGTCTAAAGAAAAACCCCAACGCACAGAAGGTACTTTACAACAAACCTGGTAAGTAAAACTAACTAGAATTGCATAGGAGGAAAGAAAAGCTGTTTTCCTGGAGGAGTATATCTTTCCAGAATATCAAATAGAACTTCGGTGAAGTCAGTGAAATGGGGGCAGAGGCAGAGTGAGGTCTGCAGGGGAGGGGAGTTCAGTGTATGCAGAATACATTTGCGAGAGGGAAGTCACAGGGAACTCCTGGCCACAAGAGCCTGGTGCTGGTGAGGTTTTGAAACTGTGAATTTGGATGCCTAAGAGCAAAAGGACAGGAGCTTACAGGAGTTTCGGGTTCTTCACCCTTGAGGTGATAGAAGGGCCATGCTTAGGTGTAGCTGGGGTTGCAGTGAGTCACACTGGAAGGGAGTCAGGCCCTTGTTTAGATTAGAGAATGCCCAGCTCCTTCCAGCACAGCGGCTCTCAACCTGAAGGTCAGATGACCCCTTTCACAGGAGTTGCCTAAGACCATCAAAAACCATGGATATTTACATTATGATTAATAATAGTAGCAAAATTACAGTTATAAAGTGGCAATGAAATTAATTTTGTGTCTGGGCGGGGGCAGGCGGCGGAGGGTGGGGGGGAAGTCACCAGAGCACGAGGCATTGTATTAAGGCGTCGCAGCATTAGGTAGGTTGGGAACCACTGGCCAAGCAGGAGCGAAATGTCTGTGGTTCTAGGAAGCAGTTACAGTAGATGATGTAAGATTTTGAGTCAGATACCAAGAAGAGACGGTGAAACTGATAATAGTCCCGGCAAGATGACACCAGGTAGACTGTGCAAATCAGGGGCATGAGAAGTTATTTCTTAAGAGTCAGAGGAACAACGGTTTGAGGAGAGTGAGGGGGGTAGTGCAGGGATCGTTGTGTGCAGGGACATGGGGGCAGCATGGGAGGGCTGGGTAACAGAAGGCATTGCGGACTGGGACTGCTCGCAGCATTGTCTCGGTGCCTTGATGATGATCAACCAGATTGAGGTGGGAGGAAGCGGCGAGGATGAGGCAGCAGCCAGCACATACTGTTTGTTTGAGAACTATGTCAGAAAATACAAGGTAAAAATAGACTTGTGGTTGATGGGGACGTTAGGGTCAAGCGGTGGTTTTGTTTGAAAAGGGGGGGCCTCAGTGTATTTAAGGCTGGGGATGGGGCAGTGACAGAAGTCAGGAAATGGTGAACAGGAATGGATTTACAAATCCGCTCGTAAAAACTGAGCACGGACAGCAAATGTAGGCATCTGAGGCATTGTGCGGTTTGCTGGGGCATACAGCATGAATAACACATGAAGTTGGCATGCAGTTTGCCTCTAGATCGGGAGCAGATAGCACACAAGTCAAGCAACAGTTGGATTTTTATTAGCAGCTATTTTCCCAAGTGCTACAGGTTCAGAAGAGGCCTGGAAAGCAGGAACTGGCTGAATTAGAAAGTGCAGATACAACTGGGAGATCAGAGAACGGGAGGAAGAAAAGATTACTTAGAAAGTTAATATTTTTTAACTAGAAAAAAATAAAAACAAAGAAATACTCTCATTTCTTTTCTAGTTTGTTTGTTTGTTTGTTTCTGGGACAGGGTTTCTCTGTGTAGTCCTGGTTGTCTTGGACTTGCTTTGTAGACCAGGCTGGCCTCAAACTCACAAAGATCTGCCTGCTTCTGTTTTCCTGAGTGCTGGGATTAAAGGTGTGCGCCACCAGACGCAGCCATACTTTAGCATTTCAAGTTCAGACGCCTTGTCTGCTTGTTGTTGGTTTGTTTTAGCAAATCATGAATGCCATGGGCTAAGAGTAGAGATATGAGGTAAAGTGTGACTTTAGATGGGACCTGATCTGCTTCATTCAAACAGATTTATAGAAGATGTGCCTCTTCTCACTATATAGATGAGTTAACTAGAGGGACAGAGAGGACCCAGGACTGGAAAACATGGGGAGTGGTGTGAGTGTGTGTGTGTGTGTGTGTGTGTGTGTGTGTGTGTGTGTGTGTCTGTGTCTGTGTGTCTGTCTGTGTGTGTGTGTGTGTGTCTGTCTGTGTGTGTGTGTGTGTGTCTGTCTGTCTGTCTGTCTGTCTGTCTGTGCACACGCGTGTGGTGATCACCTGGATACATTGTCACTGAGCTAATTTGGGCAGCTCAGAGAGGATTGCTGTGTCACCAAGAGTCCATTCTCTTTTCCCTGTTCTATACAAAGCAGGAGAGCTGGGGTGGCGGGAGTGCCATCACGTGGAGTGCTGAGTCCAGTGACCCATGTGCGCACCTGTTTCTGTGTGCTCTCACTTGGGTACTTGGAGCCTCAAGGACTTGAACAGAGCAAAGGAAAGAGACTCTGTGGTAAGGAGTGAAGTGCAGATAGTCTGTAAGGAAAGGAGGCTGGGGCGTGATTAGAGTGAAACAAGAAACGTCGAGGCGAACAAGATCAGCGATAGGAGAAAAGGTCTGTTTCCCTTCTCTACATGCACAGTTGTATCCTAGCAAAGCGCAGGTGGCAGAGATCTCCTAACTTAAGGGATGAGGAAACTCAGTACTGAGGAGATGGTTTGATTTGACAAAACCATAGAGTGAGTTAGTAGCTGAGCCAGATGTGGTGTCTGAGAGCCCCAAACTGAGGCTTTATTCCATCATATGCCTCTATGTTTTCAACCCCATTATACCACCTCCACGCCCTCCGTTTCTGTCAGGGCTGAGGTGGGAACCCAGGGCTTTTTCATCCTAGATAAATAGGCTACCATTAAGCTACATTTACTTTATTTATTTTTTTTTTTTAGATAAAAATCTCCCTATAGCCCAAGATGACCTTGAACCCAGAACTGCTTCTGTTTTATCTTCTCAAATGATGGGATTATATGTGTGTCCCACCGTAGCCAACTCTATCCCATTGACCTTGCTATTGTCACCATATCCGGAAGAACAGGCAGACTCAAGAAGTCATGGGTTTGAGGCGCTTCTAAGTTTCGATCTAGACTTTTAAGGATCCAAGCGAACTTCTGATGAAAAGCCCTAGTAGCAGAATTGTACTTCATCCTTCCTGGTGATAATCATGCAGTTGAGCTAGTTAGAAGTGGGGCCTCCTGCCTCTCTGCGGCTACCACAGACCTGTTCTCCCCAAGACCCCAGCCCAGGCAGTGGCAGTGGGGTGTCCTCCTTAGGAACCCAGGAGGAAGAATTGACACGGGGCTTTTAGTCGACATTCATGCTAAATGAAATCTGTTAGATGGGATAATGAAGTCCGTGTTTTATAAACTATTTTAAGCCCGTCTTAAAATAAAGTACAGGGCCAGGGGTGGAGGAAGGATGTAAGTCTTGGAGACAAAATGGCATGGCTTACTCATCGGTGTTTTTGTTTTAATGATCCCAACCCTGTACGAGTCCCTCAGTGACACTTTAATGGAAACCACATTCCCCCTCCCCTTGCTGGAAGTTTCAAAATGGGTACAGCCAAATGCTCGGAGACATAATTAAGGTCACAAGCTTTCATCCCCAGTAATAGACAAACCTTTTCACTCGGGGGGAGGGGGGGGGCTCCAGCTAGAGACAGTGTGGTTGAAAACGCAGTTGAGCCCTGGTGAAATTATAGAGATATTTCTTCCACCAGTCTCTCCTCTGGGCCCACAACTTCTTCTCCAGAGTCTCCTCCCCTCCCCCTCCCTCTTCCTTGCTGCTTGGGCACAGAAATAAGTGAGAGCCCTGGTGTTGACTTCTCTACCTCAGGGAGAGAATCCCAGATGGCTGCTGCTGTATCTGCAGGAGGCTGGGCCAGGCCTGGCACAGCTGCATGCGCACAGCACAGCAGGAGTGGGGGAGCAAGGAGCCTGCAGTATATGGGGGGAGCTGGAGGGAAGGTAAGCAGTACTGTTGCTAGCTTGGCAAGGGGGTGGGGATGTTTGCCTCCCATCACTGCAAAATCCACCAAATGCCCCAGGCTGGAAGATCCAGCACATAGGTAGGTCCTGAGGACCTACGAGAGCACCTTCTGTGTTTGGACTGTAAGGACAGGCACTGTCTCTACCTGAGTCTTCTTTGCCTTGGAAAGCTTTCTTGACTTGGAAAGGTCAAAATTAAGAAATGAGGCATGGGCGTGATAATTTTGTGAGCTCGCCCCTCTCCCCATTTAAGTATGTCTCAAACACCTGCAACATATACGAGAGTAAGAGCCCTTAGTGTATGGAGGCGCTAGTTTTCTTGGGAAAATTGCAGTCCAGCGTTAACCTTATAGGGAAGTCCCAGAACAAAGACAAAGAAAACGCTCAGCCATGTCTCCCTTGGTTTCACACTCAGCTTCTGTGGACAGGATGAGCTCCCTGTGGGCACTCTGCTTGGCTCGGTAGAGATCTATCACGGCCGCATTTTTCTTCTCACCCTGCCTACTTCATACTGATGATGGGCAAACAGTTGTAATAATGTCAGAAAGACACCTTAATTAGAACCCCTCCCTTTGTGTGTGTGCCTGTGGGAGCCAGAGAACACTTCTTGTTTTTGAGCGTCTCTTGGCCCAGAATGTGTTGAGTAGGTTAAGTCAGCTGACCGGTGAGCCCCAGGGATCCACAGCCCCTACCTCTCCGGTGCTGGGATTGTGAGTCCATGCCACTGTGGCCCTCAAGCTTACAAAGCAAGCTCTTTCCCAACTGAACGGTGTCCCCGTGTGTGCCACCGCATGAATGACGGTGTCTCTATTTCCCCCAAGGATCTCGTTTAGGATAGTGTTGGCTACGTGTAACTGAGTTAAAACTCAAAATGTCTTAAACAATGCATGCACGTCTTCTCTTAAGAATCGCAGAAATTGGGCAGCTAAACAGCAGCTCCATACTATCTAATCTTTTTTTTTAATGTAGTCTGCTTGAGTTCATTAAGATTTATCACACCCATGAGATGCTGCAGTTCATCAAACTTAGAAATCAAATTTAGAAAGTACTGTACCATTATCTCCGTTTTTCCTCTCTCCTTGATTAATATTAAAATTTCTTACTGTATTTTATGTAATTTTTATTGTTACTTCTGTATTTTTCATAATTTTATGTCTATGATACCTTCTAGACAATTTTCTCGGGTCTGTCTTCTGGCTTATTAACTACCTACTTAGCTATGCCTAATCTGCAATTAAATATGTGCATTGACTTATTAATATCAATTATTGTACTTTTGGGTGCCAGAATGCCTACTTAACTGTTTTCCAAATGACTCTCCAGGTTCATGAAAAACTTTTGAACTTATCCTTAATTTCTTTGAGCTTAGTGTGCTTGTTTTATGGATTTTGTTTGATGAAGTTTTATTTGTCTGTTTCTCTTTGTTTTTTATATTAATTTAGGTAAAACTGATAAATAAAAATTGAATGTATTTACCGTGTACGGAATGATACTTTGATATATAGGTATGTGCTGTGAAGTAAATACCATAGGTACGTATGAGGCTATTTCTGTAGTCTGTTCTTGATAGTTTTTCGCTCACAATGTATTTTTCCTTTTGTGTATGTGTGTTTTTTTAAAAAATTACATCATGTCCACTGTTTTTGAGAAAGCTTTTATGGAGATAAAATCCCATACATTATCACGGTTTCTTACAGATTGGCAGATGTTCTCAGACAAAAGTTGCTTTGTGTTCTGAGCTGACTTCCTTGGCTTCTCCTAGCTCTTGTCTGAGAAACCGTTGCTGTCCTGTAATGCCTTGGGGTGATAGTGCTTTTAGGAAGTTGACTCCAAGACCCCAATTCCTTGAAACCCAGAATAGCAACACTCTTCCTGGAAACACTTTTTTTGTTCTCTTTTGTCAGGCTCCTGGTGCTACCACCAGTCTAGTTCCACCTAAGCCCAAGCTGAGTGCTTGTGGTTCCTCGGAGGCAGGTCGCAGGCACCCGAGTCTCAGGTTTTCCAGGAAGCCGGCTTATTTCCAGGATGCTTTTGCTTTGAAGATGATGCTCTTCCCCTGGGAAGAAACTTAGCTTTGGAATGGCTGTTTCCATGTGAACATCTTCTCCTTGAGCAGGTCTTGAACTTTGAATTCTGTTTTCTTCATTCTTCCTGATTTTCTGAAGCACGGGTTAGTTTGGCTTCTGTTTTTTTGCCTCTTGGCAAATGCTCTCAAGTAGAAGTCATTTTGTGTTCTGGGTCTCTTTGGATTTCCAACTTCTCCTGGGTTTTGACCTACTGATTCTTTGTTGCATTATTAGATTTTTAAAAAATGCTTTCAAGAAGATAAAAACAAGCATAAAAATTTTGTTCCCAGTGGAAGAGTTGGTCCTAATCAATTATCCCGACATTAGAAGAAATGGAGGGTCTGGGGCCCAATTCCTGGCATCCCTCTATTCTACCGTCCTTTTAGTACTGAGCTAGCTGCCATGACTCCGCATGTTCCGTATAGAAGCGGCAGCACAGAGGTCCGGTTTCTTCATGCATATGTTCTCGTAGCTCCCTTTAGGATTAAGGAAATATTTCCTAGATACCCTTTAGACTTTCCCCATGATTCAAAGGCCATAATTTTACCAGCAATTCTTAAATAAATCACTAGAAGGGGATACAGTTTCTGAGTTTACTGCAATTAGCACAGGTGAGGCTGGAAGTTATCTTCCCCTTTTCTGGAGTGCGTGATACTTGATTTCTGAACAAAATGTGAGGCCTATGAGCATGAATGAAGGTGTAAATAGTCACTGGGTAGGGGCCAGTTACGTCTAAGATGCTGGGCTCAGCCTGAGTTAACAGCCAAGGAATGTAGTCATTGGGTTGGAGAGATGGCTCAGTGGTTAAGAGCATTTGCTGTTCTTCCACAGGAACCGGGTTTGATTTCCAGTACACCACATGATGGTTCACAACTGTCTGTAACACTAATCTCGGGGGAGCTGACACCCTCTTCTAGCCTCCACAGACACCAGGCACACATGCTGTGCTCACACATACATGCAGACCAAACATTCGTGCACATGAAAGATAAAAATAAATCTTAAGGAAAAACAACAAATGTACACACATACACAGACACACAGACACACCGACAGACAGACAGACAGACAGACAGACACACACACACACACACACATACACACACACACACACACACACACACACACACACACACACACACACCCCACAGGAAGATATGGAGACAGATAAATATTATGGTTCTTGTCCTACCTGGGGGCCTTTATGTGCCCAAATGATACAAGAAATATGTAGAGCTGGCTGTGGTAATGCACACCACCCAGCATTCAGGGGGCTGAGGCAGGCGGATCATGAGATCAAGGCTAGCTTATCTCAAACAA
Source organism: Acomys minous (assembly GCF_964271855.1). Classification (NCBI taxonomy): domain Eukaryota; kingdom Metazoa; phylum Chordata; class Mammalia; order Rodentia; family Muridae; genus Acomys; species Acomys minous. The sequence continues at coordinate 57,210,103 of NC_140492.1, forward strand.
CGAAATAAAAATTACAGATTGTCCTTGGTTGGTGAGATGGTTTCAGCAGGTAAAGACACTTGCTGCTAAACCCGATGACCTGAATCCAATCCTTGCCTTGAGACTCACAAGATCAACTCTTGCAAACCGTTCTCTGATCTCTGTGCACACACCCAAACATGTGCGCACACACACACAAATGAAAAGTAAATACATGATTTTGGAGAGTTAGAAATGAGAATTGATCATTTGATCGTAATTATAATGAGCAAGGTGGGAGGGAGAGTGGGGACGGGAGATAGCCAAACTTAAAGGATTCAGATAGAAAGGATGTATTTGAAAACATATTTGGTAACTTAAAAACTCTGAAAGTTTGGGATAACCTCGATCAACGTATAATAAATTTCCTTAATTTGAAAACTTTCAAAATTAAAATTATATCAGAAATAATTACTTTTATTGGATATTCATTTTTAGAAACACTGTTTTACAAATTACTTCACTTATAAATGCACAGAATAGAAAATCTAATGCTGTTTATTACCATAAAAATGCTTTTTAACCACTGTGGACTCCACTGGGTGAACGAGCGGAGTCCTTTGTGAATTGTTAGCAGAAGTGGCTGCTGCTTGCAGGAGGATGAACACATTGAAGTTTAAGACTCATTGGGAACACAGGCATCTCTTTCCTTGTAGGACTAGAATGCTGTCCTTGCTCTAATGTGTCCCTATTTCTAGGAGGAGGAGACAGGTGAGGTATGAGGTACCGAGACAGTCTTTGGTGAGTGCTGGCTTGCTTCTTCACCTTGTAGAAGCTCCATATTATCATCCTTTGAGACGAGAGTCCTCAGGAGAGGGGGTATTTCTCTCCCTTGACCCTGCTGGCCCTCTATAGTGTCCATGCAAAGAGAGGACAACTTCTATAGGCATGGAACCATCTTCCTCCCTCCTTTCTATATCCTGTACCTATCTACAGTTTTATTTCACCGCAGAAGCTCTCCTTGCCAGTCCAGTTTTTGCCATAAATTGTTGACTCATAGTGATCTCTCAGAGAAGATGCCCCAAGCGGGACCAAAGTGGGAATGCTGTAGTTGGTTTTGTTTTTTGTCACAGGCAGTTGAGTACAGCTGAGTTTGGGGGGAGGTTGGAAAAATGGGGTGAAAGTGAATTGAAAGTAGCCCTCATGTAGTTTCTATTTCCTTTTTATCATTCCTCTGCCATTTCATCTTTTAGCATCACCAGTTGAATGTATTAACTGAAAACTTTATTAATTCTTTGAAATTTCCATACAATGTATCTTCTAATCCTATCTGTTCCAGATTCCTTCCGTTAACTCTTCCTCGATCCACCCTACCTCCATAGCTCACAATTTTGTGTCCTGTTTTTTAAAAAAATGTTTAACAACCCATTGACTGTAATTTCTGTTGTACATACACTTCTGGGTGCGTGGCTATTCACTAGTGTATCACTAGCCTGCCTGGACCTACATCCTTAACAAAAACTGCTTATTGCTTCCCCCAAAGCCATCAACTGTTTATAATTCCTTATATGGGGTAGGGGCCCATGAACTCCTTCCAACTCCGTGCTACAGTGTAGACCGGATTGGTCTTCAGCAAGCACCCACAGCTCTGAGCACAACAGGCCCGTCAAGTCCAGAAGACACTATTTTGCTTCAGCTCTCCAGAACCTCTGGCTTTTAGCTTTTTCTCTGTCTCTTCTGTGATGAGCACTGGGGAGACAGTATGTTCTGCGCCTTCTTCTTATGGCTGAGCAGTCCACAGTCACTAACTCTGAGTGTCTGCATTAGCCATCATCTACTGAGCAAAGAAACTTCTCTGATGAGGTCTGAGAGATGTACTAAAATACGGGCAGAAAGATAGAAATTTATCTTTGTCCAAAATTTGATCCTCTGTCCAAAAATAATAGTATTAGATTTACCCCTGGGAACTCTGAGCTCTTGGACCTTGAACTTTGGCTGTATTTACAGTACTCTGCGTGTTTACTTCTGTGGAGTGAGCCTTAACTCTAATCAGAGAGCAGTTGGTTACCCCCTACAAATGCATGGCCACTATTGCAGTCATTACTGCAGATCACAGGACTGGCAGTGGGTAAGACAGCTGATGACTGCCCCCTGACAGGCAGCCCATAGAGCACCTTCCGGTACTATGATGTCTAGTCGGGAGGCAGCTTCCTGGTCAGTACTGACTTTTTTTTTTTTTTAGGTCTTATGACCAGTGTTTGTGGTATCTTCAGCAATAAGGTCTTATCATCAAGTCATGGGGAGCAACCAAGGGCAATGACCTTAGCTTGTACTGTTTTGGGAGGGTCTCTGAGAGAACTCTTACCAACAACTTGAGAGGAAGTATCCCCTACCAGCACTATGGTTTCTAGGATAACTTTGATTAAACTCCTATATCTATATCAATACAACAGTAGGCTTCCATTTGGCTTTATCCTTTAAAAACTGAAGACAAACCTACAACAATTAAATTTGCAAATACCGAGCTCAGTGGTGGTTTTGTAGGTCAAGTTTCTTTTTTTCTTTTTTGGACTGAGTGTTGAATGGTTGAGCATGGGGAGGCGTTGAGTCTAAATGGCTGGGTTAACTCACGACTCTAACACTTACAACTCTGTAACATTAAATGTGTCACGTTGTCTGCCTCAGTGTCTTCATGTTAACACATACCACATTTGTCTAGCTTATTCGTGCTTATTGCTTAAAATGTTAGCTACTCTTAATCTTGATTGTCTAATATCTAAGTTTTGGGAAAGAAACAATGGTGCCATGGTCAAGAGGGCACCTGGCTGAGCAGCATAGGAGTTCATTTGCATAGGAGAAGAAGGCTAGAGGGGCCTAGCAGGAGTTCTGGAAGGTTAGGTCGGGTCTGAGAGGTCCTAGAGACCACTCAGAGGTGTGAGGACCAGGCACTAAGAGAGTGTCTGGGAAGACAGAGCAAAAATCCAGCTTCCATTTGCCTTGAATTTCATCCCAGGGCACTGGGAAAGAACTTCTGTGTTAGGCTACTCGGTAAACTTGGTTGTTTCCTGTAGGGGTGGGCCATCAGTGCTCTTCTAAGCCCTGCCTCTTCACCTTGAGGCTGCTTGCCAGGCGGCTGAACTGGGTTTCCTCTGTGGAGACAAGTTCCCCTTCTGGCTCAGCCAGCCAAGTTCAAGGTGCTTCCTGCCTTGCTGTAGTTCTTTCTCCATTAAGTAAATCAAAGGCTTGCGTAGCCAGCCCTGAATAATGGACACACTAATTGGCAGGCATTGGAAGGCTTCAGCACTGATAAATCCTCAGGCTTTGGGCAGCATCTGCTGAAATCTATTCTTATTGATTACGTCAGGACCGGAGGATCCAAGGGTGGTGATCGTCAGTGTCATTCCAGAGAGGGAGGGGCTGAGGTAGGAAGAGTTCTTGGGCAGGTAGAGCATAGACCCCAGGTCAAATGTTAAAAAGACAGTAAGAGACAGGGCCCCCTCTTTAAGTAGTAAAAGTGATTGTAGCCACCACATGAGAAAGAGGCCGACACAGTTTGGGTCTGAACCATTAGATTGGAAAAGAATTTATGTCAGAGATAAAGTGTGGTCACTGTGGGCATCTTGACCTGTTCTGGCCATTCATCTGAAAGGCTAGCACCCAATGGTACCTGTTTGTATGGTGGATTTGAATGGGAGGAATGGGTTTGAGGAGGTCATGAGCTCTCTTGCACATATGCTCTTCTGTAGGCAGTGCCCTGGGCTGACATCTGAGGCCCCCGAGGAGGGGATCAATGCGCACAGGTTGAGGGAACTGCTCTCACCAGGGCTCTGTGTAACAGGTGGGGCAGATGATGCTGAGCTTGTGAACACAGAATGTCGATGGTGGACTAGGCTGCTCTCGGGGCTTGATGTGGTCTGGTGATGACTCTAAGAACTCAGGCTGTTAGGTGCTTAGAAGATTAGAGTTTGAGAGCCCTGGAATCTGAGCCCTGGCTTGGACACCCTGGCTTAGTGGCCGCACTGACGTTCTCCAGCAGTGCCAGGCAACTCCAGCAGGCATGGCCAGCAGGCGTGGCTGGCAGGATGCTTGGGAGCAGGTGCAAGGACTGGGGATGTACAGGTGTGAGACTTCTTAGGGGCTGGGCTACCACAGGAGGAAAAGGATTTGAAGGCCAAGCCGGAGAGCTCTCTTGCCTCTATTGCAGAAACTGCTTATTTGTTAAAGATCAGAAAACTCAGATTATAGAAGAAACTCCTTGGTTGTGAGGTAATGTCACCCATTCAACAAATGCTTGTTGAATACCCACCCAAGCTCTTTTATGTGCATAAACAAGACCAGGAGAGTCTTTACCTTCATGGAAACTACAGTGGGGAGGAAAGATGTTTAACTGGAGGTACCATGGAAGCAGAGAAGAAAATGCTGGTTGTGGACTCGGACTTAGAAGGTCTTAATGCTGAGAGAAAACTGGACCCATGAAGGTAGGTGGTGGACAGACTCTGGGAGAATAGTCTTCATGTGAAAGAGGCTATACGTTGCGAGTGTGTATGAAGAAAGTCTAGAATGAATCAGAAAGGTGGTAGCACTGGCTGCGAGGGCTTTATGTCCTGCATTGGAGACTAGGGGTTTGGCTTATATTGGGCAGCCATTGGGAGAGTCGAGTGCGGAAAGCAACGCTGTTCCATGTTTCCCTGGCTGAGGTAACTTAGGAGCATGGCTGTTAGCAGGGCTGCAGGCCATGATCGTTTCAGTATGTTCTCTTTGTGGGAGTGGTGATAATTTTATTTTTACCCACCTCCCTATTTTGGGTATATGCCAACCTAGCAGCTCAGCCCTTACAGTTGGGAGAGAGCTTCTGGTCAAAGTGCTAAATGGGTGGGGTCTTTCCGCCACTGTGGAAGCCCTGCTCTCTCTCCTGGGTGTTGGCCTTGATTGTACAGGGTGTGTTCCTTGATTTAATTTAATTTAATTAATTTTTTTTGCTTCCTCTTCTTTTTAAGTTCTGTCTTGGCACTTCTGAATGACCAAGGGTTTCCTCATGGAGGGAGAGCCAGGACAACATAGGAGTTGGCTGTGAGCAAGTTGTCATGGGAACATAGGTGCCTGCTTTAGTTAGATTTACTTCCACTTTATCATAAGTACCAGAAGCTTCATAAATTTAAATTGGTTTCTAGGAACAGACCCAAGTCCAAGAATACTCCTCAGTGTGGAAGAACGGGTTGTCAGCAAAATCAGGGGTACATTTTTTTTAAAGACACAAATCTAGTTATCTGGGTATGGCCCTGTATTGTGGATCCAGGAGAAGCCAGATAAATCCTTTCCTCTCTCAAGTTGCTTTTGTTTGTCATTTTATCCTAGAAACAGAGACCCAAACCGGGACAGCTACTAAATGACAGTCTCAGTGTCAGGCACAGGTTACCTCCCTATGAGGTATTAGTCGGAGAGACCCCAGAGGCGTCTCTTGCAGTATAGACTGCTGTCACTGCTCTCGGCTGGCCAGCATAACTAGATGGTAAGACTGGACGGACTGCTGAAGACACTACGCACTCTGGTTGCAGGACTCAGAGAACTCAGTCTCAACCTGAGCAGCAACAGTGGGAAGGCTGTTTGTGGTGATAGCCAGCTTCTCTCTTGATTGGGTTTGAGGCTTTACTCAACAGGAAGGAATCCGTGCCTGGTAAAACACACACTGTCAGACGTCATGGGTAGCTGATGGCTTCTGGGAGAGGGGAGGTCATTTATCTTTGGGAGTGTGGCCACCAGAAGCTTGTCCAAGCCCATGTGCGCATGTGAAACAGTAATTGGACTTAGTGGGTTAAAAATACAATATTATAAAAGAAGGGCATGGGATTGGAGGGAGACTTGATAGGGAATGGTCCTGAGGAGAGTTGGGGGGGGCATAGTGAGGGATGGATATGATCAAGATACACATTGGCTTTACCCACCTCTCTGTTTTGGGTATATGCCAACCTAGCAGCTCTGTACTTCCAGTTGGGATGTTTGAAAATGTAACAAAATATGAAGATTTAAAAAATCTATACCTTCTAATAAAATAAAAAAAGAACCTGAGATTATGGCCCAGTGATGATGACTGTATTGTCAATTTGGTTTTTATTTAGGATATAAATGAGATACTTTTTATGTGCCAGGAACTATAGGGACATTTTTATATCAACGCCTACACTAATATAGCTCATGTTTTACAGACCAAGATACTGAGGCCAATATATATATATATATATATATATATATATATATATATATATATATATATATATATCTTGTGATATGGCCAGGTCATTTGGCTTACATAAGGCCATGTATAGTAGGATTCTAACCTGCTGTTCACTCTGTCCCAGCATTTGGGAACTCTGATGGGGCTACCCGGAGCCTTGGCATTGGAGGTAGAGTCAGATGGTGAACTGTTCACCTTCACGTTGGCGTCTCTCGTAGCCACTTGGACTATGATCTTAGGCCTCCCATTACCTCTGTCCTTTTTGGGGTTCAAATTAACATCGGCTCATCACCAAGTGAGCCCCTGGGGTCCTCTTGCTCTGCTTTTCAGTCTCCAGTCCTCTGCAGAATTGGGGGGAGTGACAGATGGATGATCAAGTGACAGATGGGAGATCAGATTTCAGACATCTTGGGCTTCATTCTGATCTGCATAGTTCAGAGTGAGAGGAGACTGGTTGCTGTGTGGACAAGGGCAGTCTGTGCTCCTGCTGCCGTGAGCTGGGCCTATTAACACGGTTTGCTTCTGTGGAGAAGAAAAGCATTCTTTTTTTCCCCTGAGCATATGGAGAGTGGAAGAGAATTAAAAAGTTAGATATATAAATAAGCAAAACATCAAGTCACTTCTGGGGAGGAAAGAAAGGGAGTGGTTTCAATGGAAGTGTGTGTGTGTGTGTGTGTGTGTGTGTGTGTGTGTGTGTGTGTGTGTGTGTGTACACTCTAAAGGCCACAGGCAAGTGAAATACTTCCTCTATTGCTCTTTATTTTGGGGGATGATGTCTCACTGAACTGGAAGCTTATCAATTTGCCAAGATTAGCTGTCAACAAGCTCCAGGAATCCTCCTGCCTCCACCTCCCTGGTGCTAAAATTACAGATGTGTTCCACCATGCCTGGCTTTTTACGTAGGTGCTGGGCCTCTAAACTTAGCTCCTCATGCTTGCAATGGCAAGCGCTTTGCCAGCTGAGCTATCTCCCCAGCCCCTCCATGGAGTTGTGCTCATCCACAAAGAGGAACAAAATGATGTCATTGCAGGAACATGGGTAGACCTGGAGCTTAGCAAAGTTAGTGAACTAAGTCGGACCCAGAGAGATAAACACTGTGTATTTCTCCTCATATGTTGAGTCTAGATTAAAAGTACAGTTGTATGGTACAGAAGGAACATTTGAGAAGCGCAAGGGAGCAGGGGGGAAAGGGGGATAGGAAGGTAATGGAGGGTCACTCTGTGCAGAGCGCGTGGTACACATGCATGAAAATGAAAATATCGTAACGAAACCCATCATCTTGCACAACGAATATATGGAAATAGTAAGGGTTTGTTGCTGTTGTTTTGTTTGTTTAGTTTTTTAATGTGATTTTAGAAATGCCTGGAAAAGGCCTTCCTGCTCAGACCCCTCTGACTCTGGCACTGCCAGGACACATTACAATTTCGTTTATTTTTTATTTTAATACCAGGTAGCTGGTCTTCTGATGAGTGCTAAAATAGTGCACCCAGGTGTTAATTTAAGACTCTTCCGGAAGAAGTAGAGGAGCAGTAGGCAATGCAGTGGCGGGGGGGGGGGGGGGGGAGTGGGAGCGAGTGGGGGCGGGTGGTGTCTAGAGTGAATGGAATGACTCAGGCTTGGTGGGAGGTATTCTGGGATGGCTTCCTGGAGGAGAGAAGCTCTTAGCACAGTGTGGGGGCCAAGAGGGCTGTCAGTGCTGTTTTTGGGAGCTGTGGCTTGGCATTCTCTAAGATAGTGAGCATCAGATTTTAGCTTCTGGGATAATGGAATTAGCTCCTGTAGTACTCGGTACAAAGCCATTATTAACTTACAAGCTTTTATAATTACTTCTCAGAAGCCCCTTTGCTTTGGTATAGAAAGTCTTTCTCCTAGTGCCAGAACTTTAGCATTTTTTAAAAATGACATTCAATTAATAAAAAGATAAAGTCCCTTTAGATTTCACGATGCCTTAAGAAGCCACTTATTCTCACTTCACCACAGACTCCTCTCAGGGATGCCGCCGGAAGCCTACCGGGGAAGAAGAGCAGTAGAGAAATGATCTTCCTGAGGGCCATTGGTGGGGCAGAGGGGGCGGGGTTGGCCTCAGCTGTGCTCCCTGTGAAGTAATCCTGGGATCGCTATTCTTAGGATCAAGGGAAGCTTTAGCAACTGAGTGGGGATCACAGCATCTCTGTGGGAGGGAGAAATACGAACATCTTACAAGTGCCACGCGCGCACACACACACACACACGCCTCCGCGGGAACCCTCTGCCCCGACACAGGCCCTGGGTGTTACTATGACTTCTGCATGTGTGATGGGAGCTGATCATTTAGGCCAGATGTAAGTGACTCAGCGGTCATGGATAGCCATTGAGCTCTCAGAGCAGTAAACAAGTTCCATTTCTCAATAACTGTATTATTTGAATATTAAATACCCAGTGTTTCCTTATTGCTGGAAATGCTACTTATTTAATTTTCACAATTCTGGGAGGTAGTTCTAATTCTTTGTAGCTTATAGAGCATATCCATTTCCTCATTTGATTCTTTCCAGCAGCACATATGTATTCATTTTATAGGTAGGAAGTCTTGAGCCTGAGACTCTCTATCCATGAAGTAACGATATGGTCACTTGAGCTGCGAGCCCTGTATTCCAGTCCTGCCCTCCCCTCCACCACACTAGAAGTGCCCAGCCCTCCTTTCACCTATCAGTTTTTCTCTTTAGATTGCCATACATTTTTTTTGTTGTTGTTCGCTTTACATCCCGATCATAACCCCTACCCTCCTCTCCCCCATCCCTCTCTCTTCCCCCTCCCGCCTCCTGAGCCCTGCCACTCCCTCCACTAACCCATCATCCTAGCACTTCAAGTCCCCTCAGGACTGGAGCACAGTCCTCTTCCACTGAGGCCCAGCGAGGCAGCCCCACCAGAGGGGGAAGTGATTGAAAAACGTCACCCTCACTCTTCCTAAGAGAATTTTTCTGAGACTCTGTGTGGCTGGAATTACTCAGCTCTCCATCACTGTAGCAAAAACACACAAGGTCATTACTTAGAAAGAGACTCAATAAGCAGGACACTAAGATGAGACTTGATAGCCTATGACCATATGGGGGGGCGGGCAAGAGGTCCCCCTCGGTCATAGACCTAGGGGAGGGGAGTAGGGTGAAAGCGGGAGGGAGGGAGGAATGGGAGGATACAAGTGATGGGATGGCAACTGAGTTGTAATCTGAATAAATTAATGAAGTTTTTTAAAAAAAGAAAGAGATTCATAGTTCTTACGATTCAAGGGTTAGATTGGGTAGCCCTGTTGCTTCGGGCAACAGGAAAGGCACTTCATTACGGCAGGCGTGCATTGCGTCAGGAACCAGGAAGCAGAGAGAAGTGGAGAGACTAGGAGATTGCCTGTGAGGACATTACCTCATGGCCTCCAGACCTGCACTTAAACAGTGCCATCCTGGGATCCACGCCTTCAGTCCACGGCCTTTGGGGGACACTCGGTATCTAAGCTATAGCACTGGCGGTAGTGTCCGACAGGCTGGGTTATTATAAATGTTTATGGGGCTTCAAAATGTAGGGTGAGAGGAAACAAGGAATGAGGACTGACTGACTGACTGACAAGATCTGGGGTGCAAGGGTGGTGTTAGAGGAAGCACACAGATCTGGCGCTGTTCATCGTTCAGAGGAAGTCAGGGGAAACTCTCACTTTGCATGAGAATGAGGCCGATTCCCAATGTCTCCATGTACAAACACCCACTGATGAGTGGGCAGAAGTTTTCAGACCCAAGAAGACGCTAAGATAAATATTTAATGGAGTAAACGATGCTGCGAATTATTAAGGTAAGCATAAATGTCACAAATAAGGTTTTTCTTATTTCTCTGAATCTCAATAAGGTTTTTTTTTTTTTTTTTTTTTTTTTTTTTTGAGGGAGATGAAGTCAGCTTGCTTCTCACTACTGAGTGGCATTGCTGGTTCCCTTGGGACCTCTTCTGGATCACACAGATGAGCAAAGATATAGAAATCCTTCCCAGCTGACCAGTTCAAGCAGGGGCCAGGTCACTCCAAAATGATAAGATGGAAGCGAAATCTAGCATTGTGTCTGGGCTAAAAAGCAGATTGGTTTTTCAGTCCTTTAACACTGAGTTTGAAGGTTCTAGGAGATGCTTTTTAACTGGGGAAGTGGGTGGCATGGGCTTTGGGATGGGTCTTCTGGGTCTCAAGTGTGAAACACTGAGGTACCCCTTGAGGACATCTGGATCTTGGGACTCCATGATTCAAGTTAATGCCTTTGTTGGTGAACGCAGATCTCCGATGGCCATTCCTGCGCTGCTGACTGGGAAGGGCTTTGCAATTAGAAACGGTGTGTTCATCGGTGGCGTAGGTGGGGGTTTCAAAGATGGCCATGAGGATTGGGAAAGCATCCCCAGTTCTGCTGATCTCACCTGGAGCAGTAAAGGACAGTGGCTCCTGTCCCCATCAGACAGAGCAGCTCCAGCTCATTGGCCTTTTAGCATTGCCTGTCAGGTCATAGCTGGCTGCGGCAGATGAGTTTCAGGAAGCTAAGCCAAAAGACAAGAAGTGTTGGCTATGCAGCGTGGAGAGGGGACCCAGGGTATCTGGCATTCCAACACTGTTTTGTTGTTGTTGCTGCTGCTGCTGCTGTTGTCAAAGCTTCGTCTCTTAAAGGGTATATGGCTCTGGATGCTGGGTGTGAGGCCTTTTGACAAGCATGTCACATGATGGCCATTTCCATGGGTGGTCTTGCCACCCCAAGTCAGGCTTGCTTTCAGTTTCATTCTGGCCATCTTTTTGAGATGCATAGGTGGCTTAGATCAGTCTTTGCAGATGAAGTAAAACTTACGATCCCGCCCCCCCACCCCCACCCACCCAAGCACAGGCTGTTAGGGTTTAAGAGAAAGTGTAACCCGGTGTTGGAGGAATTGGCACTAAGGGCTGACTACACTTTTGTCTTTCTTTCTTTCTTTCTTTCTTTCTTTCTTTCTTTCTTTTGTTTTTCCACACAAGGTTTCTCTGTGTAGCCTTGGCTGTCCTGGACTCACTTTATAGACCAGACTGACCTCATAGCGATCCACCTGCCTCTGCCTCCCGAGTGCTGGGATTAAAGGCGTGTGCCACCATGCCTGGCTACACTGTTTTTATTAAGCTTCTCCCTTTACTTCCTTTTTTCTTTGTTCCTTTAATTTCTTTCCTGTTGAGACAAAGTTTACCTGGCCTGTAACTCACTCTATAGCAAAGGCTAGCCTCAAACTCACAGTCCCCTTGTCATAGCCTCTACTGGGATTGCCACTCACATGCTCTCAGGCCCTGCTGTAAACTTCTCATTTCCTGAATCTAGAGTGTGAGTAACCATAGTAACAAAGAAGAGGAACTCCCATCTCCAGCAGAATCACTGAACTTAACCAAATGTCTGCTGAGAATCAGTCAAGTGCCCTGTGCTATGCTGCGTGCTCTGTATTCATGAAGATGCCAGAGCGTAAATAGAAAGCTTTGTCTTGGAAGAAAGTTAGCACCTGTGCAGGAAAAGGCAGTATATGCATTTGGCTTTTCCTTCCACGCCGTTAGGTAAGTATTTAATCAATGTGCAAAGAGCTCTCTCTGAGCAGAGCTGCCTTTACCTTCATGATGCTTAGGGAGTTCAACAGTTCAGGGTTATCTTGTAAAACTGAGAGCTACAAAAGCATCCAGGAAAACTCTGTATTTGATACAGGATATGAATACTATTTCTGTGACACAGTCAGGACATGAAGTCACCACATAAGAGGTTCTGACTTAAAAAAAAATCTCTCTCCAAATCCTTGCACACCATCTAGTACACAGTAGATACTCAGTGTATGAATCAATTCTTCTGGTCTAGAACCATCAATCAAGCCTGAAGCTCGCTGTCTCGAAGTATGATAGGATTTGAGTAGCTGCAGAGAAGACATTTCAAACTTTTTCCGGGGGAGGGGGGAAGTCCCTGCTAACTCCACGAGACCCTGATATTTATTTCTCTTTCATGTTTGTAAAATATCGCACAAGCCGCCCGTGAGCACTTGGCTGTTTCCTACCCCCTTTATCAGACCGTTAGAGAAAGGATGACTCTGGGACCTGCGGCACCTGGCTGTATGACAAACTGTGAGAGTTGGCGATTTGTTTATTTCTATTTGAAACATCCTCCTAGCTTGGGAACGCCTTTGGAGCCCCGTTGAAAGAGGCTGTGGATCGGAATTCTCCATAAGGCCATTAATTATTGAATTTGCTTCGTTGTAAAACAAAGGAACTTCTTAGAGGTGTCTGCTGCGAGTTGGTATCAGTATAAGTGCTGTTAATCACAGGCAGACCCGTTGGCTCCCACCCCAGGGAAGAGGACAGGAGGCTGTCAGCATCTTGCTGCAGGAAAGATGGGCAATTAGTGGCTTCAGATGTCGCACAGCACTCCTCCCTTTGGTCTCCCTGGAGCTCTCTGTTGGGGCGATCAGAGATTTTAGATAGATTCTGAAAACAAGTCCTGCTGAGGGACTCTGGTCCTTCTGTTTGCTGAATGGTGGTGCTGAGGAGTTCCGCGGCTGTGGCGGTGGTGTAGGCTGTGGCTACAGAAAAGGAGGATATAATGCCAGGCCACCAGGAGGGGTTTCAAGGACCGATAGAGGTCTGGAGGTTTGACACCATCACTCTGCTGCACAGATCTTCTTCCGTCTCTGAGGTACCTAACTACTTCTCCTTCTCTCATGTCTGGGGGTGTGCAAGTCCAGAATGCAGGAGTCACTTTGATGGGTGGCTGTAGAGTGATGTGCCTAGAAGCTTGATTTCTGAGTGTCTGTAAGGGATTCACTGACATTTTAGCAAAATTGTTCTGTGCCCGCGGAGGTGCACAGTCAGTGCAGACGCAGGGCATACAGAAGACATGTGATCTCTGTACCAGCCATAGGAACAGGGTGTTTTACAGTGTCAAAACACTTTCACAGAGGTTTGAAATACATAGTAGTCACGTGAGATAGATGGGGACTCTGAAGCCTGGCACTGTGTACCCCCTAAACATGAGACGAGAGGGCAGCTCAATAATATCTCAGGGCTTTGGGAAGGACACCATTAGCGTGTCCTCTGATAGCTATGCAGGCTATAAAAGCCTACCCACCCCACTACCTGGAAGACAGCTGGGCGTTTTCACAGAAAATGGAAGAAATGGAGGCCCCACTTGGTAAAGAGATTTGCCGGGACTACCCAGGTGGCAATGAGCCTTGAAACTACGACCTCGGATTGTTGAGTCTCTTGGTCTGCTCTGTTATTTCACGTTGTCAGTGTCAAATTAGAAAGGCAGATGGATGTGCGTGTCATGACACAGAGATGCTAATAGCACAGAAATAAGGTTGTGTGAGGGGAAGGAGAGACACGAGGTCAGAGCTGGCAATCCGAGCAGGTAGGGGCTCCAGCAGCTGCTGACTTGGAGCTTCATGCAGAGGTGAAGCGCTGTGACCTGACGGGCAGAAGGCTGTATGTGGTGTTCCTGGCGGAGCTGCACTCGTCGTTATAAACCAGTTCTTTATTATTCCTGGCTTTGCAAAGGCGGCTGGAAGGAGTGCAGGGAGAAACACAAATACCTTAATCTTCTTCTTCCCTTTTCTAGAAATACTTTTAACACTGTGGCCCACAAAAAGCGAAATGACTCAGTAAATATCCTCTACTCTTTGCCCTTGATTCCCCCTGAGGTTCCTAGGAGGAGAGAACGGTGCTAAGAGCCTGGATGACTCAGTATTGGGCTGTCTGCCCCTCTGACTAATTGGAGCTGGGTTGCCCTGATCTGGCTTTTAACTTTGGGCAGTGGTGGTCCAACAAGTTAGAGGTGCCATCTTGTTTTGGGTCCTGAGTCCCCTAGACATTGATCAGGAAGGTTTCTCAGCGATGTTCCTTTGCGTCTTCCTTAAAGTCAGGTTAAGAAATGATCTATTACCTCATCTCTTTTCTTAGCCATTGTTGGTGAGATTTTGCTTCATCCACAGTTTCATTGTACTATTTTCAATAGCTGAGCATGTGTTCCAGGTTGTTCCTTGCCCACTTAAGGGCAAGTAGGTTGTAGGGGCCTCCGATTACTGTGGTCTCCTCCCCTTTGTCATGATCTGGTGTCTTATTTTAAATTCACGCTGCGGATGCCATATATTCGTAACTTCCCTGTCTTGATTTGAGTCACAAAGCCAGATACTTCTAAAAGGTATAGTAAAGAGTCATATGCTTGCAGAAACGTTTCAGGATGTAAAACAGAAGAAGGCTACAACAGTGTTGTAACTTACATAACATTTCTTATGGAAATGGAAAGGCCCAAGCCTCTTGCACTGTGCTCCCCAAGTGACGGTTTCATCAGATCCACATGTTCACAGATAAAGGAGTCATTGTCATATGGCAAATGGCCAAAAACAGTCCCAGCCCACTTCTGTAGGATTGTCCAAGAGTGCCTGGCATACCCCACCCCTCAATTATCCCATCGATTGTGAACATATGGGTGCAATACTCTTGAAGTCATAATAAAGTGACTTGAACTTGGCCATTATTCAAGCCAAATGAAAGAAGGCGCTGTTGTTCCCCCTGGCTCAACTACAGTGTACGACTCATAAAATAATGGCCCCTGGTTAGCTAGTGACAGGGATCCAAGGTTGCCAGGATGGGTGCTTTTATGGTGGCAGCCCAGAGACCAACATTTATAAGTTTCAAATTGATTACAGATTTGTGGGCTATACTTGCTGGTTCCCTTTAGTTTCCAACTCCATGGCTTATCCATATTGTATTAACTTATTATGTATCTAATACGGTTTTCCACACTTCGGTTCGATCCAGGTAAAGATGACTGACTAATTTAGGAAAGCCTCAATTTATACAAAGTAGGTAATTCTGAGAATAATGCCTCTGTACCTTAAAGTGTCCCTGACACAGTGGCATGCGATGACCTTTCTAACCTTCCCACTCTTAGTGAGGTTTCTAGACCTTGCTCTCAAATAGATTCTTGTGATCCTCACTGCTGCCCCTTCCTGGTGTTACCTTACACTCTCCTCTTCCAGGATCTCTGATTTCTTGACTCTATCTACTTTGGAAGTTCTAAGATTAGCAGACAGTTGGAAATGAGCTCTGAAAGTCTGTTCAGTTCAATTTTCTATGTAGGCCAACTGCAGCAACAAGGTACCAGTGACCCAACAAAACAACTCATTTTGTTACTGGATGATCTAACTATTAGTAAGTTATTTTATGTAATTGAAATCTGACTCTGTTTAATTTAGGCCCATTGATCTTAGTTCAGCTCCCTACAGGCACAGACATGCAGTTTCCTTCCTGCTTAGGGTCCTTCAGACGACTGAAGACAGTGGCTATCACTGTCCTATAGTCTTTTGGTGATGTATTTGTCTTACACTTTTTGGTCACGCCTGTGCCTTTTTAATTTTTTCCTTTCCTCTTATGCTTCATTTACTTTATTACTCTATTCCACCGTTTTATAGGCTAAAACGCTCCATTATTTTGTGTCTCTGAGGAATGAATGTGTTTGATATGTACCATATGCTTTAAGCTACTCAATTATTACCTCCTTTTATTCTCAATTTCCTCAATTAATATTCATTAAGTGCTTAATTATGGTAGGTGCTGAGGAGGCACCAATGACCTCAGCTGACCCCTTGCTCTAAAAAAAATTTCTTCCTGATGAGTCACGCTCTCTAACTTTTCTCTGATTATTCAGTCTGCCTGCAGTCACATTTATCAGCAGAATAAATTAGTTCTTTCTTCATCTCCTTATCAGTTTTATTCTACTTTATTTGCACGCGTTACACATGATAATGAGTCTCGTGATGGTATTCATACATGTGTGTAGTGTGCTTTAGCCACACTTAACCCCCTAAGTAGCCAGCCTTGCCCCGCTGTGCTGCTTTTCTTTCTCTTTTCTAATAGCAACTCTTCCACTTTCATCTTTCCTTCTCTGTTTCGAGTAAGATCTGTTCTCGGACAGGGAAAACTAGAAGGCCAGGGTGCTGTGGATGCTTTCAGCCCCTGTGGTACCTGTAACTGGTTAGTCAGTGCTCCCCTCTCCACTTATTTCTTAATGTGTTTTTAAAGTTGTTTGCGCCTAGAAAAGATGGGCTTCCTATGGAGAGCTTTAGGTAGACACTGACGAGGAGAGCAGACTGAGGAGGAACTTTTGGTTGGAGAGCGGAGTCTAATCTAATTTTTTTTTTTTAAGCCAGCAACTTGAAGGGGGTAATTTCACATCTGCTTTAATTCAGAGAGAAATTGTTCTCTCTTAGGTAATATATAGAGAAACAGAAAACTACAATTAAAAAAAAATCAAACCAAGCAACAAGAAATACATTGTCCCTCACAATGGGATAAGACTGCAGATTTTTAGGATCCTAGATTGAGGTCCAGGAAACATCCGGAGGAGAAGTTGTCCAGGTAAAGCGGTGTCAAGGTGTGTAAGCTGTTCTCATATGATGGGTATTGGGTGGTACTGAGGCAGCCCCACCTGCCTCCCGCTGAGATGCTTTGCTGTCTTTGCTCTCTTCACTGGGGTCCAGAAACACTATCGATCTGAGCTTCATGTATCTGTTCCCTGCCTCTTCCCCCACAGCCCAATGCCAGCTGGGTGGTTGGCTTGGCTACATTTTGTACAGGGATAGAGGCGGCTTTCTCTATATCCCAGAATACCAAAGAGTTATATTGATCATCCTTATGACTTCTAGAATATCTAGCTTATAGTAACATGGAGTATGTTCTTTATAAGTGTGTTGCTTGTATAACCAGGTAATATTTGCAAAGCCACATTACAAATAAACGAGATATACTTGTTTTGCATGTGTAAGGACCTGGATTCTATACCCAGGACCACCAAAACCCAAAACCAAATGGGATAATGAATAAACTTGTGAGACAAGTTTTAACCATTCATGACATTAAGAAAAATTGATGTTTTAACAACAAAGATGCCTATGTCCAATAAGACCAAAACTCACTGATTTTGTCTGGATCATCTTCAGAGCTCTTCTGAAGGCTGCCAGAGAGGGCTGCTCTGAACTGATGACACTTTAATGGCTTTTCCCTGTGATGGGGGGACAGTGTAATCCCTAGATAGTGAAAATAAAGACAGGTAGTTCTCTATACTTTTCAGTGTAGTCTTCAAGGACTTATACTCTATGTAAAAAGTAAAATGCTTAAACTTAAAAAGAAAACTGCTTAATGACAAAAGTCATTTATCTGGAAAGATACCAAGGGCCTCTTGTTTCTCAGTGATAATTCACTTATTTATCGATTTTGTAGTCCTAGGAATCAAGCCTCAGGGGATTTACACATCCTAGGCAAGTGCACTATCATTAAGCCGCATCATCAATTATTACCAGTTAACACCAATTATTGATGGAGGTGAATATTATTATAATCATTTTGGTATCTATTATCTACCTCCAACCCTAAAGTTATGTACCACTGATATCCAACAGATATCCAACAGATATCACTGTCTATATTTAGCAAAACATGTACAGGAATGTTTACATCAGCTTTATTCATAACAGCCCAAACTAGAAAAATATGAATGTTATTTCTATCAATATTAAGTTGAATGATTATATGTTGATAAAGTAGAATGTTGCACAAGAAAGAGAAAGAGCACACTGTTTGCACACTAACCACATAGAGGGGTGTTAGAGGCAGAAAGCTGAGCAAAATAAGTCAGACAAAAGAAAATACTTTTTCCCTATTTATATGAGCAAGCAAATCTAGTACACAGGGTGAAGGGAGTCAGAATAATGGCTATTTATTTATTTATTTATTTATTTAACAGACTCTCACTGTGTGGCCTTGGCTAGCCTGGAACTCCATATGTATATCAGACTGGTCCTGAGCTCACAGAGATCTGCCTGTTTCTGCCTGGGATTAAAGGCAGGAGCCATCATGCCCAGCCTAATAGCCAGTTTTGACTGGAAAGGGGCCGAGGGAGCTTTCTAGGTGCCTGTAAATGCTGTAAGTCTTGGTTTGGATCATGGCAACATTAGCACATGAATATGCAAGATTTTACCCAAATTGCTCTCTTAGTATGTCATCTGTTCTTATATTCAAAGTATGCTTGATAAAAAGAAATACTACTGAAGTGTAAGCCCAAACGGTTTGCCTCAGCCCCCTGGACCTTCACTGAAGATTAGCAGATAGCATCTTTATGGTTCTTGCCTCTCAAGCCTGTTGTGAATTTCAGCTTGTTCTTCTTGTTCAATTTGCTCTAGATGAGACTCGATCTGGAAGTTAGGAGGGCCCTGCTATTATTACCTCCTAGCTCCAATGTCACCGTGTTTATACAGGGCTAAGTTCAGTAGCCATCTGGATCCCTCCTTAATCATTGGCCCACAGGACGTGCCAAACATAAATTAAGGTACAAGATATCAAAGAGTTTAGGGGAAATAAAAATGGCTTCCTAGATGTACAAGCCCCTAGATGTACTTGACCTTGGAGATATTGATAACCTGTTGAAGCCATACAAGGCACTGCTAGTGGAGACCATGTTGTGATTTAAAATAATTGGGCAATGTCTTTATGAGTCATATTTGGTACTTGGTTCCAGGGCTGTTGGTGACTGCCATGATCATCAGTGTGCAGAACAGGTGACACTGGTGATTACTGGAGCTGTTACTCCCAGGAAGCCTGCATGGTCCAGGTGACACCCTCGTCAGCATCAGGTGTTCAGGAAGAGGGTTCTATTGTCAAGAAAAGTATTTGGACCTGGTATCTAAGTGAGCAGCCTTCTGCTAGACACCCGAGGCTAGCTCTGCGGTTCTGCTAGACGGCTCTGTGGGATAAGACAATATCTTTGCTTCCCCAGCTGATGTGGCTGGCACCTCTAACTTCCTCTGCGTCTTCCCCCCCACTCAAGCAATTCTCAGTTTCAAGTCCGGAGCTGTCTTCTCCATTTCCCACTACTCTTAGCTTTTGCCTGCAGGGACTGCTTATTTACTCACATCTTCTCAATGATAAATCCTTAAGTAGCGACTCCTCAGCCAAACCTCACTGTCCCCTCGATAAAAATCATCTATTATTGTGTCCCATAGATTACCCGTCATTTGGATAACCCATATCTATTTGCTCCATTGGTGCGGCTGGGTTGAGTGCCACCGGATTCTACTCCTGCCCTCCCTCCTCCCCCGTCCCTTGAGCTTCCCTCTCCCCCACTGGAGCTCCAAGCTGATACATATGGATGGGCATTCTACTGCTGCTCAGCTTAGGGTCATGAGAGCAGTGAGAACACACAGGCCCAGGATAGAAACAAAAATTGGTGAGAGTCGTAAACATCCCAGTCTTCACCCTCGGGCTTCCTGCCTGGCTTGAGCTTGTTAATCTTGAATAAAAAATATGGACCCAAGGAAAACATTTTTTTTTACTCTTCTGTTCACAGTGGGAGGGGCTCTTAGTTACACAGAGAGTGAGGCTTGGGGAAGAAAGTGAGGGGCGGTGGGTATAGACAGGTGACTATGTGCCTGGCTAGACTCAGGGTCCGGAGGGCTTCCTAGTACAACTGCCCTTGTAATTCTCCTGTTCTTCCCCAGCCATTGGGAAGGGAATTGTTTCTTGTCTCACATTCCATATTTTCCCATGAGAGGTCTGAGGGCTGGAGACCTGACAAAGCCTTGGCCTCTAGGAATGACGTTTTCCCCTTGGCAACCCCAGCCTCTTTGGAGAGCTGCCCTGGTTCATGCTTCTGTGGTGTTTAAACTCTTTTCTCTGAAGCTCAGCCCCCTCCCTGGCTTCCCTCCTACTTGATGTGGGAGCTCCATTTCCACCACACCTACTAGATAATGGCGTAGCTACCTACTTCAGGGATCACTACCAAAGGTAGTTGGGCAGCCAGTGAGCTCTGGTACCCGCCACCACAGCCGCATGCTGGAGTTGCAGACACGTGCCTCCACATCTGGCTTTTACACAGGTTCTGCCGGATCTGAACTCAGGCGCTCATACTGTGCACAGGCGATACCTGACTGACTGAGCCATCACCATAGCTACCTGTTCTGCACCCAAGCCAGCCATTCAACCCTTCCTCTACTTAATTTCAAAAGGACAGTGAAGGATATACTTAGAAGACTAAAATGTCTTTATTCCCTGCTGGGCCAAACACCAAGTTCCAAGGACGGCTATGACAAAGCCTGCACGTCCGTGTTCAGTTCAAGTGGCCACAGGGCAGCCTGTAGTCCAGTGGCATTGAGGGAACCCTGAGGGACGTGCCCTATGATGGCAGACTTCTTCCTCTGCCTTCTGGGGAAGGAGCTGAGCTGGTGATGAGCTTGATGTTCTGCCAAGTTCCCATGTCCTAGGGAGGGAAGATGGAATGGCGACTGATTCTGCCTGATGCTGACAGATTTCACCCCAGGCCAGGGCACTGGTTAGGAGCTTTAGGCAAAGAGGGCTTGAGAAGGGTCAGCAGTGGGACAGCAGCGTGTCCCTGGTGTAACTCTAGTGGCCTTTGTTTACTTCCTTTATAGGGACGCTTTTTGGAAGAGCTATGGCTGTGAGATGAGTGAGGTCTGTGCTAGGAGCTGTCTTGTGAGGTTCCCATGAACCTAGGCTGCTGTGGCTTTTTTTTTTTTAAGGCTATAGTATCTCAGGACAGTATGGATTCAGGATGGTTTCTGAAGAGACCTCTTCAAGTTCTGCAGACACAAACTTTTCCTATGGTGAGAGGACCCTTGATGGTGTGCCACAGGGAGGTCAGAGTGGGCCTGAGAGTCTGTACTTCTCACAAGTTTCTAGGTGACACTGATGCTGCTGGTCTGGGGACCCCGTAGTGAGAACCCATGGTCTCTTAGAATAAGAGCAGGCAGCTGGCAAATGCTGAATGATTTTCACCAGTTGCCAAGGTCATTGACTGGGAGTAGAGTTGGGATCAGCTCAGTCACCTAACCAGGTAGCATAGCCAGCTGTTTTATCATGGTACAAGCCAGTTGAAGGGGTCTAGAAGTTGAAACGGGAACAGGTTTGGTGTCTGGATAACTTGTGGGAGGAGGGTAGAGTATTGGTCTGTAAAGATCCCTCCTGGGGAGAGGCAATACCTGTTAAATGCCAGGCAGCCTTGCGGTTGTTAGAGGCCCAGATGTGCTGGGTAGATTGTCAGAGTGGTCGCGAGGTCCTGGAGCCCTGATGCAGGATGTTTGTGACCTGGGAAAAGATGGTCCCCAAGTGTGCTTTCCCAGAGTATCTGTTGTTAACATGATGGTGATGCTGCTCTTTACAGTTGTGCCTTCTTTGTACAGCTCAGGGAATCCAGCTGTTGGGGATGGGAATGTGGCTTAGTGGTTCAGAGATAGGATAGAGATCTTCCTCGGGGGATGCGTTTAGCCAACAGGGATTGTTGGTTTTGTTCATCAGTGAATAAGAAAATACCAAACAAATGGCTATATAAGAGTGAGCTCTGTTCCAGATGCGGTGGGACCCCCGGGGGATCTGTTAATGATGTTGAATGATACATACAGAGGCATGGGGCAAGAACCCTCCTGGCTGCGTGGTGGGGAAAGCTCTGGAAAGGGCAAGTTTCTTCCTGATGGCCTCAGAGAGGCATAAGAGCAAGCGCAGAGTAATGGGGTGAGAAAAGGTGAGGAGCAGGGGGCTTCTTCCATTGCATTTGTGGGGAGAATGGTAAGGATGCGGAAGAGAGGGGGAGATGTCTCTAAGATGTCCTGTTCTGGATTGTTTCTCATCCTGCTCTCAGAACATTAGAGCTGTCACAGCTTGGGGCCCACCCTGACAACACAGTTCTGACACAGGGCTGCTGCTACGGGCCTCTTCGAGGAGTCTCCGAAGAGCCTTCCCAGACAAAATTTGAGTTATTTTTACCATGTCCTGAAATATTGCAGATTGGAATAAGATGGGAGCTCCCCTCTTTGGGGGAAGACTAAGGTTCAGAGAAGGGAAATGGCTGGCAGTGATGTTCTGGGTGTGGGCTGGATACAGGGGCATGGCTAGAGGCTTCTGAGCACACTGGGGTCTGCGAAGGACAAGGGTGAGAGGCACAGTTTTCCCCTAAACAGCAGAGGGGTGCGAATGCTTGATCCAGTGGGTTTGGGCTTTAATGGAGGATAAGAGAGCAAGAATAGCTCTGGCCAGAGTGTAAGGCGTTGACATTCCTACCAACCACCAATAGGCTTGCATCTCAAAGGTTCCCAGGATCTGCCTAGCGGTTTCAGGAGTGCCCTCTTACACTTCTCGCTACCTTCCTGGCGCCTTCTTTCTGTCTCCATCTATGATCTCTCCGGTGGGTGAGGGGAAAACATGGCTGGAACTCTACATTGTGGCTGCTGGATTACCTGTTGGACGGCAGCTTAGCTGACCTTTTCATTCATGCCTCTTCCACTTTGAAGTCCCCTAGATCTGACTAAAGGAGGGAACCTGGGTCGAGAAGAGAGAGAGCCCTGCCCCCTCCCCCACTATGAGCAATTTGTATCAAAGAATACTCTGTTGCCTTGGCAACTTTCTTGCTTGGGCTTTGGTGCTTAGAATATCTGACAAATGCACGTATTTCGCATGCAGTGGACTGTGATGGAGAATCGTGTCAAAGAATAAATCTCAATCAACACTTAGTGACAGTACCAGAGATTAAAAGGGTGGCCTGAGGCAGGATATGAGACAGTTGCTGAGGTCTGAAAGGATTCCCCACCCCCAGTTTTTCCCCTCCTTGCCTCTTTCCCCTCAGTCTCCACATGCACGTCCTCATGTCCCCTTTCTGTGAAGTTCTATATGCCTTTCTCGGCTACCAGCATCAGCTAGGTTGCAGGATCTGGTGCTGATGCAAGGAAGAGTCAGGAGCCTGAAGTGTGTCTTCCTGGCTGTTTCTTGGATCCCCAGAAAGCTGCTGTGGGGAACATGGCAATCATCTTCCTGGTGCTTCTGCTGGGGGAAGGAAGGATGCTGACCAGAGGGAACATGAGGTTCTCCTATATTGCCCAAGTCTGTGCTTGCCCTGGAACCTGTCATGCCGATGTGAGGGGTCAGCAAGAGTCTTCTGTGACGAGAACTGATGAGTGCGGCAGAGGAATGCAGGAAGGTCCGCAGCTGAGGGTCACAGCAGAGTCCCTCCATGGCACAGAATAGCTTTTTCTCTGTAAGGAACCTGCTATGGAGCTCAGAACATCCTTTTTCCCATCTGTGCGCCCCAAATCTCCCTGGATACAGAGGAGCAGAGTAACGAGGGTCAGAGGCACGCCCTGTGAGTGAGTTGTTCTCCGCAGAACCATGCCATGTGGGTGCTGTGTGTCAGTCAGGGCGGATGTGTTGACTAAGTGACGCTCCTTCAGAGACAGAACCAAGGGCTGTTCCTTGTGGGGCTTCCTGAACTGCGATCTTCCTGAGTCACTCCAGGGCCAGCGTTCTAATGCATTCGCATCCTTTATTTCATCTGCAGATCATTATGTACCAGCCTTGCCTCAGGCCCTGTAATAGCCACTCCTCTCCGCTTGGCTAAGGGCTGCTGGACAGTGTCCCTCTGCCTTGGGAGGGACAAGGAGGGCACTGTGGAGAGGAGAGACGAAGCTTTAGGGCACAATAATAAGGAATGCAAGAGGAGTTGACACATTGGAGGGCAGCCAGGGCCCCTCTCATGCAAGAGTTTGCAGGGAACAAAGGCATCAGAGCCGAGGGCTGGGGATGTAACCAAGTCTTGGGTTTGGACAGCAAGAGACTGTTATCAATTATGAAGGGAGTTTCAGAAGACAGGCAGGGCAGGGCATGCATCGGTAGGGTGTGTGTATGTGTATGTGTGTGTGTGTGTGTGTGTGTGTGTGTGTGTGTGTGTGTGTGTGCGTGCATGTGTGTTGTGTGGTTCTGCACCATCTCAACATGCTTCTGATCACAGTCTTTGCTGGTATAACACCTTGGTCTCTATTATTTTATCTCATGGGCAATGGAGATGCCCTTTGTTACTTTGTATCCTATGTCGTCTCATGGAATTTCCACCCTCTCATCTGGTGATCAAGGCTGACCCAGATGAAACATTGAAACTTGCCTTTGGGGATTCCCCCCCCCCCCCCCCCCCGACCCCCCATCCCTCTGGTTTCACACTTCAGTAGCCTACCCAAATAGAGCCAGTGATTCCAGCTCTTAAAATGCCTGTCCCTGTCACCTCCTCCCTCAAGCATTAAAATGCTTGCTCCTGGAGACACCCGATACTCTGTGCTCGTGATTGGTAACAGCTTAATGGGCTGTTCCTCACTGAAGAGTTTGTAATGTAAGAGAAGCATTCTGCTAAGGAAACAACCTCTGATGGTAAAATTTCAACTGCCACTGTTTGGCAGGTAAAGGTGACATGAGGGTGTGGGGGACACCGACAGTGTTTATAGATAACCTCTTCATTTCCTTCAGACTTTGAGGAGGACATTTAGTTCCAGGTGCCCAAACCCAGCTGATCAGGTGGATCATGATCAATATGTAACAGGCAGAAATGGGGAAAAATCAATTTTTTTGTGTGTGTGCTGTCTCAGGGAATATAGCTAACTATGAACAAGAAGTGAGCAGCAGTGCAGGCCATCTCTGGGTGCCTAAGCGTTATCTGGCACAGGCGATGATGTCCTGCACTAAGCTAGGTGCTTGATGCTTGCCTGCTTTGAGGTTTGGCACACGCAGCCAGGTGGAACAGCCACGCCCTTCCCCCTGGTCTTCCTGACTCCAAAATCTTATCCTTTGCAATAGGCGGAGATGCTGGGCAAAACCCCTTGTGAGAGATCACACTATACCACAGCAGGGTTGCTGCATGGATTAGCAAGGGACGCCTTCCTAGGCTGGACCTGTACCCATCACTCATGGGGACAGTTCAGTGCTGGCTCTGACAGCCTGCCTGAGTTCTCTTTGTGACTTCTCTTAAGAGAACACGCCGTTCCCAGGCCACAAGGCAGCTGTCCCACCTTCCCTAGGGGCTTAAGGAGCAGGGGAGGGCTTGCATTACCCTTGGTGACAACCGACCCATCTCCTGTTCCTGCAGCTTTGGCTTGCTTGTCCTGAGACTCGGGGCTATTTCATGTGGAGTGACTGATATCTAATTCCTGTCCTGGGAGTCCCCTGTGGCAGTGCACTGAGAAGAACCACTCACCCATTTAAGCTGAATTATGGTTTGTTTTGTAAGCGGTGTCCTGGAGGAGCCTTAAGCAGAGCTGCGGAGTGGAGTTAGCATGCCTCATTACCGCCGTCTCCCCCGTTAGTATTTTTTCCTGGGCTTTTCTAGTTCTCAAAATGGCATCCTCATTCTCTTGAGACCTGGTGAACTTTATTCTCCCGAGATAGCAAGACTTGTCTGTTCTAGAAATACCTGGGAACCCGAATGTCCTCGCCAACCCCAGTGCCCCCCGCTACTTCGGACTGTCTTCATCCTGTGCCTGCCGCAGGTCACTTCCTGGGCTCTGAGTATCACTGTTTCCCTCTGCTTCACCTCCACTTCCACCTCGCCCATGTTAACCATCTATCTTCTTGGCTCAACAGTCAGTTGGGTTTCCACGGCCTCTGGCTGAGGCCCTGAGGCGGTCCCTTCTCTCAGCGCAGCTTCTCTTTTGGCTTGTAGGTGAAGACTTCTTTTCTGTATTCTTATCTTCTGCACATCTTCAGCCTGAATCCGCTAAGTCCAGGTCCAATCCCCTGTGACACCGTGGTTGGTGCAGCCATTCACAATTAAACAAGATCATGCTTTTTTTTTTTTTTTAGTACCTTGTTTGGCACTTTTTGTAGTGCCTCACTAACTATTGATTTTCACATTCTTTTTTCTTCCTGGTTATAAATTAATTCAAGACAAAGCCTATTTCATATACCATTGCCTCCTGTAGCACCTAGTGCGTGACACATGTTGGAGACTGACCACCTGGGTCCTGCCCTATCTGTTGGTTGCCCTCGTGGCCTGGTCATAGCCGGTCCTCAGTCAGCACCCTTCCTTTGTTAATCCTGCCTATTTTCAATTGTTCAGCATCTTGGTACATGCTCCGTGCCCTCTGCTCACACTCCCCTTTCCTATCTCCTCAGTGCCTCAGAGGGGCAGCACGGGTTAGTGAGGGCTGTGCAGCTCTGCGTTTATGCCTCATGTATGCAACGTAGCTTTGAGCATGTTCCCCCACTTTCCTGGATGCTCTACTGTTTCAAAAGTGAACATGGAGAAACACCACCAATAAGGCACAAAGCAGGCCCTCGGTTTCTTAATAGTCTTAGTGGTTTCCCTGGCCCTCTGCTCTCAGCCCCATCTCTGCCGAGCAGTCCTTCCTACGAGTGCCACAGGACACTCAACTCTGCCCTCACCCTAACCCCGCGTTGTGCACAGTGTCAAAGACGTAAGTGTTGCATGTGAACGCTTATTGGGTGAGGGCCTCTCCGTTTACAGGTTAGGTACCCGAGGACCTGAGGTGCGGTGTCAGGTAGTGGACACAGCCCCGGGTCACAGGGATGTATCTATCACCACTAAGCTGCCCCCTACATACAACTGGCACATGTATTCCTACCCCTCCCCACGCTCCTGCAGGTGACAATGGACCTGGCGAAGGAGCTTAGAAAACACTTGCTGGCCGAGTGCGTCTACGCATGCGAGTCCTAGTCCCCGGTGGTGGGCTCTTATGTTCAACCTTTTATTATTTGTCCCTTCTTGGTTTTCGGTACAGGTCTACTTATACCTGAAGGTTAATTTCAAGCTTCCGAAACAAGGGCTTTTCTGTGGTTCCTGGGGCTGTTCCCATAATCTCCCATCTGCCTCCTGAGAGCAGATGCTGTGGTACATCCATTTGTGAGAGCCTCTTGGGGTGAGGCCCGCAGGTGCAGCCCCAGCACTGCTGTGCGCCACTTTGCCTCCCACTCTGTACTCCTCCAGCCTCCCCCATGCCCGGCTCCACCCCCCACCCACTCCTGCACCATGCTGCTCTTCCTGCTCTAGCTAAGAATAAATCATCATGGTTGCATAGCAACCAGTTCGGTTTCCTATACTCCTCCTTCTCCTCCCACAAAAGTGCCTCAGGTCTAAATTTAAGGTAGTGTGTCAGGAGGTTCTGTTACCACACAGAGGCCCCGGAACCCCCTTCTTGCTCCTCTGTGGAAGTTGGCTTTATGCAGATAGGAACCGCGGCTGCTTTGTTCACTGTTCTGTCCCCAGACCCTGGTACAGGTCTGAGTACGGTACGGTACGTGCACTAGGTATTTAATGCATGCCAATTTGACGGTGAATGAATGAGGCATTTTCTCAGAACCCTACAGTTGAGAGGTACTTCTGGGAAGGAGAAGTGTTGTTAGGGACACTGAGATAGTCCACAGGTCACCTCTTTGAGCTGGATGGAGGCCACCCTCCTCCCTTTCATCAGCCTCCTAGAAGCTGATGTACTGGGAGGAAGCGTGTGTGTCCTCACGTCTGCCTGCATTTGGATGGTGATGATGCTTTCCTCTTCTCTGCAAGCTGAGTTCATGCAAGCCACACAGTTTAGGGAGTCATAAGGCCTCGAAGTGCTAGCCAATTGGGCCTTCCTGAGTCCTGCATTAGAAAGGAAGTGGTATAAGAGGGTGGGTCCGATTGTACTCTTTGGTGCTGTCAGAGGAAGGTGAGCCTCTGTGAGCGATGATGTCACGGTACCCTGGCTTTAAATATCAGCCCTGCTTCTTGTAAGAGGGGTGGCCTGAAAAAAAAAAAAGCCCAAAATTTAGCTCATGAATGATAAGAACTGTAGGAGAGAAATGACAAATAGGGCCTAACAGAGTACCAAGAAACAAGGGTCCTTTTCCATTTGGGTGTAGAGGCAAAATTATCTCAGAAAATGACTGATAATGCTGCCTGCCGATAACGCATCATCACTATGCAGGCAGGCTGGGGTGGAGGGAATAAAACAAGCAAAATTTAGCAGTCTTGATGTTCTAAAAGCTCCCAGCGAGAACTAAAACGCTCTAAACTGTATGTGTTTAGCAAGAAAGTCTGTGGCATCAAACTCTTTTTAAAGCAGGCCAGGTATCCTGAATAAATAAGAGAACACTTTTCTGTTGTAGGGCAAATCATCTGAACAATTAAAGCCATTAGGTGGGTAGGAGAGGGAGACCCGAGGAGTTCTGCTTGAAAGTGTGCTTTCCCAGAATCTAATGTGTTTTCTTTCTTCCTTTTTATATTTTTTTCCACCTTAAAAAAAATGTGTTGGATTTCACAACTGATTCCCCCAGCTGTCCTGTGTTCAGCTCCTTCTAAACATCCCCACACACAGCATCCAAATTAGCTCACTAGGCGACTCAACGGGTGGGCAGACCAGGATGCAGAGGGAAAAGGACACATTTAGGGGCCCCTCCAGGTCATGCAAGCACTGGGACAGGGCCTCTGACAGCAACCCAGGGCACAGCCAGAGGTCAGAAGCTAGGGCAGCCCCAAGAACACATTGCTGGTGTAGTTCATGAGTTCAGCCAACCCTTCCTCGACCCTTGACACCAGGGTAGTGGGCACTCCACGAGACCATGTGTTTGTTACCTATACCTGCACTCACCCAGCAGCTGGCCTCTCTCCTCTGGAAGTCCATGGTCTCAGACATGACCCTGGATTTAGCAGCACCCCCCCCAAAAAAAAACCAGAGAAAAAACACTGGATTGACAAGAAATAAATAAGATAAAGTGTTCCTGGTCTGTGTGAGCAGAAGCCAGTGAGCTGGGAGGCCTTCTGAGCGTGTATTCCAGAAAGCCCCAAAGTTTCTTGCTTGAAAACGGCCAGGATGAGGTAAATGCCTGCTTTCTTCGGGCACAGTGTTTCAGAGAGACCTCCTTTTGACCAGTGAAAGGACAAAGAGGCGTACGTGCTGGCTGGAGCTTGAAGCTAACCCTTGAGAGAAGAGCACCTGGGGGAGGGGTGTGAGAAGGGAGGAGTCAGAACCAACTTGTCACCCATCAGTCCAGTCATTCGTCTACTGAGCGCATCCTCTGCTGAACCCCCATGTAAAAGACTAGGTTCTAAGTCAGTACTTTTTCATCATGCTGCACCCTGGAGTTTCCCGTGGGACATGAAAAATACCAGTACTCAGGGCTCTCCTTAGACTAGTGACATCGAACGATTTCTGGGTCTGAGGTACGGGCGCGGGTATTCAAATAGTAGGCAACTTCTCTAGAATGCCAGCAACCCATCCTGGGCCAGTGCCACTCACTGCTCCATTTTGGTCACAGTGACACATGACTGAAGATGTGACTTGCAGTCATAGGGACTTGCCCGGCACTCTGCATCCCTTCACACAGATGCTTACTGAGCAGCCATCATGTGCCAGTGTTGGAGAGACACCGAGAGATTAGCGTGATGGCATATCCCTGGGAAATGAGTTAATAGAAGCTCTCTATTTCCTTGCGTATTTATCTTGAGAGCCAGAAGTTGACTTTCCTGAGGAATGGCACTTTCTGCAATTGATTCTGGCTTTTCCCTCGGTAGAAAAGAAGCAGTGACCATATCTGTGCATTTCAGTTAAGCGGAGATGAAATCGCTGGTGGGAAGAAAATAGAGGTGAGGCTCAGACAAACAAGGATGGATTCCAAGGGACAGAACGTCCTCCTGGGGCAGGTCTTTACAAACACACCCATTAAGTTGTCTAAACTGTGAAAAGGTAAAAGTAAATAGTATGTCTCTTTAAATCTTTAGGTTGTCAGCAGATAATTAAGCTCCCATGAGGCATCTGGTCATATGCGAGGCCCAGTGGACACGGTCCTAGCACATCGGAGAGTTTGAAATCTAAGTGAGAAGTTAAAGTCAGGACGCAAAGCACAGAGAGTTAAAAGCCTGGCTGTTACAAGTCTCTCTGACAGTCGAGAGCTTGGAGGGAGGTGCTGAGCAGAGCCCTTCTAAAATCCTGTTGCTGGATAGTGAGGAGGAGGACAGAAATGGAAAGGCTGATTTAGAAACTTCGCAGCAGTTTGCAAAGTAAAAGTGTCTGTTGAATCTAAAAATTAAAAATAAAATTAGAGCTTATATGTTGTTTTTAAAATTACACTCTTCTGGCAGTTCATTAAAAATTTTTTTTCCCTAAAGTATTAGTTGATGACAGATTGTAATAAAAGAAAAAAAAAACACATAAAAATTCAAACCAGTTGTTCATTGAGGATTCATTTGAGGAATCACAGGCTGGAAGTCAGAGCCGTCAAGGCAGTATGGAGAGGTACCAGAATATGGGGAAAAGAAAGATGACCTGCCACTGAAAAGCAAGTAAAAGTGTGTCTTGAAAACCCAGACACTTTCCCACATGGAGTTCCCAGGCCACAAACATTTTGGTGGGCGCTGGACTTTCTTGTGTGCATTATATTAATTACTCTTATTTATTGACTCTTTCTACAACACAGTGACAGGAGTGCCTGTCACCAGCTCTCTTACAGGGGCTTAAAGAGGGCAAATTATGTGCCCAGGCCACTGCATCTAGAAGAGACCCACATATGTTGGATTCTAGGGCCCTGCCTGGCAGTCCCTCCAGGTAACAGGGAGCACAGACTCACACAGCGAGCTTCCAGATCCTCCAGATGTGGACCAAGGAAGAGGCCCTATACATATTCAGACGCATGGAACACAGGATGACAAGTTGTCTGATGGAGAGTAGACTATGAAATTTCTGATTTTTGGGGCCTTTTCTGTGCATGGTTCCAGAAGTATTGGAGTGGGCAGACTCGCCAAAGGTTAGGCCTTTTATTAGGCTTTGAGCTGTCACTGAAATCTCATCTACTTATTTACAATCTTTTAAGCAACTGCAATAATTAGGTTCATGAGACGTTCAAAGAAACATATAGGGAAGCCCACTGTGCCCTCCGCACAGCATCCCTTGCAGTTAACACTTTACTCAGTGATGGTACAAACTAGGACATGGGCATAGGTCTAGTGCTTAGACTTATCCATCAATTTTGTCTTTCATATTGTAAGAGAAGAATCAAGGATGTTTCTAGGGGCAGAGGAAGCAGTCTATTCTGGAAGCCAGGCCACATCTAAAAGTTCTAGAGTCTAGTGTGAGACTCTTATGTATGAATATCATGCTATTTAGCCCCCATCTTAGCATCTGTAGCACCATGAGGTACATGGTTTATTCTCAACAAATGCTTTTAATTGAATACTTGATTTAATAAAATGTGCAAAGAAGCGCATGCAATGGTTTTCTTTCATATTGCTGGGCATCTGCTGTGGAGATTTATCCATCTCTAATTGCTCTGGAGGTCACCACTGGGAGTAGAGGTGTGTGTTGGGCAGGGAGAGAGAGAGAGAGAGAGAGAGAGAGAGAGAGAGAGAGAGAGAGAGAGAGAGAGAGAGAGAGAGGCAGAGAGACAGAGACAGAGACAGAGAGAGACAGACAGAGACAGAGACAGAGACAGAGAGGCACAGAGACAGAGACACAGAGAGACGGAGACAGAGAGACACTGCAACCTGGTATGAATGCAGCAGTAGACAGGGAAGTCGTCTTCCCTGGGCTGGAAGTGTTTAGTCAATAGCAGAAGACCACCAAGAATGTAATGAAAATGATTCGTAAACTTGTCTAGTGTTAAACCAGATGGCCTCAGTGGAAGTTTCTTACTTGTGTTTAGGGTTCTCAGAGCATGCCATGGACATGGCATGGACAACTGGAAGGGCAGGCCGGGTTCTGAGTGCAGGGCCTATTCATGGCATTAGAGGCTTCCACAGAACAGAGTTGGGAAGAACAGCCGTAGACTTTGAAAAAGACTGTTCGCTTCATGAGAGGTAAGCATTGGGAAGCCAGATAAAGAACTCCTAACCGGGCTGGTGAGATGGCTCAGTGGGTAAAGGGCTGCTAAGCCTGGTCACCTGAGCTGGATCCCTGGTACCCGTGTGGAGGTAGGAGAGAACTGACTCCCAAAAGATGCCTTTTGACCTTGACACCTGTGTTGTGGAACACCACCACCACCCCTGCTCCGAAAATGTTAAAAACAAAGCACCCAAACCCTTCTCAATGTGACTTCTCTATCCAGGGAGCATCTGAAGTGAACCTCAAAATTGACGCTTGGTTTTTCTTTCAGTCAGCATTTGGCAGCACCAGCCCTAGGAAGGTGGGTTCTGACTGTAGGTGACAGGTTTTAGTCATGTTCTAATCAATTATTGAAATTAAGGAGAAGATTATCACAGTTTCTATTCCTGGAAAGGGAAGCGTGCATTGCGTTAATCAGATTATTCTTGGTGAAAAGGCAAGAAAGGGGAGGAGGCAGGTTCTTATGTTAGACCACCTGACTTTATAGTATATTCATACATTATTAACCTATATTCACATATGGAATGAATTTAAAGGATATGTGCTTTTATCTCATTTTGTCTGACAAGGGAGATACAAAATATGATTAATCTCATATATATAAACACTCAGAGGAAAGAAACCCCGTGGAAGGCTAGAGAAAGAACTACAGTTTATTACCTACTGTGTGCCATGATATGTTATTATTTTTACAATGATTTTGATTGATGGATTTGTGTGTGTGTGTGTGTGTGTGTGTGTGTGTGTGTGAGAGAGAGAGAGAGAGAGAGAGAGAGAGAGAGAGAGAGAGAGAGAGAGAAAGAGAGAGAGAGAGACAGAGAGAGAGAGAGAGAGAGAGAGACAGAGAGAGACAGAGAGAGACAGAGAGAGACAGAGAGAGACAGACAGACAGACAGACAGACAGAAAGATAGAGACAGACTGAGAGACAGACAGATGAAGATACATGGGCTACTCACTGAAAAACCTAGGCTGGCTTTGAACTCACAACCTTCTGTCTCTGCCTCCTAAGTGCTGAGCTTATAGGCTTGTACCTTCACATCTGGTTTATCATTGTTACGTTGTGGCCAAAGAACCTGATACTTGGAGCACAGAAGTAAGTTGTTCTGAGTCGCAGTGAAGTGAAAGGAACAGCAGTTCAGAGCTGCTCCTGCTGGGCTCAGAAGTGTGGGCAGCATACCACCCCTAGCAGGACCCAGAGCACTGTGTATGTGACCCACAGTGATCAGTTCCCAGTCTGTGGGAGAGCCAGCCTGGAAGTCTCCACCATTGCTAAAGCAGAGTCTCCCAGAGACTCCCATGGAGTCCATTGCTGCACTGGCCCACTTAACGAGCCCCAGTCCTTACCTGCACCCACACTTTTCTGTGTGCTTCAATGAGGTGGTCCCAAAGGAGATGCCTATCCTTGAACAGTTGCAGCTTGCCTAATACTACTAGCCCACTTTTCTTCAAGTTTTGGGATTATGTTCTTATCAAGGACCCAAGAAAGCCAGGGAGCCTCATGGCATAGAGGATGAAGCATGGGGTAGAGTGAACGCATCTTGTGTTTTGAATGACTTACAAGCCACCCGGCCTTCTGTCTCTCAGCAGATGCACTTCAGTGTTTCTGCCACCCCCATTAGAATAGTAATTAAGCAGGAACAACAACTTTTTTGAATTTCCTTTTTAGGGTTGGCGTGAGACTCAGATGATACTAGACTCTAGGAGACGTGGTAAGCCATGAGACATTGTACAAACGCAAGAGAATGGTCTTGCCCCCCAGAAGAGCCTTCCAGAAGGGCTGAAAGCCAGTAAACACACCAGAGTGGGACACACACCAGTTGTTTCTGGCCAGCTGGCCTCCATTTCGTGAGGGGCAGACTTAGTCTCCTTGGCTCCTTTTTTTCCTGACCCGTGTGGCTGTCTTTCTTGGCTTGCATTGTTGAGACAGTTACTCTCCCTCTGCCCACCCCCCCTACCACCACCCTCACCCCCAAGGAGTACAAGGCTGTTAGACCTGAACTACAGTCCCTGGCTAAAGCCATCCACAGATCCTGGCTGGGTAGACTGTGTTCTGCTCAGCTTAATTTCTCTTCTAGTTATGTAAATATTAGGGTTGTTAATCTTTATTAGAGGGCGTTAGCCAAGAAAAATGGTACTTAAAGTCTCAATATTAACATGGGAAAAAAGAAAGAGTATAAGCAAAATTGAGCAAGTTTGGTGCCCCAAAAGCTTCCAGTAAAAACTAAAGGGCCTCTAATGTATTTGTGTTCGATAAATAAAAGCATGGCTTAAAATTCTTTTTGAAAGAGGGTCATAGGTCATAAATAAATCAAAAGGCAAGGTTTCGTTGTAGAAAAGAAACCTGGGAATATCCAGAGATGTCAATTTTATTTCATGTAGTTAGTTTGGATTTGCAAGACAGTTTTTCAGGGACTTCCCCCTACAGACACTTGTTTCTTTAAATTTATTGTATGTTTATATTTTCCATATATTTTATTAAACTTTTTACTAAGGTTCAATCTACAGAAAAGTACACAAATCTATGAAGTCTGGTGAAATTGTTTGCAGTAGGCACACTTGACAGCAGATGCAAAGAGCAGTACAAGTGCTCCAGTGCACGGCCCCCCAGTGCCCACTCTGTACCAGCTCTCAAGAGCCGTTCCTGTGGTGGTATTTGCTTGCTCTGAAATTTCACAGAAATGGAATGTTGATGTCCATATGATTTCTGTCTCTGCTGTTTTGTGCTGTTCGACATTAGGTATGCTAGATTAACCCATACCCTGTAGCCGATCACTTGCATTTCTTGTATTATTCCATTGTATAAATATGTCACACCTTGCTTGTACATTTTACTGTGTAGAGGCATTTACAGATTTCTGTTGATGAGCGTATGCATTCAGCTTTGGGGACACCCAGGAGAAACTGTCAGGCCACAGAGAACAAATGTGCCGCCTTTGGTAGATCCTGAGGGGGAGGGGGTGGTCTCCCACAGGTAGCTGTTCTCACAGCTCCCCCAGCAGGTAGCAGACGTCCCAGTGTTATCTGTGACAGCACGTCCCATTGGTTTTATTTTTCATTTGAGCTCTTCTACTACATATGTGTTAGTGTCACACATGGGTGACTTTCTTTCTTTCTTTCCTTCTTTTATTTTTTATTTTTTTCATTTCCCCGGTACTAATGAGGTCAAGAGACTCTCTGCATATTTACTGGCCACTTGGGGATCCTACTCTTTGGTTGAATTATATGCTTTTTTTTTCTTTCTGATTTGTAGGAGTTTACTGTAAGTCTTCTGTGGATTGTATGTATTTTGAATAACTTGTCCTGTTCTTCTTTATGGTATATTTAGATAATATAACACTACTTATTTCAACGTCTTTACTTTTCTAGATAGCATACTCTGTCCTTTTTAAGAAGGCCTTGCCCAGAATTATTTTAATAGAAATATTTTTGTTTTAATTTTCACATTTGGATCAGTAATCAGCTTTGAAGTGCATTTCGTATTGTTGAGAGAATAATTTTTTCTTTCTTGTTTAATTATCAATAGATGTAAGGACGTATGTTGAAGATCATCGCTCTCTCATAACACGGTATTTGTCACAAACAAGAGGACTACAAATGCAATGAGTAATATCTACTACTTTGAGTTTGATTTACACTAGCTTACTGACTAGTCCCTTGGCACAGGCATGGATAACTAAGAAAGGCCAGGGTAGGATCAGGGGTCCAGAAAGTTCCCAGATAGAAAATCCACTGGCCCATGACTTTTCAAGTAAAATAATTGCAATGGAGTCATGATGTGAACACCCATCCACAGGCCAGACAACTAGCGCATTGCCCTGTGTTAGAAGTGGGTTTTCTGCATGCAGGTTAATGTCTGTAGTTCCAGCTGCTTGAAATGCCAGGGTAGGAGGACTATTTGAACCTGAGGCGTTCAAGTCCAGCTTGAGCAATATAGCAAAATATCACCTCAAAGAAAACAAAAATGAAACAACAACAACAATAACGGCAGCAGCAAAAACTTACAAATAAACAAACCCCCAAACTAAACTGAAACAAAACAGCAAAAAGCCCCAAACATGCATCATAAGAGCTGAGAATGTGAAAGGGCACAGCTCTTCCTTTCCAATTGAATGCATCTTTTTTTTTTTTTTTCATAAGATTCAACTGCAAGGGATTTTTTTTTTTTTTTTACTTTACCATCCAAAGCAGGTTCTCCTCATAGTCAGGGGGAACTCTCTGCAGAAAGGCCTGGCTTCTGCCTACTTTATGAGGTTTATCACATCTGCCTGATATGAGTGTTTAGGAACTAGACACCCAGGGCCTTCAATACCCTGCTTGTATCAGTTACTCAGGGGAAAGATTTTGTGTGCGTACAGACACTTCTAGCAACCTGGCACCTTTCAGGTGTTTGAAGATTCCAAAGCAGTGGGAGCCGGGGTCGGCTAAGGTGGGGTTTCCTCCGGTGGTTGAGCATCCCCTCCCAAGGGTCTCATCTCACTTAAGTTATAGGTACAATTCTTGCAGGCTCTCCTCCTCCTGAATAGCACAGCCCTTTCTGATCCGCGTGGCGCTAAGTGGCACCTTTAACCTCAGAGGCTTGCCGCTGCCTCTGTCCTGAGGCTCACCTGAAGTCTTAGCTGCCTGAATGGAGAGCATTGTTTAGCAAGCAACCTCATTGGAGAAACTGCGTTTTTATAAGTTTCCATTCGCTCAGGAAGCACAACTGAGCACGTTCTGTATGCTACCACTTTGCGGGATAGTTGAGAGTGTTAAATGATGCTATAAAGACAGTACCAGTGTTTGATTCCCTGACCGCCACACCTGCTCATTCCTATTCTCTTCAATAGAGATTTCTTTTTTAATGTATATCAACCAACTTTAAAAAAAAAAGATTTGTTTTATTTATTTGTGTATGTGTGTGCTTGTGCCCTCCCCCCTCCACCGGTGTGTGTGTGTGTGTGTGTGTGTGTGTGTGTGTGTGTGTGTGTATCCTGGTCCATGTATTATGGAGGAGAGAAGAGGGCATGAAGTCCCTCAGGGCTGGAGTTACAGACATCTGTGGGTACCAGGATCCTTAGTTCTGGTCCTCATGAATGAGAAGCAAGTACTGGTAAGTGCCGACCCACCCGCCATTCTCCTATTCTCTGTCCCTTTGGACCTTAACAGGACTTGACCTACTCCATGTGCTTTTAAGTGGAGGTGATGGTAAGTTTTATATAGTAATATGCCCCAAACTGAGTGCCCGAGGAAGCCCCATGTTCTGTTGCTGTGAAGAGACAGCATGCAAGGAAGCATTCAATTTGGGGCTGGCTGACAGTTTCAGAGGGTCAGTCTGTTATCATGGAGGGGAGCATGGTGGCAAGCAGGCATATTTGGTGCTGGAGAGGCTGCTGGGGGCTTTATATCCTGATCCACAGATAGCAGGTGGGAGGGTTGTGGGGGAAGGGGAGAGAGAAGGGGGGAGGGAGATGAGAGGGAGGGAGAGGGGGAGAGAGAGAGACAGAGACAAAACAGAGACAGAGAGAGGCAGAGAGACACAGGCATAGACAGACATTGGGCCTGGCATGGACTTTTGACACCTTGAAGGCCACTCCCAGTGGCACACCTCGCCCACCATCTACTCCAACAAGGCTGTAACCTTCCAGACAATTTATCGACTTGAGACTAAGCAAGCAAATATATGACCCTCTGAGGGCCACTGTCATTCAATCCGCCACACTCTGGGCTTCTTAAGGGTCTTGCGATGTTTCTCTGCTATCCCTGAGCCTGTATTCAAACCTCACAGTAATAAACTGTTTGAAATAT
This sequence comes from Acomys minous, assembly GCF_964271855.1. Classification (NCBI taxonomy): domain Eukaryota; kingdom Metazoa; phylum Chordata; class Mammalia; order Rodentia; family Muridae; genus Acomys; species Acomys minous. Next base: position 57,247,746 of record NC_140492.1, read on the forward strand.
ATATATATGTATGTGTGTGTGTGTAGACACACACACACACACACACACACACACACACACACACACACGCATATATAAAGCCATATATGGTGCTTATCACCAAGCACGAGGACCCGGGGGTGATATCTAGGACCCACATGGTGGAAGGAGAAAACTGACTCCTGTAAGTTGTCCTCTGACTTCCACATATGTATACGTGTAAATAAATAATAAATAAATGAATGTAACTCAAATATATAACAGTAACACGAAGTTATGACTTCATGTTAAGATTTTTTTAAAAAAGTGCCACCATAACTATCACGCTTCATTTTAATCCTAAAAGAAAGCAGTCCTAAACCATTAATGAGTCTTCAATAACCCAGGTGTCATATAACTACGATCTCGTCCATCAAGCTGGGCAAAACAAAAACCAAAAACCAAAACAAAACCCAGGAACCTAACCTGAAAATCACAATGGTAATGTGTATCCTGAATATCTGGAGAGCTCGTGAAGTCCTTAGTTTCTGTTCTTTAAAAGTGGGCATTAAGAAGGACTTTTGTTCTATTTGCTTTAAGTTTTTAGTTAGTTTTCACATCATTGCACATGTAGACAAAATATTGCATATAATAGAACCACAGACCCGCAGAACTAAGAGATGCTAGCTGTCATGGACCCAGTCTAACTATGACTAAATACATTGTGAGGTCTGTCTCCTTGGAGATATTTTTAAATATCTGTTACAACCATGAGACGTCAGAGCCGGAGGAGAATGAAGCATCGGGCTGAGTCTGCAGCTTCCTTTCATGGATGGGGACGCTGGGCACCGGGGATGCTAACGGCTGGGTCACACGGGTAGCGGTGTGATAAGGGCCTGGGTCCACGTAGAGAAGGCCTCCTCTCAGTTCCCATTTCTCCAGCTGGTATCCACAGACGGCAGGAGTTTCCCATGGAGTCTGAATGAGCCTGTCATGAAACTTTAATCAGTGCCGGGATTTAAGGTAATATGGAAATAGTCAAAATGTCCTTTGGGCAAGAGCCATGAATCCCAAGAGAATGGGTTGAGATGAGGAGTTATGTTAATAAAACCTTTCCAGATCAGATGTGTGAGTCAGAGTCAATATGTAAATACCGTTAAGTCACACAGAGGAAGCTTAATTTTAGTTTAAAGAGATCATCTGTCTGTACCTCCTGCGTGGTACAGAGGAGGGAGCTGCCATGTCTTTCAGCTTAGCCTGATGGCTACAGTGAGACCAACACCAAGAAGGGGGTCTTCTCTGTGGCTGCTCTCCCCCGCTTCTAACTGGGGACTATGGCTCTCCCCCCTTCTGGCTTTAGCACAGTCAGAAGAACTCCACTTTGACCCTTCCCCTGTAGAAACATCCGACTGCAGGGCCGCGTGCCTAGAGCCCGGGGCCCTCGGGAAGGCGCACGAGACATTTTAAAGAAGAGAGATGAGAGTCAGTTGTTCATCATCTTGTTGGAGCTTCCTCTCTGCTCACCTTCATCCGGGGATAGCCTGTGCTAAGAGATGTGTCTGTGAGCCTCAAAAGGAGGTCTGCCTGCCACTCTCTAGGTTTGCTTCTGTCCCCTTGGTGTCACTTTCACCCCTCTCTTATTCCATTAGAGTCCCGTGCAAGGATATCTGTGCTTGAGTGGAAAGAACGGAGAGGAGAGCCGTGTGCTACAAGATCACTGGCCTGTGTCTAGTGGTGGGAAGGTGCTAGCTGGGAGTCCAAGGGCAGCTCAGCCCATCGATGTCAGGAAGCACCTGGTCTATCCATCGGGGCAGCAGTGATTGGTTTTTATCCAGTATGAAGTCATGTCCAAGATGAGCAACTCTTGGTTATATCTGAAATGGTAGCGCAGCACCCGGAGAGTCGGCATCTGAAGTGAGATGGCCAGTCTTGCCCATACTGTAGGGCTCATTGTCCCCCAGAGGCGCTCATGGGCTGATTCGCGAAAGCACTCCTGAGCTCTTTGTCTTTTGGGGGTGGGGGAGGGTTTGTGCAGAGGGCCTCTCCATTCCTGGAATTCACTGAAAATTCTCCCTGACATGCCCTCTGCTCCTCATCACGCTAATGGGAGGGAGGGCTTGGAGGGCCGCCAGCCAGGGGGGCCCCTGCGCCAGCCACGTCGGATAGCCATATTGATTGCAGAGTCTGGTGGAAGGTTAGGGCGATGGATGGGGATTCGCTCGGCTTTCACAAGGCCACTGGCACTGGAAAACAAGGCTCTGGGCCTGGAGCCGGTATCATAGCTGGGCTCTCAGCCAACACTTCCCTGCCAGGCCCCCTCTCTCCCTGCCTGCCGTCCATCATGGACACCCAAGCAGGCCTGGCTTCCCCGAGTGCCACTTAGTCTAATTCTCCAATTGCTTAAGTTTCCTTAGTAATGGGCCCTCTTGGCCTGGACTGATGGCTCTACAGGATCAGGTGGTCCTACACCCACATACAATTGTGTGTGCAACCTTATCTCTGATCAGGGCCGCTCTACAGCAAAGCTTACTGCCTGGTCATGCGGTGTCTCTAAAAGAGTTCCATGAAGTTCCCACATCGTTCCCTAGGCTGGCCCATCATATGACGTCAGCACTGCCAGCTCAAATCTAGAGCTTCCTCGAGTACCCAGCTTCCCCAGCCATCGCCTATACCCCTCTTTATCTTTCTGAGTTCCCACACTGTTAAAATTAATTACTCCCGTTTTTCTTCTCCGTTCTAGTTTAAGTGCACTGGCTCATTTTTTTTTCCTGAAGTCCCCACCAGAGCAGGACCCCTTGTACCCTCAGTCCAGTTCAGAATATGAGAAGAGCACAGGCTATTTCTGCTTGAATAGGAAGATATGAATACTTGAAATAATGAACCCTCTGTGGCCTATTAAACACTACTTCCTTCTTGACCTGTGTTCATAAAGCCATCTAAAAATGAAATCCAAGTGTTCGATGGGGGAGGGATAGAAGCAGGTAGGTGCCTTAGAAATGTTCCAGGATCCTCGGTGCCCAGGGAGAAGATGGAAGTACAAGTGCTAGAGGCAAAACCAAACAAAAACCCGGTGATAATAAAAGTTAGATTTGAGGGGCTGGAGAGATGGCTCAGTGGATAAGAGCACTGCCTGCTCTTCTAAAGGTCCTGAGTTCAAGTCCCAGCAACTACATGGTGGCTCACAACCATCTATAATGTAACCTGGGGCCCTCTTCTGGCCTGCAGGTAAACAAGCAAACAACACTGTATACATAATAATAAAATAAATCTTGAAAAAAAAAAGTTGGATTTGATACACTTGAATTCCTGTCTGCCTGGGACTTGAGAGTACCACCTTATTTAGAAATGGGGGAAACTGTGTTTAACGATCTAAGATCAGTTTGCTTGTTCTGCTCAGCCCGCAAAGTTAATCTCTATCCTCATTACTCCTTTGCCGTGCTTCCCTTTGGTTCGCAGTTTATTATTTATCCCAGTAGGTCAGGGCACAAATATATTTGCATCTGTGACATGGAACTGTGAGTCTGCCAGGGCCTCATGCGCATCAACAAAGAATGTTCTACGGCCCCTGGCCCTCTGGCCAAGGCTTGGCTTCCGGAACCGAGAATCACATGGCCTCTCCTGGATCATTCATTCTAGACCTGTGACATCACCATCAAAAGCTCCTGGTTGTCACCTCCCAATTTTCTTCTTCCTTCAGCTCCAAGCTGCGTTTGAAGATCAGAACCACAGACAGAAATAAGCCTGGCACAGAAAGGAATATATGTTATTCATATATAATCTTAAAATGCTGATAACAACAAAAACCTCACCAGATACCACAGACCACTAATCAGCTTTTTTTTTTGGTGTTTGTTGTTCAAACAGTGGGACATGTAGTGTGTCTCTTTGAGAACACCCTGGGCGTGACACAGAGGAACTTTAAAAGTGTAGACTGGTGCCATCTAATTGTGAGTCACACCCAGAGGGAGGCTCAGCTCTCAGATGTGGTGGCTTCTTGGGTTTCTGATGGCCAGCCCATTTCCTAGGAAGGTTTGTGGGGCGGGAGACAGTGGGGCAGCTTCCTTGTGGGTTGACACTGGTTGGATTTTGCTCCCCAGGTTGGAAGATGAGTCCTAGGCCTCCATACATGGGCTGAAAAGTCTTCTGAAGCAGATGCTTATCAGAACCCATAGGGATTACCGGAGGCACTAGGCCTCAGGGGTGAGGAGAGGCAAGAGTGAGAGCTGGTGCGAAGGTGGGGGAGTTGGGAGGGGCTGGAGACTCTTGCTTTTGTGGCCATTTCACCTGAGAATCACCAAGTGCTATCTCATTAAACGGCAAGAGTTTAAATCTAAGTCTGAATAGTCTACTTTAGTTCTGGTGCCATAACGCCATAATGCATCTACATTAAAGTTGAATTCTCATGAACCTCTGCTCTGAGGCAAGTGAAATGCTCACTCTTAGTCCTGAGGTGAAAGGGCCAATGTCCTCTCAAGGCTCTGGCCAGGTTTCTCTGCAATGGAGTTGACTATTGAGACCATGGAAAGGTGCTACTGTAGATGTGTCCTTTTTCTTCTTAGCAAAATAGAACCCTTTTTATGCATCCTCGCTGAGGATGAGGAAGAAGCATGGCTTCCAATATTGCCAAGTACTTGTCTCTCTAGAGCATCTTCCATGAGGAGTAACTGAGGAGCATACTCTGAACTCCTGCTGTAGCTTCCTCTCTACATAGAGGGTAACACCACCCAAAGTACTCACGTCTGTATCAGCAACACTCACTAGCAGATACCATGACCTTTGAAGGGGAAATCTGGGGGTGGGTAAGGGAGAGGAGCTGGGGAGGAAGCTCTCTGCCTTCCTTGCATCTTGGATGTGAGTGCACCTGAAATTGTACACTGACAGGAAGCTTCTCGTGAGCATCAGCCCCTTGACTAGAAGACATTCTTGAAGACCTCTTGAGAGTGACGCTGTTAAATAGGTAGTAGAAACATCCATAGAGGGCAGGAAGTTGCTAGAGAACCATCTAGGTCACTCCCACAGTAGCAAAGTGCTTTGGAGTCATGACAGTGCCATGAGAGCCAGCTTTTGAGTTTACAGAAGTTTTGAAAATAAAAGGATCCTGACATGTGTGGTGGTTTGAACAAGAATGGCCCCCAAAGGCTCATGGATTTGAGTGCTTGGTCACCAAGGAGTGGCACTATTTGAAAGGATTATTAGGTGTGGCCTTGTTGGAGTAGATGTGGCCTCGTTGGAGGAAGTATGTCACTAGGGGTGGACTTTTAGATTTCAGAAGCCCAAGCCAGGCCCAGAGGTTTACTCTTTTCCTGCTGTCTGAGGATCCTGATATAGAACTCTCAGCTTCCATGTCTACCTGCTTACCACCATGCTCTCTGCCATGATGATGATGCACTAAACCTCTGAAACTATAAGCCAGCTTGGATTAAATGTGGTTGTTGTTGTTGTTGTTTTGTTTTGTTTTAACAAGAGTTGCCATGGTCATGGTGTCTCTTCACAGCAAAACAAACAAACAAACAAACAAACAAAAAACACTGACTAGGACAGCTGTGTAGCACATATTAACATCTCACAGAGAAGAAGTAACGTGTCTATTTTTACAAACCACTTTGCAGTAATGTGAAAGCAGTTCACAGAACAATGTCCTCAGGTACCTCTGTATTAGAACATGCATCCTCATGGCCTCGACCTGTTGATAAAATGACAGTATATGTTTGTTAATACTCTTTATGGCCATTTATTATCTGGAGGAACCCCAGGTAAAAAATAGGAGAACAATTTGTTCTAGAAACATCTGCTTCAGGTTTGGAGCTTTGCAATGAGGTTAAAAAAATAATGTAAAATTAGAATAAATATTGGAATAAGATACAACTACTTTTAGACCTTGGCTCAGGATTGGAGGAACAAATCCATTGATAAACACTGAGTGTAGAAAAATTAGGTAGTGTAGAATAGTGATGACCTTTGAAGGTTTAAGATGGAACTAAAGTTCCTCAGGAAAGAGTAATGCCTCAGGGTTTTAAAGGACAGCAAAGTATAGTCTCACAGCTTCGAAAGCCAGCTCCTGTCTGGGGACCCTCTCTCCTTATTCCAGACAATGACAGAGTGCTGCCTCTAACCTGGAATAATTTCAGAGAACTTTTAGCTGAAGAAAGTATATTGTCCACATGAAGTTGGTTTCTTAAAAGTCAGAAGTGACTGCCCCTGGACTAAGTGGCCTGATAACGGTCCTCATATTTCCCTCTGCGAGCTTGCTCATGGCCTTGTCTCAGGCCGCATGTTCCCTCTCCTCCAACCTCCCTTTCTATAGTCTTGTTCTTTGGCCACCTGTTCCTTGATGCTAATGGATTCAGTACCCACTCTGTATGGCCACGCCCTTGTTGAGCCACTGTTTTACTCCCTATTGAGGGCTGTCACAGCTTTCATAGCTGACAGTCTAGCTTGAATTCCACTTCTTTTGAAGTCACGTTGAGAAGCAGGAAGCATGTCTTTGAATTTTCTGCATAGCTCATGCTCTTAAGTGTTCAGAATCAGTTTGAAGAACCTTGGCTGCATGCAGATCGGGCACTAAGATCTCCCTGCACGTCTGTTCTGTCTTACCCAGGAGAAAACAAAGTGAAAGATCTTATGAAGCAGGGGAGAGGAGCCAAATTGTTTGCCATTACTGTTGCCTGAAGCTTGGGCACAGGGCTCAAAGGTGGAAGCATAAATGCAGATGGTGTTCGTGCCACATTGGCTGGCATACCTTTAAAATAGCCAACACGTCTCAGTCCTTCTGTCCTGGGACATTTCCAAGCACAAACTCAAGAAGCCCACAGGCGGTTGATTGGATTAGGAGCTGGTTCTGCCCTGCCATGCCTTCTGTGGTACAGGAGCAAGCCTTGACTTTTGTGTCTCTCCCAACTCTTCCATTTTCTGGAAGCCAGAGAAAGATGTGCATCTACATCTCAAAACGAGTGATTTACACAAGAATTGCTACCCTATAGCACACTTGTGTTATGCTGAGAAAACTGTCAGTGTACAGAAACCTATGGGAACATCAGCTCAAAGGAAGCAATAAAAACAGAAGTCAGAAACTGGAGTCAACCTGAAAAATCAAGCGCAGTGTGCCAGAACCAGTGTTGGATTCGCCTAAGTCCCCCATCCTTTATACACTCCTGACTTTCTTTTACTATCTCTTCTGAAAGGAAGTGGTCAGTCTTCCGGTTTCTGCTTCACAATGTGAAAATGCCAAGTGCAACCGGGAATCACCATGGTAGGGTGCGAGGTGGAGCTTGGGTTCCAGCTGTGCCTTGGCCACTGACCTTGTCCTTGTCCCAGAACCTTTCTGTGCCTCCTTCTACATCTCTGCAATTGGGGGTGCTGCTGTGAAAGTCTGTCTGCTCTGCATGGCTGATGCTTTCTCTCTGTAGCTTCGAGAACCGTGATACTGTGATAAGCTGAGGATGCAGAGTTAAGGAGGAATAGAAACGTGTAGGTCCACTCATACCAACATACACAGCATCAGTGCTAATGCAAGTAATTAATTAGTTAGTCGTTGTCACCCAAGTGCATTATACTTTTAAATGTACTATACAATATAATCTTTAGAAAACCACATTGTTATAGAAAATAAATAATTGTTCCTTCTGGTCGAAAACCCACCTGGCCCCTTGAAATTACCACAGTCTGGTTGTCAGCCCTGGCTTGGGTCCTAGGTACTAGTACCTTTTTTTTTTTTTCAAGACAGGGTTTCTATGTGTAGCCTTGGCTATCCTGGACTCACTTTGTAGACCAGGCTAGCCTCAAAGTCATAGAGATCTGCCTGCCTCTGACTCCCAGACTTCTGGAATTACAGGAGTGCGCCACTGTGCCTGGTGGTATTAGTGCCTTTAAGAGACAAAGTTAAGAACTAGTGGTCAACAGACCCATTCTATTGGCAGAGTTGGTGTCTGGGGACCCTCGCCTGCCATGGCTTACATCCACCTGGCCTCCCTATCAGCCTGTGATTCCTTCCAACGTGCCATGGTTTATACTAGGTTTCAGGCTTCGCCATCTTTGTATCAACTGTTATGACCCCGAATGCCACTGTCCTAAGAGGGGTCATTCTTTCTGATCCGTGTTTGCATCACAGACGTCTTTATTAGCTATGGCCTGAAGTACTTTATAATGACTGGCTTTTGTTCATTCCTCCTGTGTGTGGTGATGTATTTACATCCATAAATCTCTCACGTTTCACCTCCCCAAACTGCTTTGTCTTCCTATTTGACTAATAACAACACTCTGGTGCCTTCTGTGGCCTGTGAACTCTGGGATGATCTGAATCTGTCCCTCCTTCAGACTTACCCTCTTACCTCTGCCTTCTATCCCTGAAGCATGCCACAATTGTACTCACGTCCTGGCCTTTGCATGTTATGTTTCTTTTCTTTAGTCGATTCTATCCTACTGTTTGGTCCCTAGTGTAAATGTAACCTTAAAGTTACCTTTCCTGCTATCGCTAAGGTAGTAGTGCACTCCCATCCCGTCATCATTTGTGTCCTGCTTTGATGTCCTTTATAGAACTTACATTATCTGAAGTGATATTTCTGCTTTGTATGCATGATCCTCCCAGTACTGGAATGCAAGGCTTATGAAGATAGGGGCCTTGGCTGTCTAGTTTGAGCTCAATAACTATTGAACAGATGGATGCTGTCTCCCTGCTTGACACTGCTATGCCTTCAGCAGTGACTGGAGGGAGGCGTTTGCTAAGTGCCTGATGGATGAGTGGTTAAGTACCATGGACCTACTTTCTTAACAGCCAGGGTGACCAAAGAGCTCTAAATGATACCAGTGCAAACGAGGATTGTGTAAATTTACAATTTTTGAAAAAAAATGTCCAGGGTTTTTAAAAAGAGAGAACAAATGTATTTTTCTTTTTATAAGGAAAAAAAAATACATCTCCAGAATTTCAAAATCTTCCTTTTTAAGACCTACCGCAGTGGAAACCCCACTCTTCAAGAACTCAGTCAGCAGATAACACGGGAGAGAGATTCTTCCAGAAAGCAGTTTTGCCAAGAAGCCCAACAGTTTAAACAGATACCACTTCCCTGAGCTGGTCTGAGAGGAAAACAGCCTTTTGGGGGGGAGGCATGTAAGTGTGGGGGCTTTCCAAACAGGTATCTGGGCAGGTAAAGATGAAAGGTGAGAGGAAACGCATACATTTCCCAGACATAACAAACTACCATTGCAGCTAAGTGTGGTTGGTACACAGGGTAGCTGTGTCATCCACATGTATCTGCGAACAGTGAAACTTGTGGTGTAGGAGCCACTGAGATGGCTCCGAGGTTAAGAACAGGTACTGTTCCTGTAGGGGACGAAGCTCAGTCCCCAGAACCCATAGGGGCTGGGGCGCTAGCAGGGGAAGGGGCGCTAGCAGGGGCTGGGGCGCTAGCAGGGGAAGGGGCGCTAGCAGGGGAAGGGGCGCTAGCAGGGGCTGGGGCGCTAGCAGGGGAAGGGGCGCTAGCAGGGGAAGGGGCGCTAGCAGGGGAAGGGGCGCTAGCAGGGGGAGGGGCTAACAACCACGCGTAACTCTAGCTTCAGGGTATCAGACGTCCTTTTTTTTTTTTTTTTAACCTTGCTGAGCCCCGTACTCATGTGCACAAACCCAAACACAGACACACAAATAATAAACAAACAAATAAATAATATTTTGACAATAAGATACTTTTGCTGTTCAGTTGTGTTCGCCACACTCACTTCAGGTGTTCCAAATGCATTTCTTTTTCTCTGCCTAACATGGTTTCAGATTGGACAGAACAAGAGTATGTACTGGCACCTCTCTGGAATGTTCTATTGGACAATGCTGGTTTAGAGGGCAACCCCCCACCGCCAAGTCTGGAAAGCTGAGTTTTTTAAAAAATTAATTTATTCATATTACATCTCAATTGTTAGCCCATCCCTGTATCTTCCCATTCCTCCCTCCCTCCCACTTCCCCCAACTCCCCTCCCCTATGTCTGTGACCTCCTCCCCCTATATATGCTCTTAGGGTATCGAGTCGCTTCTTGGTAACCTGCTATCCTTCCTCTGAGTGCCACCAGGCCTCCCCATCCATGGGACATGGTCAGAAATGGGGCACCAGAGTTAGTGTGAAAGTCCGATCTCACTCACCACTCACTGGTGGAAAATGTCCTGTCCATCGGCTAGGTCTGGGTAGGGGTTCGAAGTTACTGCCTATATTTTCCTTGCCTGGGGAAACCTGAGTTTTAAAGAGCATAGGAAAGTCGGGCATGAGGGAGGAATTCTGGTTCTGGTTATGTAGATGTTTGGGGAACCTCCAGCTTGGCGACGAGACTTGTGGGGAAGGGATGGCAACAGGATCAGACAAGCTTGAAGACTAGGGGACACTTCTTGGGAGATGCGTGGTGGTCCCATCATCTTCCCCAGATGAAGAATGGGCTCATAGCAAAGGGCTCTGCATCCTGTATCCTGTGCTTCTTCTCACATCTTTTTGCTGCTGTCATTACCTTTTGGGTTTATCTTTAAGTATGTGCACATGTATAGGGGTGTGCTCCTTAGTGCAGGTGCCCACAGAACCCAGAGGGATTGGAGTCCCCGTGGCTGTAATCATACATCGTTGTAAGCAGCTCAACATGAGTCTTCTGTAAGAGTAGCGCGTGTGCTTAACTGCAAAGCCAGCTCACCAGGCCCCCTCTCATGTCTTCGGTCCTGGTTTCAACTTCTGTCATGAAAAAATCTAGCACATTGGATATTGTAGGAAAGGCACGGCCTTGAAGAATGTGCTAAGTGCTGTCACACACTTGGGGTGTGGGTCAGGTTCCAGTGAGCCTCTGATGGGAGAGGACTCTGGGAACGATCGAAGCTGTGTCATTAACCCTCTTTCTAGGCACACGGCACTATGCTGGGAGCTATGGGACCCTTTGAGGAGGAACAAACTCTGTCCTTGAGTTACAACCATGGCAGCTTTATGCCCATGATATTCTAGGTAAGTGCAACACTCCATCCATGTTGCCTGGCTCTTAGGGAGAGCTGCCTGGACTTTGACCAGAATCTTTGTTTATTGACGGTGATGTCTTGGGTGTTCTGTGGATTTCCAACGAGAGATAATCGTAATGCCTGGCCCTGGAGATGCTCTAGGAATGAAGCAATGTGTGCGTATGCAAAGGAGCAAGTGCACCCGGCCGATTCTTTCCCGCGCCATTGTGAGAAGTTAGTACTGTGATTTGGGTAGCAGTGCTGGAGAGTCCATGCATAGAGACTGGGAGCCGCGGCACTTCACTAGGCATGCTTCCAGGGCCTCTGGAGCCATGGAGAAAAGATGGAGCTGGCTTGGCTCAGGTTTAGGGAGGTCCACGGTACAAGATCAGGGCTTATAGGTAGGAATGCATCTCCCTCTTCAACCCTGAGCCATCAGTTGATGTGTTAGCAGCTTTAGTTTCCCCCAGCAATGAGCTTTAGTTGCATTTGGTGTAACACTTGTGGATGATGTACAACCACCAGTAAAGTGAGGCCAGGAACTGATGTGGAGCATCATGTGTACTTCGGGTGGGAAGTGGGATCTCTGTGCTTGCCTGGTACCTTGATTGAGTTCAGTGAAGTACTGTCTCCATCCGTGGTATTGACTGGTCTCTGATGGAGAATTAGTTCAGCTTCCTGTTTCTCTATGGAATGTGATGTGTATGTCTCTCTCTCTCTCTCTCTCTCTCTCTCTCTCTCTCTCTCTCTGTCTCTCTCTCTCTCTCTCTCTCCCTCCCTCCCTCCCTTTCCCTCCCTCCCCCCTGTGTGTGTGTGTGTGTGTGTGTGTTGGGAGGTTATTATTAGTAGTAGTAGTAGTGAGTAGAAGGTAGGGGAGGGTTAAGGACAGTTCTTGGGACTCACTTGCCTTGGTATGGGCTCCATGCTTTGCTGGAGTAGAAAGACGTTAGGACCAAAGAAACTAGATAGAGGGAAAACAGTTTTGATGTAAAGCAGTCGTCTCAGGGCAAATGCCCACTGTTGGGTAGGGAAAGCTGGGCGAGAGGAGGGTTGTCTTGATTATAAAACTGAGCCAAGAGCGAGTTTCTTTCCCAGGAAATGCCTTGGCAGTCTTCCTTGGCTACCTGCTTGATGTGTGGACATAAGTTTCCTCTGAGGCCTGAGGGGATTGACACCAAGACTCCCAAATCTGTGATGCTCTAGTCCCTTATATAAAACAACACACTGTTTTCATATAACCACCCACCCGTCTTCTTATATATCTTAAATCATCACTAGATTGCTTATATTACCTAATACAACATAAATGCTATGTAGATAGTTGTTACATTGTATTTAGGAAATGGTGACAAGGAAAAAAGGGTTTTGCATAGTCAGCACATATGCAAGGCACCTTCCTGCAACATCTCCTGAGGTAGAGTAAGTCTGGACTCATTTTCTATGGACGCAGAGGGCATCAAGCCCTGAAACTTCTTTTGGCCACCTTTCTATTTTCCTTGAAACAGTCTGCTCCCCTGCACTTACCAAGTTTTGAGACAGAGTCTCACGTAGCCCAAACTGATCTTGAGCTTACTATGTAGTGAGGATGGTTTTAAATCCTCCTGTCTCCACCCCACAAGTTCTGGAATTGTAGGAATGAACTGCCATGAAGGGAGCTCTCTTTCTTTCATGTCGTAGGGGGTGTTGAGCTGCAGGCTATGGGCTTTGCATGTAGTTTCTACACAGTAACTATCAGAGGTACTATGGGACACGTGTCATGTCAATTTAGCTTTCATATAATTGTATTATCTCCATGCGTGTCTTACCTGGAGTTACATGGTTGGTGGGTATGTGGCAGTGCTCAAAGGGAAACCCTCGAGCTGATGTTTTCATCAGATCTGTTAGAGCCCCCTACATCAATTTAATGGGCTTGGAATTATTTTCAAAGGAACAGGGAGCTCTTGACTATGACCAAGAGCCTGATATACGAGCGAAGACATTTTCCTCTCGAGAGCTCACTCAGGAGATGTAGATCAATAAAAGCAGCCTCTAAACTGCTCCCATTTTTATGAGCCCTTGTGAAACACTTGGGCTTGGTTTTGCTTTATGCAGTCAGACTGTTTCCTGTTTGGCTCCATTCTTGGGATCTCCTGGAGCCTGCAGAGCACGAGCAATGCCAGCTGTCTTGCTGAGATGGGCATTACAATCTTCTACGGTCCCACATCACCGTGCCGCCCCTGCTCTCAGAAGGAATGGATCTGTCTGGTGGAGTTATCCTTTCTGGTTCAGTCTGAGAAAAGGACCTCAAATTGCTTCCACCCACCAACTACATGCTATGTGGTACCAAGCTACACACTTGAAATTTTGCTATCTCTTTGTTGTTGTTGTTATTTATAATAGTGGGTGAATATTTATAATATTCACTACGGATAGACTCCTTACTTTACACATCTGTGAAAAGTCTATGGCTGTCAGCACAGTGCCAGGCATGTAGGAAACATGACATTAATATATATTTCAATTTTATATAATATAAATATGATATTTATACATAACATTTATTTATATTATGCATATATAACATTTATGTATATTTTAATTATATTTGTATAGAATATAAGTGATTATCAATAGGAAGCTTCTAAGGGACATGGTACCCAGGAGTGACTGCGAGCTAGTGGGAGACTTCTTAACTGTCCAGGTGGATGAGCACTGCTGAAAGGAGTAGGTGAGAGGAAGTAGAGAGAAGGATGTAACAAAATACTGCAAACTCAGTGGCTCAAAACAGCAGTTTACGTACTTGAACTTTGTATTGGGATCTGCTAGGAAGTTCCTCTGTTGATCTCCCCTAGGGTCTCATGTAGCTCCAATCATTGGGCAGCTTGGCTGAGACTGGAGGATTGAGTATAGGTTCCCTCATCTGTCTAGCTGTTGATGTTGGCTACCATGTGGGTGTCTTTCTCTTTCGCTTTGAGGCTGCCCTGCAGAACTGAAGCAACGTTTTGAGGCTTTGAGAATAGAAGCTGCCAGACCTCTTGACATTGAGGTCAATCCTATGCAGCGACAAGATTTTCTGTGTACCATTTCTGGCTGGTTCATGAATCCCTTGGACAGAATTTCTTGTCATCTGGAGCAGACTTCCTAGCTGGTTTGTGGTCACTTAGGAATATATATGTACACATATACATACATACACACATACATACACACACACACACACACACACACACACACACACTATATTCTGCTGGTCACAGCAAGCTGCATGCCAGCTTCGGTCGGAGGGCAGGAAAATGGATCCCCCTCTTAATGAGAGGAGATGAAGCCACGTGGTCAAGCTGTGTATGGACAGAAGGACTCAAGGGGGCCATTTTCGTAAACCAGACTCCACCCTGGAAAGACTTGTTTTACTCACACTCACGGTTCTTTTCCACTACCTGGTCCCTGGGAACTTTCTGCCTGTGGATATTCATGCAGGATTTGGATTCCTAGGCAGGCGGTTCCACAACTGCAAGTGATTCCTTCAATGCCCCTGAATAAATCATGTTACATTTTGGTGGGTGTCCTTAAGGCCCTCCCCCAAACCTCGTGCTACTCCTGTGGGATTTTGAAGACTATGAAAAGGGCAGCTCAGCGAGGTCGGAAGGCACAGGCTCAGGGATTGGACAGAGCTGCATTCAGCCAGTTCCTCTGTAGTTAAGACTGGCCACATGGCTGTGTGAGTTACATCACTTCTTTAAATTTTAGTTTTCTCATCCATAATAATGGGCATTTCTATTTTTATGCTTAGTTGGGGGAGTCATTCAGCAGCTGGTGATTATTAGAATCAACTCCAAGGGTACCATGAATCCAGGGTTCTGTATTCAGAATTCCTGAGGCAAGTACACCAGAACCCAAACCCCAAGCTATTCACCTCACCTTGGTCATCTGGCCAAATAGGTCACATGTTTTCATTAAGTCTGCTCATCTTTATTTTGTCCTGATTGCTGCAAGCAGGGAGAATTCCAATGGATTCCTTTACTTATTGAAGTTTTTTTGCAGTAAGCTAGGGAAGTGTTAGGAAAACATCTGGGTGGCCTCTCTCCAGATGACAAGAACTTCGTTCAAGGGACACATGGGACGGACAGGCCAGAAACATGCACAGGGAATCTTGTCACTGATTAGGGCAAAGGCATAGGGTTTGGATGCAAAGAGCAGGGCCTTCAACTTCTTAGGTCTGTGGTGTCTTTTAGTTTGTCTGAGCCTCGCTTTCTGTATGTATTGTTGAGGATCAGAATTGTATTTAGCCAGCTTACTGAGATGAGAAAATAATTTTTTGAGAGTTCGACTAAGTTCCTGGAGCATAGTGGGCACACTGAAAATGGTGGCTTGTGACTATTCTTAGCCTTCTTTATGCTGTGAGTCTCTGTTTCCTGTTGGAGCACTCTGTAGGAAGAGGTGGGCTTGTCTGTTGTATTCTTCAGATGAGTTGCCTCCCGGGATGGAATAGCTATGTCTTAAAACACCGTGTTGTCATGTGAATTTTTTATAAGTTGAATCTTATTTCCTATTCACTGGCCTGATTATTGATCTCTGTGAAAAGCGTTCATTGGAAAACAGATGCAAGAGGTATGAGCAAAGTTGCTGCAGTCAGCGTCCACTGGCATTCTGTCCAGGGAGGCGGGCTTTGGGAGATGGAGCGTATTGCATAATTCGTGACAGAGATGGGGAACTAGGCTGTCCGATCCAGACTGGATGGAAAAACAGAGGGAAAATGTACAAGTGTAATAGAATTCAGAAGTATGCGGGACAATTACAGCTAATACTCAAGGGGTTAGGATAGTGTTTAACACGTGAGGTCATATTATTTCTTGTGTCTGTTTTAAAATTTTCTGTGGTGAACATGGATTGCCTTCCTGATGCCTAAAATAAGTTTGGTAAAGAAGAAGTGAATTTAAAGGAGAAGGGTTGAGGGAACAGAACCCCATTAGCTGTCTGGGTTTAGAGGAGGGACCTGAGTGTCCTGTACTGGGAAGAAATGGTGTGGGCATGGGCAGATATGCCTGTCAGAGGACACCCCCTCTCTTAGATTCTGTGCGTGCAGTATGCATCATGGTGGGTTTGCAGTGTTTTAAGGGATAAAGGAGGAGGAGGGTCAGCAACTACATGATACTTGATTTACTTTGCTAGTAATTTTGCTTTGGCTTCCTTCTCTCATTGGAGTAGGGGTTAGGACAGAAGAGGCCGGGGTTTTCTGTTCTGGTGAATGGACACGTGTTAAGGCCAACTGGCAAATCCTCGGAAACTCCCACCGTGGAATTGGGAAGAAATTATAAAATAAGAAAACGCAAAAAGCATTTTTTATTGCTGTAGTGAAATGTGGAGCACTCTGCCGTTTGTCTTCACTGGGAACCCCTGACGTTCCTGCAGGCTTTCTATAGCAGCGAGGTGGGACTGTTGAAAAGCGCAGCCTTTATACCTTCTCTGCACAAGGTTTCTTTGCTTGGCAGGCACTGCCGTTCTCTCACTGCCATTCACTCAGGTCTGGGATCCCTCCCCGCCCCCACACACCAGAAGCCCTCAAGCCAGGTTCTTTTCTTGGAGCCAGCTGGGCTCCTCCTCCATCCCCAGGATGTCAAGCTATCGGGCAACGTGCCCAGAAGTCCAGAACTGCAGCTGCCTCCCTGGACAAGACCATAAGTGAAGAATTTTCCCTGGGCCCCATGCATTTGGTCTGGAGTAGAGCCTCTGGCAGCTCCCCTCTGCTGTAGAGCAGGCCTGGTTTGCAGCAGAGCTTGACCAGTAAAGGAGGGCTTCTTACAGTGAGGTGGGCATGGGGGGGGCGCGGGCATGGGAGTGTGGTTCAGACATGTGGGTGAGTGGGTGATTCCAGCTGGAGTTCTGTGGGACAGTTTTGGGTAGAAATGGAAGGTTCTGCTGAGTTCTGCTTTTGTGTCCCAGTCCCACATAGAAAAGTTAATAGAAGGAGCCATGCAGGGGCCACCATCTGAGCTCCTGTGATGCCCGGTGGTGTGGAAGCTCACGGCACCCTTTGGTGAATGTCGGGAAAGAGGTAATCCTTACTTTAAAGGTATGCCCAAGTGCTGGCATCTCAGGAGGCAAAAACACGCATGCTTGCTTGAGGTTTATACCAGCATCCGGTTGTCACCTTGTCTGTCTGTCTCTCCCACTGCGGAAGGGAGTATGGGAAACTGGATAAGGGGCTTTTGCACCCAGGCTCCAGAGTGGGAGACAGAGTTGGCCATTTGTCCATGATGGAGATGTGGCTGAGTCTCGTCCACAAGGTCTTGGAGCCTGGAGGAGGCTTAGCTTCTCCTGTCATCGGTTTTGCCTTTCTTTGTCTCGGCGCTCACAGCCCTTGGCAGTGGGAAATGCTTGGAGATGCCTTAGGTGCTATCTGTTAGTCACTACCCTAAGAACTGGGAAAACAGTAGCTGGATTTAAACCACCAAGAGGCGGCTCCTGCCCAGTGAGGCTGGGGGAGGACTTTGTGTGGTTCTCTCCCTCTCCCTCTCCCTCCCTCCCTCCCTCCCTCCCTCCCCCCCCCCCCTCTCTGGGACAGCTGGCAGGACCAATGGCCCATGGCACTAGGCCAGCTTGACTTCTAATGTCATGAAAACGAATGAAAGAGGTGAGATGTTTGTTGAGCCCTGCAGGGGGAAGGCAGTGCCAGCCCGCATGTGCAGACAGCATTGTGAAGGTTGTGCCACACTGCCCTGTGTTCTGTGTGGTGAGGTGCCCGGGCTGACAGTACACCAGGTTCTCTACCCTGTGCTCACGGGAGCCTTAGGGATGTGAGGCACATGCATAGGAGGCATGGAGTGCCACATGTGGCCACCCTGCTCATATCTCTTCTCTAAACGTCTACCGTGTGGTCCTAGGCGAATACCGTGTTCAACGTATTTGAACCTTAGTCTATGCTCACTATGTTACATCTTTCTTAAGACTAAAAAAGTCCCGGATTCCTTAAATTCCTTCTCTTTCATGGCTGTCTCATATTAGCTTTTAGATCTTGCATTCTTCCTTCCTACCCATTTCCACCTTCCTACCTCACATGAAGATGGCAGAAAGTCTCCTGGCCAGCCTCTCTGGTCTTGGAGGATTCCGTTCAATCTCCCAGACCCATTTTTTTTCCCCTTTGGGCCATCTCTACATCCTGGAGCAATAGCATGATCAGGGTTTCTTCACACTCCCTGGGACAAGGTGGTGTAGGGTGGACTGACTCACCAGGGGACCTGTGCTAGGCAAGGCCTGCGGCGTTGTTCAGTGCCCTCATTTTCATACTCTGATCTCCACTGTGATACACTTACGGTGGTGGCTGAGGAAATCCCAGGCCATCTTCTTTCTGCCACCCATCTGTAAATACGACACTTATCTTTGTTAGCTGTCTGCTGTATGTTTAGGAATTTTGAATCTTTGAGTTATTAATGGGGTCAATTTCCCCTCAGAGGTAAAACAGTTCCTGGGTGCTAAAAGTCAGGGCATATCAGTCAAGGCAAACATAGCTGATCCAAGCCATGGAGTAAGGCAGCCATGGAAGCCAAGAGTCATGGTGACAGCCCAAACTGAACCCAGGGCTGAGTCACCTTGTATGCAAATCACTCTTCCAGATGTGAAATACAGTCCAGTCCTGCACTCTCTGGGTTGTTCATTCCACTGCTGTCTCTGTTTTCAAGGGAATCTAGGAAGTACCTATATTGTCTCACTTTAGATGAGTTATCTCCTTGCCTTATGCCAAAAGGGGACCTGTGAATCCTGACTAGAAAGGAATTAGAGAGTGTGGTCCACAGGAGAGATCTTGGAGATCCTCTGAGTCAACCTTCTACCTGATGGGCACATCTACAACATCCATAAACCAAAGCAGACAGCAGATTGATTTCCTGTCAGCGTCCTGGGGTGGGGAGGTTCACTTGGTCCCAAGGGGTCGGAGCACTTAGTACAGATCACCTGACTTCCCTGAGACTAGGAGGAGGGGTCCATCTATGTCAGCGGTAGACAAGTGCCTGAGTGGACATGGCTGCTGAGGGCAGGTACTTTAATGGTCTTTCTCCAGTCTTTCCTCTTTCCGTGGGACCTGGGAGACTGATGAATCCTCCATTTGTGGGATGGATGGAGACTTCCTTATGTCCTGCCTAGGAGAAGGCCAGCCACACTCCTTTCCTACAGGGGGAGGGCAAGGCCTTTGCTTGACTCTTGTGTACTGTATGACACCCTCTGCTGACTCCTTAGCACTTTCCATGCAGCGAACATCCATATATACTCTAGAAATTGATATTAAGGGCAGTTAGTAGGGAGCACTGGGGTGCTTAAGGATTCCCAAGAGGCCAGAAGCTTTGGACAGGGACCTGAGAGCCATTTAGAAGGTGACCAAGAAGAGCCTGTTAGTGTGGGTTTGAGGTATGCTACAGAAAATTGTATTTTAGGAGACAACGGCTTTCCTAGCTTTGTTTCTTAAAAGCAGGTCCAGTTTGGGAAACAGGTGGGCTTGACTAAAAAGTAGCATCCTAAAGTAGGATGTGTGACCCACTTGTATCAGCACTGCCTTAGAGGGGAAGTGTTCCAAAGAGCAGAGCCTAGGCTTACAGGACCACACAGTGGCCTCTCTAAGTACCAGCCTGAGATGAGATCAGTACGCTGAGCCATCCTGTCGTGGCATCCACCACATCCCTCTTTATTTTAAGGTGATAACTTAAGCCACACTAAGCAAGTGGTAAAAGGAGAAAATGTTTTCAAAATGCATTGTTAGGCCACGGCTCTGCCTTCCCTTTGCCAGATTCTCTGTGGCAGCAGCCATTGCACACACTGGACTTGAGCTTGGGGAGGGGTTGTGTCCATGCCTGTTTGGTTTCATAGCTGCAGCAAGATCTGCATGGCTGTTCTGTTTTTTCCCTCTCCTGTTTGGAAGGAGTGCCCTGGTGTTTCTCTTTCTACTGCTCCCAAGCAGGTCTGGAACCAGTGTCTCCAGGGCTCTGCCTTCTACCTTAAAAAATGCTGAGTTTTCCACAGTGTCCCGCCAATTTCTCTGCCAGTTTACCTGTGAGCTTTAGTGCTACCTTCCCCCAATTACCACCAAGAAAAGCAAATAATCTGTACATCTACCCACCTCCCCCCACCAAGGGAAAATGAGAGTAGTCTTACAGGAAAGCGACAAGAAGGTCCTTCTGGTTTTTCAGAGAGGCCCAAGTCAGACTTTTTGGCTTATTTACTTACCAGTTGTGTGACCATCCCGTATAACCAGTCACCTTCTCTGTAAAATAACAGAAGATGACCTATGGGACGGGGCGAAGATCCCTACAATAGCATAAGGAACCTCCAGCTCTGGGCCTCACAACACAGCAGCTCCTTGATAATACCCCATCCGCACTTCCTGGCCCTGGCTCTTCTTCCCTGTGTGGCTCACCCGACTCTGCTCTATTTTCTGTCGCTTTCTACTTCTATCTCCCTCCCTCCCTCCCTCCCTCCCTCCCTCCCTCCTCGCCTGTAAACAGTTACTGCTCTCACTCTATGTATCCCTGTGACCACCGCTTACAAGGGTGATGTGTCTAAAAACATCAGGTGTTCATACTATGTGTGTCTAAAACTCCACACTTATATATACGGTTAAACATGTCCAGGCTAGACCAAACATAGCCTGACTCACCACATATCGTACATCTGTGATGAATGAGGAGAAAGGAAGGACCAATGTTTTTTTTTTTTTAATAATGAGGAGCCCTGTTTTATTCTTATCTGGAAGGCTGCTCATAACAACATCAGGAGGTGAAGAGGTGTGAGGGGAGACGTTAGTAGGGGCTCTGATGTTGATTTCGGGGTGATTTTTAAGGACTTCAGGGCTTCTGCGTTTGTTCCTTTATTAGCTCCTAATTTGCTTCAAAATGCACAGACTCCCTCTCCCCTGATGCAGGTGTAAATTGCTGGCACCACTCTTGCGGTAATCAGCCATGATTAGGATTCTTTTTGGCCCTAAAATGGAACTAGGCAAGGATGATAAAGTAGAGAGGATAGAAAAGAACATTTTTTTTCCTCCCTGTGATAGTTTGGAAAAAACTGGAGTTTAAAAGGGAGGCAGCTAGGCCAATGGTGTGTATGAATTTGCCATCTGAGCACTGGTTGCAGTGGTCATGGGTGCTGGATTCAACAGGGAGAAAGAGAGGAAGGAGAAACAAGAAACCCAGTGTGAATGTTTGCTTGTGAGTGTTTTTTTTTAATATCTGGGGTACAAACGAAGTCTTGCTTTTGTCCAAAGTTTGGGTGTCTTCATATTGGCTTTGTAGTGACTCTGGCCTACACCAAGCAACAGTAATCTAATGAAATTTTATGCAAAACAGAATTATCCTGAGAGAGGGTCAAACATACATGTGGATACTGGGTAATATTTGTTGGTTGGAACTCAAAACAACCGGGCGTCAAATATGTGGGGGCTGGGGAGGAGTTTCGGGGGATGTGTAGTAACTACCTGTTGTTGTAAGACAGAGAGTTCCCACAGCTACACACACCTTTTTTGACTCACAGCTCCAGGGATGGAGAATGTAGGTGCAGCGCGCTGTCTCCTTTACCTCACGGACTCTCATAATCTTGAGTCAAAGTGTCACTTAGGGCAGGAGTCTCATGGAAAGACTGAAGACAGACCCGCTTTTAAACACGGGAAAATGGTTGTAGGCAGCCCACCAAGGGACTGCAGGCCTTCACCTGTGTTCTCTGCCCTGAGGACCTCTCGGATGTGGCAGTTTAAGAGAAAAAAGCCACTGCGCTAGGCAGTATAACCAAGTGCCATGTCGTTGCCTTTGCCACATTCTGCTGGTGAAGAAGCCCACTCAAGCAGAGGTCGTGCCTGGTGCCTGCCTGGCCCAAAGTCTCCCTGCCAAGGACATGTAAGAACTTGGGAGCTGCGGCGCCTGGTGCTCACGCTCTGCTTTCATCTACGGGTCTTTAACTGCCTTGTGATCAGCCTCCAGCCTCGAAGTTAGGTGCTTTCTGCTTGAATTCCTTATGCTGCTCATCCGTTCTGACCAGCACAGCATCTTCACAGCTGTTCCTCCTCGTTAAAGAGTTTAGTGCTGAATGTAAAACACACATATTGAAAAAGAAAGTGTCGGGGAACAGGAACAGAAAAGGTCAAAGTGTTAAGTATTTGTGAATAAAGGACGTTGTGAATTAGGTCCTAAAATTCGTAATGTTCAAAGTCCTAACAGCTACTACCTCAGTATGTAATTACATTTATCCATAAGTTTTTTTTTCAAGGGGTGACTAGGTGAGGAGGAGGCTCTTAGGGTAGATGTAAAGGGCTTGCCCTGGATCCACAGCACCATGAGGAAGCAAACCAGGGGCGGCTGCCTGCCAGCTGAGAAGAGAGGCCTTGGAGGTAGCACGTCTTGCTCAGTCTTTGACTTCAGCCCTCAAACCTGTAGACATTCCATTTTGACACCCGGGCTGTGGTACTTAATCATGGTATTCCGATAGAACCAGCACACAGAGCATCTTTACTTTAAACTTCATTAGTTTCATGGGCTTTGTTTTGTTTTTAAACAAAAATCTCAGTTGTTCTTTTTTACCAATAAAGACTCGGGAGCCAGATGCTGCGGTGAAAACTCACTAGCTCAGAGAGGCAGAGAAAGCACCCAGCTGACCTTCCTCCTCAGCTGACATCCCAAAAGAAAGAATGATTGCTCTACCTCAGCACTGTCTCAAAACAAAAACAAAAACAAAAACAACCCCCCCAAAAACAACAAACAAACAAACAAACAAAAAAACCTCCTCAAATCCAACATCCCTCTTTTCTACTTCCTGTGCATCTCTTTAAAGGGAAGATAATTATAGTGCAGGCTCATAAGGTGCTGAAGGGATTGGATGACTGATGAGGATGAAGCCACTCCTGTCTGCATATAAGCATCAGGCATTGCAGCTGCTTTGGAGATAGAAATCACATGTTTCTTGAGGTGGAATTCCTCAGTGACTTTGTGGCGTGCATTCCTCAGCAGGCCTGGCTCTCCATGCTTGCTTCTTGTTCCAGCTCCTCAGGAGGGCAGCTGTGCCACATCCTCTTACCTGGATTCTCTCATCATTATTGCAAGGAAGCCTATGTACTCATGAAGACACGGGCCGGTTCACAACCCCTCCTGAAAGCTTTTCTGGACCCGCCTACACTCACCCCTGCAGCATCTCACGTGTTCCAGTTGTAGCACTGGAGTTTTGGGGTTTTGTTGTTGTTGTTGTTGTTTTCTGAGTTTTGTCGTTGTTATTTTTGTCTTTTTGGTTCTGGTGTTTTGGTTTTGTTCTGTTTTGTTTTGTTTTGTTTTGTTTTTGCTCCTGAGATACCTTAACATCCAGAATTATATATTTCCCTCCAATATTTGGATCTTTAACATCTGACACATAGTAGGTCTACATTGAATGGTTGTCAAATGAATATATACGTGTGTGTGTGTGTGTGTGTGTGTGTGTGTGTGTGTGTGTGTGTGTATGTGTGTGTGAACAGAAATAAAATAGTAATGGTGCACTGATGCAAAAACAGCTTTCACCTCCATGGGAAGAAGAGACAGTTTATTATTGAATCAAATATGAAAGGTCATGGCCTGTGTGTACAGACTCAGGTTACTTCAAAGGTCCTAACATGATAGTGGTTTTGTGGCCTTTTTTTCATGTTTACAGGGGAAAAAAGTCATAAAACCAAGGGGCTTTTCAAATACACTGGTGGGAGCTTCAGGTAAAGTGGGGCAAATCCTGCTGTTGGTGTTAGATGCTGTGCTGCGATGAAATTCCCAGCGTTTAGGTTGGAGGAAGCTAAGGAGTCACCTGATGATGTCAAAAGGATATTGGGTCAGACACACAGGTGAGCGATGGATGCCTATAGGAAGGCTAAACACTGCCCAAGAAAACTAGACTACAGATCTGCAATAGTCCAACACTCTGTAACCACCGAGGTCCTAATCAATCAGCTGTCAATAATTTCTACACTCAAGTAGCTCTTTTTTGTTCTGGTGCTGGCTCTTGAGTGTCTCCCAGCCACTCCAGTGTGTGTACTGTGTAGACCCAAGCACACCTGGGACATACACAGAACCAGAGTCCTTGGTTTGAGGTGCTGCCCGTAAACTTACAGAAGCCCAGCATAACTCCGGAACTTACTACCGCCCCACAGCTTCCTGTCACACCAGCAGTCCAGCGGTGGCAGTGCCCCTCCCTGCCCACTTGCACTGTCACATTTTGGCTGTTTTGCTCAGGGTTCACCAGTTGTGACTGTTGTGAAAGCAGATCCAGTACATCAGGCAGATGCTGGGCGCAGCTGGGTGTTGAGAGCTGGCGGCAGCCCCATGCCGTCCGCTCCTGAGCCGTGAGAATGGCCCCCTGAGCTAGGTTAGGAGAGGCAGAGGCAAAGTCTCACACCAGCACAGTCACACTTAGGGAGTGACCTACAACACAGTTACCTACCCTGAGGACCAGGTGTGTAGTGTGGCTGTCTCATTGGAGACAAACAATGTGTTCAACCAGGGGACACTCCTAAAGAGGAAGGACAAGGCCTCTCCTCTGCAGCAGCTGTGGTGCCTCTTCCATAATTGCCTTTGACCAGCACATCATTCCTGAGTGTTCGGTGCCGTTGGTCTTTTGAGACACTTGTCAAGTGGTTAGGTACTTGGATTTGGGGGCTTGAGTTCCTATGTTGAATCCTGTTTCTTGCTATGGTTTGAATGCTCCCCTTTAGAAACCT
Organism: Acomys minous; assembly: GCF_964271855.1. Taxonomy (NCBI): domain Eukaryota; kingdom Metazoa; phylum Chordata; class Mammalia; order Rodentia; family Muridae; genus Acomys; species Acomys minous. Next base: position 57,272,330 of record NC_140492.1, read on the forward strand.
AACCCCACATTCTTACATTTAGCCTATCAGAAAGTAGTGCTTGCGGAAGTTAACTAGGATAGGTGTTGCCATGGAGATGGGGACCATGTGATGGGACTAGTGGAGGGACCTGCACAAGCATTCCGGCCCTGCCATGTTATAGCATAGCATGAAGGCCCTCAGTAGTTATCAGTGGCACGCTAGGGCTCCTCAGCCTTGAGGACAGTGAGCCAGGGAATTCTCAGTTTTCACAAATGACCTACACTACGTTATGTTGGTATATTGCCGTAATAAACTAAGCCCCATTACGTACATTCTGTGTTCCTATTTGTAAAATCAGCAGCCAGCTCCACAAGGCTATATAGTAAGGACTGATTACTTAATATTTTTAAAGGTGGCTAGAGGTGTGCTTAGCAAATGAGTGATATGGGCTGCTTTAAAAGGCCTTCTAATGTACAGTTGCCCCTGATGAGTGAGGGGGAAAAGGCGTTATCTTATACAACACTGCGTCCATAGTGTCCAGCCCAGGTCTGTCGCAAGTAGATGCCAAGATCTCTCAACTTCCTATGCCTTTTCTGTTCATTAGGCCCAGACTAAGGTTAATTAATTCCTTTTTTTCCCCTTTCTTCTCTTCACCAGGAGTGGACTCTGTCTCCCGATTCCCCTAGGGAGTCCTGTCCATCTTCAAATAATCCACATTTGACAGTTGTTGTCACTTATTCCTTTGCTGCAAGGCATTTTCTCTAAGCATGAGTGTCTGAGCTCTCTGTGGAGGCTTTGACAGCGGTGTCTATGGCATCAGCAGGGGAAGAGCAGAGAGGAGTGATGCTAAACGATACTTTGAGGAGTGGCTGGTGATTTGCTTTAAAGGTTGTGCTCTCGATGACGTGGTAGCATTGTTCTGGGCTCACCTTGATGGGGGCAGGGGCATAGAGAAAGAAGTATCTAGAAGGTGTGGGTTATAGTATCTTTATTTAATTTTTTAAAAACTTATTTAATGTATACAAGTGTTTCGCCTACACGTGTGTATAGGCAGCACATGTGTGTCTAGTGCTGCGGAGGTCAGAAGGCATCCGATTCCTTGGAACTGGGGTTGCAGATGGTGTGTACCGTCTGGGTGTGTATAGATGGTGTGAACTCAGGTCATGTGCAAGGACAGCAAGTGCTCTGAGCCACAGAACCACCTCTCCTGTTCCATTAGCTTTAAAGACACATGTCATAGGGATGGACGCCTCAGCCTCTGAGTGCTAGCTAGAATGCCAAGATTATACTGCGTGCCACCACATCTAGCTCTCCCCTTTTGAAAGAAGCGAACAGCATTGGTCTTTAAATTTTGGACAACTTCAGAACATGTATACAGTGCATTGTGGTTATATTCAGCCCTCATTACTCTGCCTTCTCCCTCTCCCACTCCTCCTCCCACAGGTCCCCCTCCCACTCGTATATTTTTGTGTCTCACAGTCTTATGCCGGTAGCCATAGCTGCTGTGTGGTCATGATTGGAGTGGCCATGTCTGTCTCGAAGATAGCACTTCATAACACTCCTTTCTTCTGGTTCCTATAGCCTTTCTTCCTGCCTTTCTACAATGTTCCCTGGGCCTTGAAGGGATGATAATATACATGTTCTATTTACGGCAGATTACTCAACAAACCCCAATTTTCAGCACTTTGACCAGTTGTGAGTCTCTGAATTAATGCTTGCCACTGCTCTGTCAGAGAGTGCTTCTCTGACACAGGTTCAGAGCAGCGTTGGCCTGTAGGTATAAACATAAATATTTAGAAGGCAGTTTTACTACACATCCATTTTTCAAAACATCAGTGGTACATTACCCCCTAGAGCCTGTGACATCCCCAGCCATAAGTCTCTTGCCCAGCTTTACAGAAGTAGGACAGTATCCCTTCTCATGGACCAGGCCTCTGATCTAATCAATCAGGAAGCACTTAGGACCTCCCCTGTAGTCTGCACCACTATTACACTACCTATCAGGTCAATACTGTGGCATGCATGGTCCATGGCCGGTAAGAACACTGATGGCTTTTCTTTCCAAGCACCTACAGAGCATCTTCTCATGAGAAAGCAAGTATCATCTATTTAGAGATGCTGAGATACCCAAGCACAGATACTCAAGGACAGGAGAAGGCTGGGCTTCCCCATCTGCTCTGCTGGGCTGGAGTTGATATCAAGATAGGAATCACATGGTGTCCTGATCGCCCATCCTGACAAGGAGGGGAAGTCAGGCCACAGATCTCCAGAAGCTTTAGACCCCCACCAGTTGCTGAGCATCTCCTGTGTAGGGATATCTTCATCCTGGCTGCTTCTTCCCTAAGGATTTGGTGCTGGTCCTATGATGGGAAGTGTGAATGACAGAACAATTAACAAGCTGGGGGAAATGCAGTTGTTTCTGAAGATGTCTTTGGGAAGGCACACATGGACTGACAAGATCAATGGGATGTAAATGGACTACTGGTCTACCAGTGTGGAGTAAAAGGGAATAGGCCATACAGTCTATAACATGGGACTGAATTTCCATGTAAATCATCATTGCAAAACTGTAAAGTCAAAGGAATTCTAGAAATAATGTGTGTGTGTGTGTGTGTGTGTGTGTGTAGTACACGTGTGTGTGTAGTACGTGTGTGTATTTTTGCACATGTGTATGTGCACATATGTGAGTGGGTACATGTGTGTACTTAAGTGTTGGGGCTCTAGTTTGACAACTGGTGTCTACCTTGCTTTCTGTAATCTATTGACACAGGCCTCCCTTTGAGCTAGCCTGGCTAGCTAGCTTGTTTTGAGGATCCTTTGTCCCTGCGTCCTGCTTGTGCTCTGATCACAGGCAAGCTGCCACACCCAACAGGCTTTTCACTTGGCTTCTAAGGATGCAAATTCTGGACCTCACTTATGCGTGACAAGCTAAGTGAACTTGCTAAAGGACACGCAGGATCCTGGAATAGGGGAACGCTGAGGGTAAACCTTCAAAGGATACCCTTCCCAGCAGTGTAGTTAGCCTACAGGGCCTCAGCTCCAGCTACAGATAGAACCTCCTAGGGGGTAGGAATTTTCAAGCCTCCCAAAACGAAGCACAGCATATGTACAGCCAAGTAAACAGCAATAACAACCACACACCCAATGCCTGGGCCTCACTCCAGAGTTATTAGCGAGACTGTCCAGGCAGGAGCCTGTGCACTGTGCTTTCACACATGGCCACGGTTCCGCCTGCAGGGCTTAGAACAAAAAATTACCATACTGGAGAATCACCTGGGGCTGCTTTAAAATGTAGACTGTTGGACTTCCCTCCTAGAGACAGTTCAGTAGGTCTAGGGAAGGGACAGAAATCTACATGATACAAAATGTCCCCCGGACAACTAAGGTCCTGCAGTAGCCACTGCGTTGGAGAGTGCGGCCATTCCAGGCAGCAAGAAAAATGGCTGTGAGGGTAAAAGGTAGTGGAGGAGAAAAACATTGGAGGAAAAGAGACATTTCTGAAAAGATTTTCCCTTCAGAGCTAAAGCTACTATAGTTACTATATCATTATCCCCTCAGCAAGGCTGCTTCTGACAGAAATTGGTGTCTAGCACTCGACTTAGTCACTTAATTACATTTACCTTCAGCTGTGCTCGGACTGTGGCAGCACAGGCGGCGGGGCTTATAATCAAGAGAAGGAAGCACTCTGGACAGAGAGACAGGGGGGGGGGAGAGAGAGAGAGAGAGAGAGAGAGAGAGAGAGAGAGAGAGAGAGAGAGAGAGAGAGAGAGAGAGAGAGAGAAGGTGCTGTGGCGGGGAGGAATGCGTTCTGTCTCCTGGTGTCCAGAGCTGTGAAGTGTCAGGTCTGAGATCTGAGATCTTACCAAGGTGCAGCAGGCAAGACGTTAGCTTCCCAGCTTCATGGCGCTGACAGAGGTTTGAGCATCCTGGATCACCGACAAAGGAACTTACTCATGGCAAACGGGCAGCACGCATTCCAGCATTCCAGCCTATTTGTGTTCATTTCTTTTACCCTCCTCAGAGGCCCCCCGAGTACATGCTGCAAGTGCGGGGACGGTCCTCAGCGTAACCCAACCTGAGGAGATTGCAGCCTTCGAAAGGGTTGTGAGCAGATCTGCCTGCCTCTGCCTCAGAGGGAGTATTGCGCTTTCTTCTATTTGTCAGCGGATAAGCCTGCCTTCTGACTCAGAAGGAAATGGCGGCTCTGTCCTTCAAGGCTGCTGCTCACTTTCTCAGTAAACATTCTTGAAAAGATATTCTAGAACAACAGTTGCCGGGCTCTCTGTTTATAAGATGTGCAGGAATATGGGGAGCCATGGAGAATTGGGGGTGCGGGGGTGGGGGGTGCAGGGGTGGAGGACTCCCAGGATGGAAGTTATTCTGGTTTTCTTGCTGTACACCTCTATGTCCAGGGAAGACTGGGCACGCCAGCTAATCCGGGCACGGAGTGGAGACTGTGCTGAGACACTAACCAAAGGGCTCATACTGTTGACTTATGGAAATATTGTCACTGCAGGTGATGTCAGCTGGTGTCCTCCGAACATGCCATGGATTTCAGGAGTTTGGGAGGGGACACGGAGGTAGGAGGTAGCATTGTTTTCCTCAGTGACCATCTTGTTCTTGTTGCTCAAAGTCAGGTGTCAAAGCTAGCTTAATATATAAGGAGGAACACACACACACACACACACACACACACACACACACACACACACACACACAGAGTACTTTACTAGACTACCCCATCTTTCCTATTTTCTGTGTATAGGCACAGAGGCAATGTAGGGCAGAAAACTGACTAGATAAAGTCACACTCTTCTGGGCAGTGGAAGGTGAGGAAGGCCTGGGGTAGAGAAAGAGAGAAAGGAAAGCAGAAGACGTCGGGACATGTTGGCAGAGAAGTTGAAACACGCAGGGAGGTTTCTGTGGCTGGCCTCTCCACCCACGTCCCCTCAAGTCCCTTCCAGGCGTTCTGACCTTCTTTCCCAAGGAGAAACAGTGACATTCGAAGACCTCACCAGCCTCCCCCTTTCTGCTTCACCGAGGCGGCATTCACCTATGGGGCTCACCGGGCACACGGTCCAACTTGAAGTTGGAGAGCAGCCAGGTTATCTCTGGGGCTGCTCAACACCAGCCACAGTCCGTGTGTCCATTGCTGGCCCCAGGACATGGTGCTGTAAAGAAACCCGCTTTCTGAGGCTTGTGATTTTTGTGGGTCAAGAATTAGACAAAACAATGAGTAACGCCTCTGCTTACAAGGCCCGGGGGCGTAAACAGCTGAAGGTAGTGAGTGGGAGCTTGCACAAGGAGCCAGAGCATGTGCACAGAGCAGGATGTCTGGGGCTACAGTTACACCTGTAGCTATTGCACAGATAAGTCATGTGGTGCAGAATACTTTACCCTAAGTCACCAATACATGTGGGCATTTCTCCTCACCAGCAACTAATTAATTCTGTTCTACAGGGGACACCATAATTCTAATGCATTCTGACACTGTCTGGCCTGGAGACAGTATCAGGTCACACAGCTTAAAGACTCAGATCCATAAATGCTTCCCTTCAAATGCCACATGGAAGCCCCAAGTTGGAACCTGTGTTTCTGACGGCTAGGTTGGTTGTTAATTGGGGTTCTTGAGACCTCCTTTGATCTGTCCACCAGAGGAGCTTATAAGTACCTGCACTTGATTATTACAAAGCATTTTGCAAATAGGTGAACATCCAGGCAGAAGAGACGGATAGGCCAAGGCACTGAGAAAGGGCATGTGAAGGCTGCTCAGTGACCTCTGCATCTTCTCCTAGTAGCAGCATCCTGTGCTGCTCACCTGGGTTTTTATCTAAGCTTCATCATGTGGACACAGTTGATTGAATCATTGACCTTTAGTGACCAGCTTGACTTTTAGCTACTGTCCTTACTGCCCTCCAGGGTTAGTTGGGCTAAAAGTCCCAATAGTGAAGGAGGAGGGCTCCCCCTTTCTGAGGACTAGAGGAGGAGGGGGAAGGGGGAGGGAGGGTAGGACCAGGAAGAGATAAGGGAGGGAGCTATAATGAGGAGGTAAAGTGAATAAATTAAAAACAAACAAACAAACAAAGCATTTTATAGTCTCTCTGGTAATAACCCTTTCTTCCAGAGCTGGCTAGAGGATCCTTCTAGAATCCTTCTAGAGGATCCTTTCAGAAATTATATGTATGGAAGTGGGGACAAGGATGACTATCCATTTCATAATACCATAAGCCATGTTCATCCTTGATACCCCATCTTCTACATTGTGCCTACTGAAGCCAGAATCTCGATCATGTGTTTTTCTGGAACGTTACCTGGGACTTGGGTGGAAGCAGCTGGGTAGCTGGCCGTCTTTCTTCCTGTGATCTCTCTTCAAAACGTGCCAAGGCATCTTCACATCATTGCAGTCTTATTGTAGTCAGGCTTCTGCAGAGTTGGCCTTTAGACAAAGAAGCTAAGGCCTGAGAAGTCCCAGAAGATTTCTTTAACTATATTCACTTAGTCGTGTGAACCACGTAGTCCTGCTTAGATTGGAGGGAACAGGAGTTAGACCCTGTCTCTTACTAGGAGAACCGGTGAATAATTTAGCTTTACTCTAACATAGAATACAAGCCGTATCTCAAGGCCAGGGGCCTGTATGATTACAAGTGAGCACAGAGGACTCTTGCCATCACAGCAGAACACTGGTTGTTATGGGTTACGTTGTGACTCCTTTAAAATCCGTATGCTGAAATGATTGATGGCTCCTGTACCTCAGAGTTCAGCTGTATTTGTAGACACAGCCTTTGAGAGGCGATGGAGTTGAAATCAGGCTTTTAGAGTGGGCACTGATCTAATATAATTGGTGTCATTTTTAGTAGATGAAAATGTGGACTCGGCGAGAAGTGGGTATGAGGATATAGCAAGAAGACAACTGTTTACAAGTCAGGAAGATGCTCAGGGAGATGTGCCTTGATCTTAGAGTTCTAACTTCTAGAACTGTCAGAAAATAAATGTTTAGGAGGTATTCAACTTGTGCTAAGGATGGCGCCATATTATAGACTAACACACAAGTGTCCCGTTGGCTCTGAACTAGCTGTGTTATCTGTCTTGCGTCTCATATGTATAAACCCTTTCTTCAGAAGATTGACAACATATGTACGTCTTTCTGGACTTAACCTAGAATCTGTTTGATAATTGACCCAACTTTTGCCCCCTTCATGCTGACCCCAGAACTGCTTTGTTTTCAGAGCTATCTCCCAACTTCTCTTGGCCTGTTTTTCTGGGTGTCAGCTCCTATAGGCTACGCCTCTGTGGCTCCTTGGCCATTGACTCATGGCTGAGTGTAGTGGATGGAAGGCACCAGTTTGATATTAAGGTACCAAGGAAGGGGAAGCCAAATCTCTCTACCTACCTTCCCAGATCCTCCATTTTCTGTGTGACAAAGTAATGCTATGTATGCTCTTCCAGTTGTAACTTTCAGGAGGTGGCCCGCACTGCTGGACCCCTCCATCCTATCGCCTGGGTGATGACTTTCCTACATTGGACTTTCTGTTTTTAATTCCTGGAATAACCTTTGTTTTTCTGCTTGGACCCTGAGTGATACACTTACTTAATATTACTCTCAATTTAAATAAACACCTACAGCTCTGTGTTCCTAAGCTTACTCCCACAAACATCTATCTACAAATAGAGCTCAATTTAATATTCATTCTGGAATTTCTTTAAACTGTAGTTTCTGGCATTTCTAAAGGAAATAAAACTAAGTGAAAAATTGCCGTCTTCTACAGTCAACTTTGTTTTGATAACATTTAACCTTTGATGTATTTTCCTCTAGATTTTTCATTTCCTTTTTCTTTACTTTCTCAACATTTTTATGCCATCTTTACACAGTTAAGCTTACAAAATGTATCTATTTTTGCATTCTGTCTTTCAGCTTGGCATTTTATCATAAGCATCTCCTTACTTATTTGGAATTCTTTATAACATCATTTTAACTTATAAAAGGCATTAAAAAGCTAGAATTATGGAGCATTCTGACTTAGGAGATTCTGTACTCCAAAAGGATGTGCCAATTAGATTTTGCAACTGTATTTCTAAATCTGGCTGTTCAATAGCCATGGATGGAGGGCTGGTGTGGCCTGAGGTATAGAGAGAGGAAGGGGGAGATATAGGAGTAGAGTCTGCCTAGAAGCCAAGAGGGCTGCGAGTGAGGCATCCAGAGGGAAGGGAGATCAAAAGAAGTCAATTTACTTGGTGAAGTCCTCCGGACTAGCAGTGTAATAAAAAAGCAGGCAGATCAATATGAGTCTGACTGGTCCCCAAGTCTCTTCTCATGACATGATCTGAATAGTAAATGAGCCATGGGTCTTGAGAAGAAGAAATGCCCTTCAATGGCAGCGGGGAGGTATAGGCTAGTGGCTTTCAGGTCAGGCAGCCCTGTTAGTCCTGGCTCTGACCAGGACTCTACCAGCCATGTGAGGATACGCAAGCTGGGAGCCCGTGCTGTTTCCTGCTCCGTGGAGTGAAATGCAGCATTCAGAAGAGTTACACGGTCTTATTTATTCCCTACACGATTAAAATTTTCTCCCAGGTGAGTGCCGAAGTGAATAACCTCCATGAATGAGGTGGTTGTTACCTGGAGTTAAAAGTTCATCCCTTTGCTACTGGGAGCACAAACAGCCTACAGTCTGAGAACAGGGTGGGGCTAGCATCTGTGTTAGATTTGGAAATGTGTCTCTTGATGCAGTTGAACCCAAGGGCACCGAGCTGGCGTGGGTGGCTCCGTGTGGCTTCTCAGATTTCAGCCTGGCCCCATTCCTCTCCTGGGCAGGCTCTTATCTGCAGCATCACGGGAGGAGAGGGTGTATGCTGTGAAGATGTGAAGGATGCTTGTGAAGGACACATGCTTGAGGTCTCTGAGCTGACTGGTGTGTGTTTTAGAGAGAGAAGGTAGTGGTGGCAGAGAGGGTGGGTGGGTGGGGGAAATGCTAAGTGGGAGGATGTGAGTATATACCGGAATAACCTGCAAATGTTTGTGGCCCGTGATGATTTTGCTGATGTACTTGAAATGCTGCTCTATTACTAGCAAAGTAGAAGACTAGGAGAGGAGGTTAAGACTTGAGGAAGGGCAGGCACACGCTCAGGTGTAGAGACATCTTGTAGCCCTGTGTTAAGACTTCTCTCCTGAAGCTTGCCTGAGGAAAGAGAGCTTGTGGGCTGTCCATCCCAAGGCCCTTGTTCTTTGTCTCACAGAGGAACTTACCTTGTTCAAGCCTTTTTTTGCGATCTGTTCCTTGGGAAGCTGTCTGCTCTAACCTGATAGGCTGCAGGAGTCAGCGCGGCTACAGGGACCTGAGGATGGAGGCGATGGAGTGATTCATCCATGGTGGGCCCTTCTCAGGAGCTGCTCTAGCTGAAAGCCACGGTGAAGCCTGTTCACGTTTATGGCGCCTTCTCTTGACATGGCTAGGGTGGGTGAGAAGAAGCCTCCCTTTTCCCTCTCCCAAGGTCTGTGGGGGAGTCACTCATCTTGTCCAACCTGCCCTAAAGGGGAAGTCTCAGCAAATCACTGACTGCATGTGCTGTCCTTGGGCACAGATCTGGCTCCACAAGCGCCCATATTAGCCTCTACTCCAATTTACCTCTTGACTCTATTGTTTGGGTAACAATGGGGAGCCCAGTTTAGCAGCTGAGCATGGGGTGCCCCGTCCACACTTCTACACAAAGGGGCAGCTGCTGAAGCCTGCTGACGCCTGCCAACTGGCCGGAAATACAATTTCAGACCCTCCCATCCAACCTACCTGCACACACGTGCACTCGTAATAGTTTTGATTCTTGCCAAAAAGTGCCGTTTTGCCCTGAGAGAAGGAAGAGCTCCTTGGAGCAGAGAGGGAGGGAGCCAGGGACAGTTCTTCACCATTGGCTTTTTCTGTAGAACTTAGAACTGTTTCCCTATCTGTCCACTCAGAGTAGAGCGTTTGCCACCGCTCCACTCATCCTAACGGAGAACCCCTGAAGCTGCCCCTCAGTGAGGCCGACACGTGTGTCGCTCTACCCGGGAGTGTGGCTGAAGCAGCACACCCGTTCACTCTTAGCCCTGGCCTCCTGAGGCGTGTCAGCTCAGACTGAACTGTGAGCCGCAGCGGAGTCTGTGTCGGATTCACAGCTCTGCAGAGGTGGTTCTGAAGAGGACGTGTGAAGCCAGCTCTCTTCCAAATAGGACTCGCTGTAGTTATTGTCGGCAGTCCGATAGCAGTGGACGCTGCAGTCCATTCCAACTCAAGTCTACGCGCTCAGATGGATTCAAGGAAGAAGCGTGGGCCAGAAGTGCGGCCAGCAGTGACTGCCAATCAGAGACAATCCCTCAGGAGTACATTCTTCTTAGAGTGTGTGTACATGTGCATGGTGTGTGTGTGTGTGTGTGTGTGTGTGTGTGTGTATTCAAGTAGATCTTTTCTTTATTTCTGACGGCAAAAATAATTTCCTACTTGCCTCCTTGATTATCTATTTATAAATCTTCATTTCATTTCTTAATACCTAAATGTATACACATATGTGAAATACATAAACTACATAAATGTTTGTGTGATAAAAATAAACCACGCTGCTTAGTAATATTCTGGAGCAGAGCAGACTGTAGGCACACTCATTATACTTTTGTTTGTAGGAGTTAGTTTTCATCCGCTCAATCATGTCTCATCACGTGGAGGCATCTTGACGGTGACGGCAGCTAACACGGAATGTTCCCTTGTTCCCTTTCCCTGGGAGTATGTCAAGCCCTGTACTAAGTACACTAGAAGGCAGGCTCTGTCATCATGCCTCCTCATGGGTTAGGAGATGGGGGCTTACAGAGGGTAATTTTCTTTTATAGTGACAGGGTCTTACTATGTAGCTTATGCTGGCCTTGAACTCAACAATCCTCCTGCCTCAGCCTCTCCCAAGTGCTAGCCAGCATTGGGGGCATGTACCGCCACACTTGGCTGAGTTTAAGTAACTTTCTGAAGCTCGTACAGTCCCTGGAGTGCAGAGCCAGGATTGAATATAATCATCTGCTTTTAGTCTCCGTTCACCTACCAAGGCGACAGTACTACCTGTGTTCATTTAACTACTCGTTTAGTGTCAGTCCTTTGCTATTAATTTTTAAAATTATAATGTCTGTGTTTTTGACACAGGGTCTTGCTGTAGAGCCGGGTTGGCCTTCAACTTGCAATTCTCCTGCCTTCACCTGCTGAGTTCTGCAAACATGGACAAGCGCCACCAGAGGCAGTTCAAGGGGTTTTCCTTATTACAAAAAAATATTGCCAAAAGTCACACTATGAACTCTATTTCATAGGGGAAAAATGTACATCCTTGTGGCATGTGCCTTACTCGTTGCATAGATTCACAATGATTTCTTTCACTAAACCCACCTTACATTGTTTGCTGCCTTTGAACAATGTGGGGTCCCGCAGATTTTTAATGATAAGCCCTTTCTACATATTTGATGGTAGAGTGCTTTATTTGATTTTCTGAGCATCTAGGGCATGGGGGAAGTGACTGCCTTCTCCAAGCCCTCTACTCGAGACCAGTTCTCTCTCACTCATCAAATCCTGGTCCCTGGCCTTAGAAACCAGGGACTGGTTGCAAACAAACACCCAGAGTGCCACCTTCTCCTTGCTTTCAGTGAGACCTACCCTGCTTTCTCTTACCTTGTCTTCTGGGTCCCGTCACTCTTGGGCTTTGTCTCTAACCCCTACAGAGCACTTTCGATGTGGGCAGCATCCTGTCCGCCTGCTCTTCAGCATCATCATCCAGCCCAGAATCAGCATCTCTATGGCATCTTTGGAAGACAGTCTAATCCATTGCCTTCTCAGGGATCAGATAAAGCGGGACTCATCCTCCACTCCAGTTCCAGCCCCTGTACTGCAGTGTGTTTGGGGGACAATTATCAGAAGCATTGTCATCCATTTTTCTTTCTATTCAGTTTATCTGAAAGGGCTTTCCATCTGCCCACTAATTATATTCATTGTACCTCCAGAGATGCTCCGTGCGTATGCTTTTATTCTACCACAGCGTTTCCCGTCAGAGTGCCACCTATAGCAGTCTCCAGGTTCACACCGATTCAGGGTCATTTATGCACACAGGCACTGTATGACTTAAAAAAAAAAAACAATAGTGTTTTTCTATAGACCCAGAGCAACAGGGACATAACAGTGAAGCCTTGCTTCTCTCTTTAGTTAGATTCCAGGCTTTGTGCCACATGGAAGGAGGAAGATTGACTTCAGATAGCAAAGAGTACTTTGCCTCACTTACTCTCCAAGGCGAGTTCACCACAGGAAGTTTCTAGAATATGACTCTAGAAAGAGGAGGCATAGACCTTGGATAAGTTTGGTTTGATTCCATACTCTGTGACTGTTACCATTGCCAAGTTCCTTAACTTCCTACAGCCCGATGGTCCTCATCTAACACAGGGATAATATCTACTTAACAAGTTTACTGTGAAGATAGGATTTCCAGGAAATCCATGTCAAGCCCTTGGCTTTTCACAGCTTGCCTCACAGCAAGTACTCCGCTCTTTTCTCATTAAAGCCTTGGAGATGAGAAGGGTCAAGAGACAATGTGTGTTCCCACTGTTCAGATGCTTCCCTAGGGAGAGGGCAAGCTGGGAGTTGCCCGACTGAGCTATTAGAGCCTTCTTGCAGGAAGAGCACATCTCTGAAATGTAAATGCACGGGCTCCCTTGGACCACAGGCTCTCACATGAGTGTACGTGACACAACGAGAGGGCTTTTGGGAGGCTCTATCCAGACTCTGTAATTGCATGGGAATATTGTGGCTCTGTGTATATATGCACCATTTACTAGGACAAAAGTCTCTGGCTTTCATCAAATTTCTAAATGGACTAGTGCCTGTGGTGAGTAGAAACCACTGTTCTAAGGTATCCACGGCTACTGCATCAGCTACAGCTATGGACCACATGGGTAGGACTGAAGGATTGGTATCAGAGCCAGGGAGAAGGTCATGGGGCCTTACTGATGTTGTGGTTCATGTGATGAGTTAGTGCTAAGAGAAAGTCATCATCGGGTACCAGGGGTCAAGGAAAGGCATGGGACACAGCTTAGAAGCTTACTAAAGCTCTGAGAAGAGTGAGGTGGGGGGGTCTCTGAAGCTAAGGCTATGGCACTGATCCTCTAAGTGGGGGCCTCAGGGTAAATCTTTGACACCACAATACAATCTGCTGTGTTCTTTCTGGTTCTCCCAGTGTGAGCCTTGCCTGGTTTCCCATGTTCTCTGCTTTATTTGCAACACAAATCCTGCCTTGCTGGGATTCTTACTGGCTGGGAAGAGCAAGTTCAAGGTTCCTGTGTGTGCTGTGTTTAATGAGGGCTGTTCATGAACAGTGCCTTTCTTCTGTGTGATCTCATGGGCGGGGCACAGAATGGGCAGGCAAGACCTCTGGCTTTTCTCTTTCATAAGGGAACTAACCCTTGTGCTAAGAGCTACACTGCCATGACCCAGCCTCCTTGCCTTCTTACACACACACCCCGCCACCCCCCCCCCAGGAATACAGAAAGACTACACCCAATGCCTAGAGCTCTGACTCCCTGCACTTCTCTCTTCTAAGACCTTTCTGGATCTGTTCTAAATGGCTCATCCTTCTCTGAAGATGGGGAAAGAAATGTGTGGACACCACTAGGGATGTAGTTCTGTGGTAGAGTGCTCACTTAGCAGACGCTGGAATCAGTCTCCAGCTCCCCAAGGCAAGAAAAAAAAAAAAAAGAAGTTGAATATTAAGAAATGTGTGGGGATGAGGAAGGATCAATGTGTGAATTCACCTGCTTAAGTACTTTTTTTTTTTAATAGAGCACTTCACACTGTGCCAGACACCATGTCAAATGTTGGGAAAAGAATGTTGAATTTAACAGCCCTTGCAAAGTCTTATGGGGGCCACGACATTGGAGCTCCCTACAGGCTCTACTGTAGGAATGTCTGGCCGGCCTGAGCAATACGAGGCTGTGCGGCAGCGTGCCGTGGGCATAGCTGTAGGTCCAGGAGTTCTAGATGTGGGCGGCGTGAGGCAGATGGATAAGGATGGTCCGAGGAAGGTATTTTCCGTTCCTGGGTTCGGTGTTCTAGTTCTCCTTTTGTAGGGGGACATCCTAGCAAAGGTGTATGGGAGCTGGCAAGGTTCAGAGGTTCTTGATATTTTTCAACCTCGCATGGCATTCAGTAGATTCCTCATGAGCAGTCTTCCCCTTCTGCAGACAAGGAAAAGCAACCTCATAAGTGGGAACAGGTACAGCAGTAGCAGGACCAGGCAGGCAGGCAATGTGCAAGGACTGGTGAGTGGTGCAGTGGGCTGACACATGGGTCTCAATCATGTCTTACCACTTAGTGCAGACATTTGGGCAAGTCACTTGGCCTCTCTGAGCCTTTCCCTCTCTATGTATGATGGTGACCTAGCTTATCCCCACCTAAATAGTATAGCTACAGTAAAATATCAGACTGGGAGCATACATAGACATTTATTTCTCAGTTTGGGAGCCCTGGCAATGCGTTGAGCTCAAGGTTCTGCATCTGTTAAGCGTTCCTTCTCCTTGCATGGTCTCACATGGCAGGGTGGGCGCTAGTCCCTTTCCTGAGAGCCTCCCTCTCATGACTCAATTCACCTTGAAAAGATTTTGCCTTCGGACACCATCACACACGGAGTCGGGGTTTTGGGGTGGTGTCAGGCATTAGTCCACGTCACCGGCTTTACAGAACCCAAGTGGAGAATTCAGGAAAGAATGTGTGGAAGTGTGTCTGCTTGTCGCATGGGTGGGGACCTGTGTGGGAGCCTGAGGGGCTTCTCAGAGTCGAGCATATACCTTTTCAGAACTCTTCTTATTGAGAGAGCAGAAGGTCAAGAGCCACCGAATATATCTCCCTTAGGAGGGCGTAAGGGTCCTAGGTCCTTTTAATTTGTTACTCTGTGCCTGTGGCACATCGGCTGTGCACTTGGTGTCTCTTTCTTCCCTTACTATAGAGAGGAAAAGAGTGAACTACTCAGGAAGACTGTGTTCTGAGGAAGGATATGTAGGCACAAATGAAAGGGAAGGTCTTCTCTTCCTAAACAAAGCCAAGGCCACCCACAGAAAGCATTAGTTACTGTTCACTCTTCTTTCTTCCTGGAATGGGGATAAGATCCCAAGAGGTGCTGTGGCCATCTTGTTACCGAGAGGTCAGGGCCCAGGGCGGTGGGTTAAGGAAACGGCCACCACTAACGCGCGGTGAGTGTTACCTCCATCCGCACTTCCTGTTGCTCAAGACGAAGAGTTTGGTCCACTACAGAAGCACTCTCTGTGTCTCCCAGCCAAATGCAACCCCTACTAATACAGAATTTGGAGGTCTGGGAAGTGCCAGCCAAATTTGGACTCAGAGGGTGGCAGAGACAGCGCCTGGTACTGGCCATTCTTTGCCAGAAAGAACAATGGCTCTCCTTGACTCCATCTGGCTGTGCTCCTGGTCACTTCAGTGTCCTGGCACTTCCCTCGGAGGACTGGAGCCTTGAGTATGTTTTCTTTTCCTTTCTTTTCTTTTCTTTCTTTCTTTCTTTTTTTTTTTTTTAAATTGACACTGCCAGATTTCAGATCTTTTCCCTTTGTGAAAAATCCCTTTGGAAAAAGCCAGGGATTTCAAATGGTGCCCCCATCACAAAGCACTGCGAAGCCTGGCTGAGTCAAGGCTCTGTTGGGATTTGAACAGGTGGTGGGCGTGGGCCCTGCTCTCCAAAGCTCCGCCTATCCTGGGAGCTCCCAATCTGATGGAGGACACTGTGCATGAGGAAGCAACGGAATCGGGACGGTGGGCTTCTGGAGGAGGTGACGTCTAAGGGTACGCAAATTGATTTGACGTAAAGTACATCAACAAATGTATTTGGAGGTTTGGCTCTTGACAAATTCCTGTTCTTGGGAGAGAAGCATCTTTGCCGAGGTTTGAGGACTCAGCTCTTGTGAGTGAGTCCTGACTCCGTAGCTGTGATGTGGACCAGCTGGAAACCAGGCCCTTGCAGTGGGCAAGCTGTAGCCAGCTGGGGCCCAGTGATGGGGCCAGGCGGGCCAGGTGCAGGGATGGAGCGAGAGAAGTGTTTCCTGTCACATCCCATCAGTTACACCCAGCCCCGTCTCCTCCCTTCCTTCACATAGAGGAGAAAACACAGCAGCTTTGGTGCTCGATGAGTGGGAAGTGTGAGAGCCCATGTGCTCGGCGTGTTTTCAGTGACATGAAATGCTTTTGAACATTTAAATTAGGGGGGGGGGAGGGAAATCCTCACCATGGAGCTCTGGTACTTTCCCTGTACGTGAACAAGTGGGAAAATGGAGGGTCCCTCTGATATCCTTTAGCCAGAGCTTGGACAGTGTGACTTTTGCTAATGCCTCCTCCCCTACCCATGGCAAGTGACATGGCTCTGATTCCTTCTTTGACAGATAGAGAACCCAGGCCTCCCTGGGCCTTTTGCCTGTATCACTTTTTCTGCAGCGCTCACACCTCTTGCCTTCTGGTAAAGAACATAGAGCTGCTGCCGCCTTCATTCCGAGAGTCTTCCAGGGTCTCTGGGGCTCCTGGTGCCGCCATGGTCCTCTGAAGTTGTCCTGCTGCTGTCTGGCTGGCTGCATTTCATTTCCAGGGTGCTGTGCCAGCTGGCAGGCAGGGCCAGCAGCACTCTCCCTAGTCTCCGGCTTAGCTTGTTTCTTTTACTCCCTGACAAGTTCTGGTGGTGGCTTGGGTTGCATTAATGTTTTATTCCCTGCCCCCGCCCCCGCCCCGACAGGAGCCTTGATCGGGGGGGGGGGGGGGGGGGGGCCTCTGGGGAAGTCCTCCCTCTCCTCCTTCCTTGTGGCTGCGGCAGGCTGGGGCTGGAGAGATCATTTCCTTTCCCAGAATCCCGGTGTCATCTGTCATCCAGTTTCCAATTAGCTGAAGTTCAGTGTGGCAGTTTGGGGGGTGCCAGCATTCTTCCTGGCCAGGGTGGGAGAGCTCCCAGGGACAGGGGCAGGCTGGCTTGTTCGACTGAGCTGCATGGCAGACTTCTTATTTAACCCTTTCTCCTGAGCCCTTTAGCAGAGCTTTGGGCCAACACAGATCCCGTTCCTTTATGCCCATTGGCAGGGCCGGAAGTTAAGACGCAGGGAAGCTGGAAGTTTGCTGTTGTAGTCAGCTGGGGGCTGAAACAAGCTGAAACCAGAGTCTTGGCTTTTGACTGCTGGTGTGCCTCTCCCTCGAAGGACCGCTGTGCTTGGTGGTGGCAGCAGCGATTGCTACTGCTGAGGTGGCAGCGGCTGCTGCTGAAGGAGGGAGCTTGAGGGAGCCAGGCGGCAGCTAGTGTTTCTTCATAGGGGTTTACGGGTTCCCAACAAAGAATGAGAAGGAAAAGATACTAGTAACAGGGCACTAACAAGCCATGCACCAGGAAGGATGCTGGGTGCTTTGTGTATCCCTGGGGCCTACCAGTTCAGTAGTGAGCCCTTCTGTGTGGCAGATAAGGCTTCTGGTGTACAAAGAGGACTTGCCCTGCAAAAACAGCCTGTATTTGGCAATGAGCCTGCCTGTCTTCCTCATGGAGTCCTGCTGGATCTATTAAAGCTGCCTTAACCTGGAATCTCCTGCAAGTCCTCTGTCCTAAGTGGGGTTTTTTTTTTTCTCCCTAGCTATACTTGGGTCAAATTTACTTAGGTTTCTTAGAATCCTTTAATTATCACGATAATTTGGTTTGCTCGTATGCTTTTGTGAGTGTTTTGGTTCAGTTCTGGCAAACACACACTTTCCCAGACTTCTGAATGTAAATCTAAATACAGACCCCAGAGTCCATATTTTTAAGTCATCTCCAGTGAATCTAATGACCGTTCAGCTTTGGGAACAGCTCTGGGCTGCAAACTGAGACAATAACGCCTTTATTTTCACACAGGATTATTCTGCATAGGTGGATTACTTACTTAAAAAGAAAAAGTAAACTTAGGCTGACTGCCCCTAAGTACCCCCATAAGCTCCTGTACCCCTTTGGCGCATATCAGATCACCTCTGGCTCATCTAATTAAGAGCCACTTTGATTCAGGAAGGTAAATCTTTTGCCACTGATCAAAGGAAAAAATTCCAAATATTCATCTTTGGCTTTGAAGCGCATCATGTGATCATTATCTTCTGTTTTGGATTATCTGTGCCTCTATAGTAAAGTGCTTGCTCATTAAAGCAAGAAACAGGGCAGGTGGGTAAAGGCACTTGCTGCTAAACCCGAGGAGCAGAGTTGGATCCCTAGAACCCAGATGGTAGCCGAGAACCGAATCCCTGAAGTTGTCTCCTGACCTCTGTAGGTATGTTGTAGCATACATGTGCCCAAACACATGTACATATACAAACACAAAATGAAGAAATATAATTTTTAAATACCTATTTTTTAAAACTTGCCTCAAGTGGTCTATGAGGCCTTCCTCATCCGTACTTTACAACGAACCCTTTCCACTGTGACTCACAACTGAGCTGCGTTCTGTCTCAACCCAGCATTGCCTGCCTAGCTGCTTCTCATTAGCTATTGGGGTGCTCCTGAGGGAGCCGTCAGATGCTTGAACCACACGAAGGGAGACGTGCTTCCTCCTCGTCCTTCTTGTCTTCATAACATTGGCCTTTACTTCTGCATGTCTTGGCTGATGAAGGCTGCAGCCAAGGGGCATCTGCTCTTTATAGTTCCTGAAATTTCAACCAGACAGAGTACTTCTACCAACAGTCGAGTGGAGCCAGGTAGGAAAGCATAGCCAGCGGTCTTCCTAAGGAGGACCAAAACCCTGGATGGTTGTGTTTGTGGCACTTGTTCATCTCCATTGTATAAGTACTTGTGCTGTAGCAGCTTTCAAGATACCAGCCAGTTTAACAACCAGCTGGAGTAAAAAAACAAACAACAAACAAACAAAATAAAACCTGAAGATACAGTTGTCTCTCTGCTGACAGAATGAGCAAGGCCCTTTTAGCTAATCTATAGGTATAGATATAGATATAGTTAGCTGGTGAAGGGAGAATTCTAATCAGGTATGACATTTTACACAGATGAAGAACATCATTGAAGCTCCTACTTACCTAAACTGTGTGACATTGGTAGATTATTTGATGTGAGCCTCAGTCTCCATGCCTATATGATAAAAGTAAAGCCTATCTCAGGATGGGATGAGAGGATTTAATGAGGAGATCCCTTCTGTCCTGTTTCCAGCACAGGGTAAGTGTGAAGTAGTTGGTTACCCCCTCTCTTCAGCGCAATGGAGCTGCAAGGGAGAGACCAGTAGATGAGTTCTTACCTTGGGGGCCATCTGGACAGAAGCACGCCATGGCAGTTGAAGATGCAGCAGTAGCCAGTCTAGAGGAGATGAGGACGAGGACTTACCCTTGGGGAACAGAGTGATCATAGAGCTTTGTCTGATCGCTCCCTAGAGTGTACCAGTGCTTCCCTGGGTGTCTGTGGGGGTTGTGTCCTGGATGGGCTCTTTAGGAGAACAGAAAGCAGCCAACCACAGTTGGTTGTCACCAAATCCTTTCCAGGCTGTCCCTTTCCTGTACTCATTTGCCTTCTATGTGTGTTCTGAAGTTCCTGCACCCACATCACCGACACACCCATGTTACTTTTAACGAGATCGTGTTCATAGGATCTGCTAACCCAAGACATGTAGTTTTTTATATAGAGCTGGAAAGCAATTCACAGACTCCACAATGAATAGTTCACCAAAAATGATGCCAGTAGTGGCAGTGTCCTCTGCTTCTGCTCGGCACAGGCTCCTACTAGTGACAACCCAGGCCCCAAGCTGTTCTCACTCAGAGGATTTGCTATCCCTTTGGGTCTTAAAGTTCTCAGGCACCTTTGCTTCTAACTGTTAGGGGCTGGAGGACAGGTGGAAAATATGGTGAGGGTTGGCTTCCTAGGCACAGCGTCTGACGCAGTGCATCAGCTAGAGCTCAGTCACAGGGCTCTCAACGGACAACCACAGTTCTTGTAAAGTGGGAAACGCACCACAGTCGTGTGGTCCACAGAGGGAAGAAGGCTTCATGAAGCTAGCCAGGCCCTAGCAGAAATGGCTGCTACCATGGATATTGTACGTCCCAGGACACCAGAGAGACCTGCTTGTGCTTAGCTCTAAGGCTTTCTGGGTAGTGTGGCATGTGCAGATGTACACCGTTAGGCTGAGATCTCATCGAGGCTGGATGTGCACTTGTTCAGTTTGTCTTGCTCCCTGAGTTCCCAGACCTTCCCAGGACTGGAGAATTTGGTTTAGTGTACTAGCTGGGCTCAAGTCAACCCTTGAGGTCAGCAACAGTCTTTGCTGCTGTGTTTATAATTTTCATGTGGTTAACATGAGGTGGGCATTTACATGAGCTTTTTTTTTTTCCGTTTTACTTTGTGGGTTGTTTTAGTCACTTTCCTAGATGATGAAAACTGACTTCCGACCTCGAAACCTGATCTGACTTTTGATGGCGACTGCTGAGTTACTGGGGTGTAAAGGGTATGAACAGTCAGCATTGAAATTCAGGGGATCCGATGTGCACCACAAAAGCAAGCTTCTTTCTATCCAGCACTTCCATCCAAAGTGGTGTCATCCTGGGGCTGCAGGGCTGAGAGACAGTCAGGGTCAGACAAGCTGCATACCACTAGGCCACCGCTCCATTCCCATTGAAGTAACAGGGGCCATGGAACCTAAGATGCCTTTCCTTCCAGCGGTTGCCAGGAGACGAGCATGCAAATGGTGCTCATGGCCCTAAATGGGGGGCGGGGAGGGAGGTTCAGTAGAAACTGACTCTCTCTTGCTGTTCTGTGACTCTACAGAAACCCTGGAGCTGGGGCTTGTGCCAGGCACATGAAATACTATGTTTCAAACTGTAGCAAGCACCTCTAGGTCCCAGTCCTGAAGAGATAGCTGTAGGACTGCCTTGACCAGAGTGACGCAGTACCAAATGATGCAGACCCACGCCTGAAGGCTTCGTGCATATACTTCCAGGTGGAAGGGACTTGCTTTAAGATCCTGACCCCTCGTTCTTTTCTAGCTCAGTGACCTTGCGTAAGCTATTTGATTTCTCTAATCCTTGGTTTTCATCCGTTAAATAGGGAAAATGGTATGTACCCCTAAGAGAATGGGGGGGGGGGGAATCAAACAAGTACGTGAAAAGCACCAGGGAGCGCATGCCTAGCTAGTCACCTTCAGTAAGTGGTAGCAGACATCTGTAAGCTCCACAAAAGAAGCCCGAACAGAGCCACAGGCAGGAGGGTTGGGAAAACAGGGGCCTAAACTTGGCCTTCTGTGATGTTTGATTTGCAAAGCCTGCTGCTATCCCAGTGAACTTTCCACAGACAGTGAGCTATGAGGCACTTTTCGTCAGTTAGGTGCCTATAACATGGACAACAGAGCTTTCAAGTCAGCCCACATCCTGGCCATTCAGTGTCCTTGGCAGTTCCCACTTCTCAGTCAAGAGGGCTCGCCCTTTACCCTAGAAGCCTGCAGCGTAAATACCAGGCATTGTTTTCTAACTCATATGCAACTAGAGTTTGTCTAGTGTTTAACACGCCCTTAAGTGCTAGGAAGAGGCTCTTCCTGTACTCAGACTCAAAGCCTAATGGCTGGAAGGTTGAACATAAATGCTCTTGACCTTGAGTTTGGATTGCCCATGAGTCTGGGTGGCTGTCAGCCTTGGGAAGGGGGTGGCCTTCACTGTAAGACAAAGGGGGCGGATGATAAAATAAAAGGGATGTCTTTAAGGAAGTTGGATTTTATAAACCTTATACAAAAAAATGTGAAAGAGAACTAGATGAATGCTAACTCATCCAGAGGCAAGCTTTTGAGCGACAGTGACAGGGGCTTTGGTTCCCTGCTTGAAGAAGAAGACAGTGTGTTATAAAGGAAGATGTGGGTGTTTTGTGCGCATGGGCTCCAGCCCAAACAATCTGCTTCAGGTTGGAGAATGCAAAAACTACTGCTGTATAAGAACCGTTAAGCAACCAAGAGAGGGGAGGGGAGAGGAGGGGAATGCCCTAAATTGTTTCAGTCTTCAGAACCATAATAGCTACCACCAATCATGAACGCATCGTGTGCCACAGGGACTACATGTACACGGGCTCTGGGAAGCAGGTGCCGTGGGCCTCCTTTTACGTATGTGTCCACAAGGTGTAGAGAGTGAGTGTGCTGGGCTCTTTGAACGAGGCTCTGTTCTTCTGTCTACACTGGTCTAAGAAGCCTCAAGACCTTGGCCTGAGGATAGTTGTTAATGGGGCCACTTAGGAGATGCCACTGAAAGCCCATAAAGACAAGACAATGTCTGGAACTTAAGGAGACAGAAAAGTTCAGAAATCAATGGACTTGCAAACTAAACCTTATTACTGGACCAACTTGAGGAATCCTAGGTTTTGCGCTAAACAGCAGCGATAACTTTGGACAATTTCCATAACACTTCTTGTTTTAGTTTGCTTGTCCACACAGTACGTGCTCATGGCATCTCTGTGGTTCTTTTTGGTTCCTAGTATTTCATCCTTGTATGTTTCGTTGACATATCACAATCGTGCTTGAATCCTATCTCATTCTTACTCTGTCAGACATCCCAACTTTTTTTTTTCAAGGGCAAAGGGTTAAGAAGGTAGAATTTCAGGTGAATTGGGTATACGTTTGTAACTTGCTCTTCTGCCTACTAAGCCAGATGATCATAAGTAAATTCTCTAAGTTCTCTTCTCCTCCTTCTCTCTGCCTTAACATGCTGCTGATCTTTCACCTGTCTCCATTTCATTGCACAGGTTATTTTAGGGTTAAATGAAATAGCATGACTAAGACACTTAGCCTAGAATCTGGGAGATTCCTTGTAAACACTGGGCCCTCTGTTTTATTGACTTTTAGAATGTTCTTTTTCTCCTACCCCTACATTTTTTTGCCACCTCCGAAATCATGTATCTTATAGTTTATGGTGTGTAGTAGTTTAATAAGCAGTAGCTTTTTTTTTCCCTTCCTTAATGATACAAAAACTAATGATGCATTTTACAACTCATTAAATGTGGCATTTCCCCAGCGTGGTTCTTACCCCGAGGGTCTCATTTCTCTGCGGGGATGCCACCTTCCCTAACTTCTTACAGGATTTATCTCTTCTTTAGCAAAGCAAAAGTAGGGAAGGGAACAGCTGGTAAGGGATGGTCTCAGCCATCATCTTGTCTGGTTTGATTTTACTGCTGTTGAAACAGAGGCCAGGGAAAAGAGAAATCTGAAAAAGACCCGAAGGGAGCCTGGATCTTTGGATCTGTCACCCAGAGCTCTTGCGCATGCCAGCAGTTCCTCAGCGACGACTCGGTTGTGTTGAAGAAGCCAGGACCCAGTTGGCTGATGAGTGTGTCTAAGCCATATGTGGGTTTTGGGGAACCCATTTCCACGCTAGAGTCCCAAGGCTAAAAAGACTGGCTCACGGGCCCGTCTTGTATTTTCACACAGAACCGTAGAGTTTTAGAGCGGCGCTATAGTGCTCTCACCTGTGCAGTAGATGGGTCTGCAAGGCGCCATGCTCTCCGGAGGCAGCGCATTTCCTCCAGGTTCTTTGTCTATGATTTCAGGAGCTGACAGCGTGTGGATGACTGTGTCTTCCATTGTGAATGGTTTCTGCAGTCTGGCTGCTCCCAGGTTTGCACAGCTGAGCCAAGTGACAAATCAATCACACCGTCCAGACACTTCATTGACTCACTTATTCACTCCATCGCCTCGCACTTCCGAACACCTGCCGCCTATTAGGCACAAGTGTTCCTGTAATCTCCGCTAATAGTCACCGGGTGGCTTAAAGGGGTCGCCGAGATATACGTTCTACAGATGGGAAAGCTGAGGATGCTTTAAGGACTTTTGATTTAGACACTGATGAATCTTCCAAGGGAAGATAGTGGCACGGCATTCACACCAAGAGAAAGCCTTATAGCTGTAAAGAAATGTCTTGGTATTGAAATCGCAGTATGAGTTATTTTATAATAAAAACTGTGGACAAATACAGCACACAGAAAAGAAAAATGACATTGTATGAGAGTCTAGTTAGTCCTGGGATATTATGAGTTTGAGGCCAGCCTGGAAAACATGAAGTCCAGGTTAGCCTAGTCTACAGAAGTAAGATACTGTCTCAAAAAAAAAAAGTTCTCTGTATGCTGTTAGGTCTCATTATCGACCGTGTTGTTCACTTGTTACTGAGCCAGAAGGCCGTGGATTGGACATGTACATTGTTTCATGTATCATTACAACTTCCAGGGCTTAAGGATATCCAGGTGGTCTGGTCTTTTTCTGGCTTCTACAAATAGCACATTTTCCTCCGTTGGTTTTAGTGTGCGATTATGTATAGTTAAAACCCTATATTGATTGAAGGCTTTACATCTAGAAGTTTCTAAAATGGGTTTTTTAATTGGTAATTATAAAACACTGTAAATACAGGAGAGAAAGTACAATCTTGTTTTCCAAAGGGTTTTTTCCTTGGCTGGAGGGTCCCTAGTCCTCTGGGTGATGTCCCATGTTCTGTGTGTTGGGCTGTGGGCATTGGAAGCCATGGGCAGGGTGCCCTGGTGCTAGCACAGCAGCCACAGGTATACCCACTGGTCCTTTTACTGACTGGATAGAAGGACACCAT
Source organism: Acomys minous (assembly GCF_964271855.1). Classification (NCBI taxonomy): domain Eukaryota; kingdom Metazoa; phylum Chordata; class Mammalia; order Rodentia; family Muridae; genus Acomys; species Acomys minous. The sequence continues at coordinate 57,296,884 of NC_140492.1, forward strand.
GGCCTAGAAGAGTGGGTACGAGATTTTATGTTTACTCTGGAAAATTCAAAGTTTCCTAGCTTTGTGAAGACTTGTTTTCCCAGGAGAGAACTGAAATAGTTCCCGTCTCATTTAGGCTTTTCAGGCATCTGGCAAGACTTCTTCAAAAAGTGGCCAAAAGTCCCAGGACACCAACACCAGGCTTGCTTGTCAGCAGCCAGCAGTCTGGTTCCAATCAGAAAACCTGATCAGCCTTCAAAAGCTAATAATTCCTTTTTTTTTTTAATAAAAGAGGCGATGCGACAGAGGACACTTGTTTTTTTTCCCTAGATCTATGTGCGTAAGAGGGAGCTATCCACTGCCTTCCTGGATGTCACGTCTGTGTTTTATGGACTCTGAGTTGTTGTTGGCTGAGCTCTGGTTTGTTGTGTCCTATGCTGTTTCCCATTCATTCATTCAGTCAGTCAGGACACTGGCTGACCTCAGGGAACTCAGCCCCCTGTGGTGAGTCTGCTTGTCTATATGAGAGCTGCTAAGAGAAGCAGGAGGACACGTCTTCTGTGCTCTCCAGTACAGTAGCTACTGGCCACTTTCAGTGTGACTAACATAACTAAGGAGCAGACTGTTAAGTTTCCTATAATTGGAATTTTAGAAGCCACACAGGGCAACTGTCGGAACTGGGTAGCAACGTGCCAGAATGCCGCCCGTCCATCCTTATAATTTGCTGTGCATACAACAGTAATGATGTACTCTTTGAATCATGTGCATGAAGTGGAGAAGGTTTGGCTGTAACTGGGGTGCCAAACTCAACACGTGACTTTGGGCTCCTTCCCATTGCCAGCCTCGGTTAAACCCCTTTATGTAAATGGAAGAAAGTCTAGAAGCTTCTGGAGGACTTTCTATCCCTGACACCTCAAGTGTGCTGGTTTTATCCTTGGGGGTGGTGGGGGTCCTCTAGAACGGGTGTGTTTTGTCATAGTCCAGTGCTCTGAGAGGAATGATGTTTCTTGCCTCTGTTTAGCTCGCCGGTACGGGCTTGTTTGTGCAGCTGTTTCTAGTTATTTTGCATTAGGAGAGTAAAAGGAGGTGTTAAGAAGAGAAACTTGGCTCCGCGAAACCCTGGGAAGGTGGTTGGTGCAGGGTGGGGATGTCTCCGGGGTGGTGATGTCACACGATTGAGTGCGGGTTTAGAGGTTGAAGGACGCAGTCAGCTACCAGAATAGGAGCCGGGAGGGCAAGACTGAATGAGGAATCAAGAGGGTCTTCCCAGGTCTGGCCCATTTAAAAGTCATTGTATATGTGCTGGGATAGTCCCACACATGGGGATTCTGGGGAAAGTCCCTTTGAGTATGTTGACCGAGATTTTCCCTTACTTTTGAAACCGTGTTTCCTTTCCTCTCCAAATGGGAACAGAAACATGGTCACACAGATACTTGGCATCTAGTCCCACATGTGCCCCATAGACTAAGGCCTGCTAAGAGCTGAGGTTTACAGCCAATAGTTTATGTACTTGAGATACCAGGGTGATGCAAAGTTTAAAAAAAAAAGGCATAAAACCAGTAACTGCTTCCATAGAAATGACATGAGATAGCTAATGCTTTACCTTTTTAAGGGAGCTGCAGTTTGCAAATGTTTTACCCTGAGTTGGCTTGGTCTTTACTGGGACAGCTTTGAAGTCTCTACCTAAAGAAGGTCAGTTCAGAGAGCCGCTGACCCTGAGTTGCCGAGTTGGTCAGAGTGCAACCCTAATCCTTAGTCTGGTGTCCTTCCTGTCAGTTCATGGGCTCCATGAGGGGCACGGGCTGGAAATGCTAGGATAGAATTGTTACCCAGAGGGACACGTCCGCACCATGCAGTTGGCGAGGACGCCAGCAACATCCGAGCTAGAATGCAGAGCGTGGTCACTCCACTCAGCTTCCAGGAAATCACCATATGTATGTGGCCATGTAGTCCTTGTCTTTCTGTGCCTGGTGGATCTCACTTGGTAGATGATCTCAGTTCTATTTGTGTTGCCTCAAATCACAGGGTTCCGTTGTGAATATGTTCTATGTCCTATATTTATTCATTCATCAGTTGACGGGCACAGCTGGCCTCCATTTCTTGGTTGTTGTTGAACAGACTGTGAGCATTGGGATGCAGCTCTCTCTTTGACATGCTGATCTCCTCTCCTCTGTGTTTATAACCAGCATCATAGGGTAACTTCCATACTGTTCCGCATAGTGCTTAGACTGACTTAGATCCCAGTAACAATGGATAAGCATTCTTTTTTTCTCTGTATGCTGATCAATACTTGTGTCTTTAGTCTTTAAAAAATTATTTAATAATCCATTAATCCCATTTTATGCCATGTATATATTTTTGTTCATATACTTTAGTTCTTTTTTTTTTTCAAGACAGGGTTTCTCTGTATAGTCTTGACTGTCCTGGACTTGCTTTGTTGATCAGGCTGGCCTCGAACTCACAGCGATCTGCCTGTCTCTGGCTCCCAAGTGCTGGGGTTATAGGCGTGCACCACCACGCCCAGCAAATCATTTCTTTTAAAAGAAAAGCAGGTAGGAGACAGGCTCTCAGTACACCACCGTGCCTGGTCAATACAGTGCTGGGGATTGAACTCAGGGCCTTGTGCATGCTAGGCAAGCACTCTATGAACTGAGCCACATCCTCAGCCCCAACAAGGTGGTTCTTAATTATGATTTTGATTTCCTCCATGATTGGCAATGGTGGGCACTTTTCATATGCCCATCCATCGGCCATTTGTATGCCTTTTGAGGAATGGTATGTTTAGGCCCTATTTTGAAATCAGTTTATCTGCCAGTATTCTGGGTTCCTATCGGATTGTCACCTCCTGTGAGATGAGTAGTTTGCTCCTTAGAGCTCCTTTTCCTTTGTTGTTTTGAAGGCTTTTATTTGTTGTGATCTCGCTTGTTTAGTTTTGTTTTTGCTTTTTGTGCCTTTGGGAACATCTGAGAAAGAAATGGAGGCGGGGAATCTGATGGAAGTTTGCGGACTGTTTCCGCCTCCCTTCCTTTTTCCTCCTTGTCTCCTTCCTGCTTTTCCTTCTTTTCTGCCTAACTTGTCCATTTCTGAGACAAGTTTTTGTTTGTTTGTTTGTTTTTAAAGCTATCCTCATATTTGCAGTTGTCCTGCCTCAGCCTCCTGACTGCTGAGACAACAGATATATACCGTTTTCTACAACTTGACTATTTGTATGGTCTTTATGTATTTAAAAAAATCATTTTGATATTTTTCATGATGAAGAGTTAAAAACTATAGAAAAGTGTAATGAAGCCAGTCAGCTATCTCCTAACCCCACAGCCCAGAAGTGCATTCACTTATAGGTATCAGGATCTGATCAGAGCCCCAACTCAGAAGGTAAATGATACTTGACTTGAATAGTCTTACCTGATCTAATCTGACAAGCAGGGTGCCTGTATGGTCCATATCCTAACGTTTACTTTACAGACTTTTGGTTGGTACTTCTGTGAGATTAAAGATGACTTAAAATGCGCATGGCTGACTGCTATTCTATTGTCATCTAGCTTGTGCTATCTAAATAAAGTCTTCTTCCTTGGCTCCTGAGGTGGACACCATAAGAAGAATCTATAGGTATTTGTTATACCCAGTGTCACTACTTCGAGTCACAATACAAAACTATCTTCTGGAAAGGTGCAACAATTTTGCTTCCCCTGACAGGGAGCCGATCAGGGAGATAACTGCACCCAGGCCAACACTGAGGGTTCTTGCCTTCTCAAAATCCTAAGTTTATGCTTTAAACTGTCTCATTGTTTATGCTATATCTCTTTGATTATCAATTAAGTTGACTACTTTTTCAAATATTTCTTATCTGTTTCCTTCTTTTATGAAATGCATACTCGTATTCTTTCTATGCCTTTCAGACAGTGAGCAGTATTCTTAGCTCCTCTCTCCTGTTTCTTACAGCTGTGTTCTCCAGCTGGTTAATTTTGTTCACAATCTTAAAAATTTATATAGGCCACTTTGTGTTAACTGGTCGACTTTGTTTTTGCCTATTCCACCTTTTAAAAACTGTGATTTTTAAAATAGCTTGTAAAATCTAGTAGGGAAGCTCAACCATTATTTGTCTTTTTCTAAAAATATGTTTAAGTATTTTCACACATTTATTCTTCTAGTTGAGCGTCTAGTAGAAAATCCTTCACTATACATACCATGTACTTAGAGATTCACTTAGCACATATTAACTGTGATAAATGGCTCATAAAAAAAAAAAAACACAGTGATTTTATTGCCTCCTTAACATCTCAGACTCTTGGAGCAAACTCTATTTGCATCCATGGCAAATATTTGATATTTAATGAAAAATTAAATTTTCTGCTGTAGAACAACTTTATCTGTGATAAACAGTACATTTTTTATTTGCCACAAAATTACACCCAAGTGAACAGATGTATAACAGTTGTCCTAAGCTTTAAATGTTTGTCTTTAAAATGCCATTCACAGATGTTATCATATCCACAACTTAATTATTAAACCTTTAAATCATATGAAAGTTTAGAGATCCTGTATATGAAAGATTAACATACAAATGAAGAAATTTGCTTTTTCCCCAACTCTGACAATAAATAAAAATTAAACATAGAAAAACATTTAGGAAACATTAGTAAAATTAGCAATAACAGCACGTTTCAGAAATAATCACTGTGTGTGTTATCTGTATGTGGTTTTTATACAGATATAAAGCCATATTTATGTGAATGGAATCATCTACCTTCTTTTCTATGATCTGTTTTTCTCAATTAGCAATATAGTGAAGTTTATACAGAGGTAGTTAGTGCTATAGTTAGCAACTGCTTTAAGTGGATAGATCTCTGCTTGTGTAACTAATCCTCTGTGGTTAAACATGTGGCTCATTCCTGATTTTTCAGTAGTATAAAGCTGTGTGAAGTACCCTAACACTACTGGTCACACTGACCTGGTCTTAGCGTATGTGTGCTGTGTGCTAGGTACGTGTGTACGTTCTTCAATGGGCAGAGAAACCCTGTGCCCTGGTTCTGATAAGGACTCCCTCTTCTTCAGATAGCTGGAAGAACATGGTAGACCAGATGGCCAGCCTATTGCAGGTGCTCTACTCAGGTTGCTGGGGCCAGTAAGGAGGTCGTTTGCAGAGCACATATAGGAGAGAATCCGAGCAACTTGCAAATTGATGGTCCTGGTAGCAGGCAGAGGTTAGGGCCTGAAGTTTGTGTTATATATGAGGAACAACTTAACTGCGCTCAGTTCTTTTCTATGATCCCCTATTCACTACTGCCTGACAGTTCGAAGCCAACCAAGGGAAAGACCTATAGGATGCGGGCTTCCTCAGGCTTCTAGTCCCCTTTTCTGGAAGGCAGTTATAGTCCCCTGTGGGGCTCTGAAGTTGCCTGCAGGGGATCGTTGGGCTCCCCCACCTAGACGGTGGTCCTGCTTTCATCATATATGATCATGATTCTTGGAAATGTCACCTGGGTCTGCGTGTCTTTGCGTGGAACACAGATTCATAGCAACAGGGGAGGACAGCAGTTTGGAAAGAAGTGACAAGGCCAACACCTACAACGGTATCCATAGAAATTCAGAGAAGCCATGTGGATGGGACCCTGTGAGCATCATGACTTAAAGATGTGTGGTGGGATGGTGAGGCACACATTTCTGTTCTAGCTTTGTGAGTTACTTCATTTATTAACATTGTGATGGTTTCTGGCCTCTTTCCTGATCTTGGCCACTCGGCAGCTCACGCTGGGTTCTGGTCATGCCAGCTCCCCAGGGAAGCTTTTGTGCCTTATCTCTAACAGATATTAACTCAATCTTTATTACTCTGGAGAAGGTTCAGGTCACAGGAAAACCTGCCTTGACTTTGCTGCCTTCCTGTCTCTGAGATGCTGCCAACATATTCACCACTGTCCTGCCCAATCTAAGAGCTTGCTGATGCTCCACTTACTGCTATTTCATCACCAAGTCCCTTCTTAGTCTGGAGTTTTGGCTTGTTATCTTTTTGTACATTTCTGAGTATTTCTCCAATATATTGAAAATGTGTTTCTTACATGATATTGAAATTACATGTCTTGACTTTCCCCTTAAGCCAAAAATTCCTTGCCATCAGGAACCATATATGTAATTTCCACAGTAATGGTAACTTTGACATATACACATATACATTTTTCAATAAATATTAAACTTAATCAGGCATGTTTAGGTGGCTAAGACAGAAATCTCCAGGACAGATTTAAGATTTGATCAAAACTCTAGGAATTGTTTCAGGGCCAACCCACCCTCTTCTGATATGGCTAACTTGTTGGTTTATAAGTCCAGACATGGGTTAGGTGATATATAGGGTTTGGGCTACTTCACTTCCATGGGAGCTGAGTGTGTGTGTGTGTGTGTGTGTGTGTGTGTGTGTGTGTGTGTGTGTGTGTGTGTGTGTAAAGAAAGAGAGGCTCAGGCACACAGACCTTTCATACATACTCCCTGCAATTATTTGAAAGCAATACCATGCCAAGTCTTTTGAATCTCGGTGGCAGTCAGTAATCCTCATTTGCCCATGTTCTTCCAGAATTTCGTTACACTTGTTGATCTTCAGGACACACCATCTTTTTCTTCTCAGCTGTTTTCTCATTCGGTTCACATATTCTGGGACAGCCTGGACAGCAGCCACATTGTGTAGCAATCATACGTGACTTCAGAACCGAGGACAGCGGCACATCTGCTGGGAAAGGGAGGCGGGCGCTTTGGTTTGCAAAGGTTCCCTTAGCTGTTGGAGGCTTGGATGTGTTCCTTCTCATCGGCTTCTGCCCTGCAGTTCTGTAAGCCCACTCACCACTGTGACCCTGATTCCTGGGTACAGTCTGTGCTGGTGTGTTCCTGTGGCATTTCTCCCACTCGTGGGACATAATGCAGGAACATGGAGTAACCTTAAGCCCTGGGCAGAATGTCTGGAATGCTCTGTGCAGGTCTTGCCTTGAGTTGCTCGGATGGCTGCTGAGTTGTTGTTGTTATCAATTTGTTTTTTGTTTTGTTTGTTTTGCTGCTGTCTACATCATGTCCACATTTCAAGACACGGGACAAGGATAAGAGAAGAGAGCATATGGAGAGGTGCTGGGCCATTCCACGTTGGGATGCTTTAGAGTCAGTAACTGGCATTCTTGCTGAGAAGGAAGAGGAGGAGAAGGAGGAAGAAGAAGAGGAAGAGGAGGAAGAGAACCAAGAGTGAGAGTCCTAAGGAGCAAAGCAAGCCTTCTGCATACCTGAACTGCTACAGCACAGGCCTTCCAGCTCTCTACAAATATAATAGCAAATATATTGCCAGTATTTAATAACTGGGTGGCGTTCATCACCAGCAGCCTTATGTTCAGTGTTTACTTGTGGGTCCCCTGCCAGGCACATTGTTTAGTGATACAAAAAAGATAACAAGTGTCTCATCCTCTCCATTCCTGCCATGTAGCATGAACACTTTAAATAACCCACTCAGTTCGAATCCAGGGGGCGGGGGAGGTAGTGTATGGACAGAGATGCATTTCTGAAGTGGTCACATTCTAGTGTTTGCGTTCCATTAAAGGATGCCAAATTCCCAAGGGAGGGAGAGAGAGAGTCTGTGTGAATTGCAGTTGAGGTCTCAACTCCGGATAATATTAAGTCCTGTGAAGAATAAACAGAAACAGTTTGCTCATTAGCTGGGCTTAGAGAGGTGTTACCCACATGTTTAAAGTGCTAATTATTAGTGATCTTTAATAGAGCTAATTTGGCAGTGGCAAGTATTACACATTTCTTCTTTTCAAAAGTAGCCCATTAACCAGGCCTTTATCTCTAATATTGACTTTGGAAGGTAATATTGAAACTGGCTACAATTAAAGTTCGTGTGGAAGCTCGGGAGGAGAAGGACAAAGTTAGTGGTAGGAATCTTCAGAAAGGGTGCACTGGAGGAAGTGGCACAGCAGTTACGGCAGTGCCTCTGTGTGGAAGGCTCTGTGGCACTGTGGGTCTGAGGGGCTCAGGCTCAGTCCCTGCAGTTAAGCACTAGCTGTGCTCTAGGCAGTAAAGCTACTTGGATAAGCATCTGGTCCTGCCCTCGGGAGTCTAGCTAGGGCCTAGTGAGGGAAGCCAGATGTGGCAGAGGGCAGTGGTAGTGAGGAGCGACCTGCATGAGACAAGAGGAGCCAGGCCAGCCTGGTGTAGTGGCAAGTTAGAAAAGGTGTTGAGGAAAAGCATGCTGCCCTTTAGTGTGCAGAAAGTGTCCCTCATATTCAAGGATATGTCAGAGTTAGGAGAAGAGAAACATCGGCTCTCCTTTCCGTAAGAATGCATACCCTGTTTATCTTCCCAAGTCCCTGGATACTGCTTAATGTCGTTCGTATAGGCCTGGTCATATGGGAAAACTCAGTATTTAACAACTGCCAGAGAGGAGCCCTTAGTTTTCCATTGCGTGTACACTGAAAGCGCTCTAGCCAAGGATCCTGAATGACCTTTCCTTAGGAGTTGCATGGCCAGAGAGGTGGATTCTGCCACACCATTTCACTTCATACCTGCAGGGTAGGGAGACAGGGTGTCTCCAGGACTGTTTGCCCTTGTGGGTGGTGAGGATGAGGAAGATTGGATGGGCCTTCCTCAGGCTGGGGGAAAGGCCTGGGGGACTCCACGCTCTGCTGTGTTCTCTTGTTGACATGAGTCCGCCCTGTCCCTCTCAGCCAGATGTATTTCTCTCAGCATATACTTCCTGCCTCAGTGGTAGGTGTTTTAAGGAGAGCTCCAAGAAACATATTTACACTTGCTGGAGTTTTCCAACAGGCCATTTCCTCAATAGCCCCTTCACATCTGTAAGGAGGAAAAAAGATACTCACTGGCACGTGTACGTGCATCTTCCTGTTCAGCTCTCACTCTTTTTCCTGTCACAGCAGCCCCCCACACACACACACATCTGTCGCCTCCCTTTTCTTTTCTTATGTTAAGAAAGAAAATAACAAGGAGATGGAGATCTTGCTTCTACTATTAATAGGTTTTCTGCCAACCCTGGCCGCCATTACAGACGATGCCTTCTCCAAACCATCTAGTCACTATACAGGAGGGACCATGCGAAAATCCCAATCTCTCTAACAGGGTTTGTCTGTGAAGCCTTGGCTGTCCTGGACTTGCTTCATAAACCAGGCTGTCCTCAAACTCACAAAGATCCCCCTGCCTCACCCTCCCTGAGTACTGGGATTACAGGCATGTGCCACCACACCTGGCTGAAATTCTCTTTTATGATTCAGTTCTATGTAGGATCTTCACAGGGTCTTAACACAAGCCACTAACCTGCTGCTGGCCTGGCTAGCTCCTGAGACTACTGGGTGCAGCCATCCATGTTCTGAGCCACAGCTTTCCTCTGGGAGGAGCCAGACACTCCTTTCCTTCCCTGCGCTGCCTCTTGATGTAGCCCAGTCTGACTCTCTGGAATTCCCAAGGCACAGGTCATTTCCATGAAGAGCAACTTCTGGGAGTCAGAGCTCCCGGCTTTGTTCCCCTATCCAGCAGGTAAAATACACATCCATGGCACAATGCCCAGGTCCCCTCCTGGCTGTCTTCTGTCCTTCTCTTATTCAAAACCTGATCCCGATGCTCTCCTGGGCAAGCTTGTCCTAACCATTGACCTCAGGATCACCACTGAACTCACTGAACCCCGTGTATGTTTGGCTTGATATTTCCTGAGTCCCTTTTGTGCAACAGACATTGTGCCAGGTGTGGGGATGGGACAGTGAGGACAAGGTCTTTTCTTTGGAGATGTCAAGATCAGTTAATGGGTATTGAAATGAAAACACATAAACATGTATCAAGAACGATAAGGAACAACTGCGGGCAGCTCAACTTGATTGGCAGGTCAGGGAAACCGCACAGAAATGATAATTTGAGAGAGATTCAGGAGGTAGAGTCCACATCATTGGATGTCTCAATTGAAAAGTGTGATGGAGAGGTGAGTGTTTAGGATGCTGCCCATGTTTCTATTTGGGTGTGTCAGTAACAGGCAATACCCATCGTCGTGTAGAGCGGATCCCGGATGGATAGCACCCATTTGTCAGGATAGCATGGCTATGGTGTGGCTAGGTGGAGGGTAGGATGGGTGGATGGAATTCTTGATCAGAATCTCAGTGTCTTGTCTTTTATTTGGAGTCTGGTAGATATCCAACATTAGGGGGAAATGAACATTGGATATTTGGGGCTGTGAGTTATCAGAGGACAGGAAGTGGGTCTCCTCATTACTGCGGGGAGTGTCATGAGATGAGTACCATGAACTCATGGGATAGGGAGCTCCCTGGGTGGCCACCTTCCCTTTCCCTAATTCTTTTCCAGCATTGCTTGGTGTTCAAGGCTTTGTGGGTCGAGGATCAGCGGGGATAGCGAGGCATAAGTTGGCTCTCCTGTCTTTTGCGAACATCTCAAAGATGGCCTTTTGTGCTGTATATATGATCACTGACAATATTTATGAGAGCAAGAAGACAGAGCTTAGAAAATCAGAAGCAGCATTGTGCTGTGAAATGAAGGCATTTTCTGCCTAAGGGAATGAGTTAAGGTACTGGGTTCTGAGCGTTGGGTGGGCATGGCTTATCAACATTCACGCTGCCCCAAAACAAGAAATGGCCTGAAAGAGGAATCATGAAAACACATCTCTTGAATAATCTTTTATTACAGCATGGAATGTAAGTGATGGACTGCAGCTAAGACCTGAATCTCTGAAACCCTGGGCAGGGGAGGAGTCTTCTCACAGCGGGTCAGTAGGAGACAGAGCAGGCTTAGAGCTGATAATAAAAACCTTGCTTAGGCCAGGGTGAAGGCAGTTTCTCTGAAGCTCTCTTTGCCTCACAACACGTAATTGGAGTCACCTGGTTCTTATGCAGGTTCTGATTCTATAGATCTTGCATGGGACCTGGGACCCTGGATTTCTAGAAACTTCTAGGTGATGGCCATTACTTTGACTAGCAAGACCGTGGGGCTAGCTGTTAGGAATCACTTCGAAGTGACACCAAGCCACTGATTTAATGGTGTGTAAAATACATTTGTCTTGCTACTGGGCACCCTAAGAGCTCATTTAGCCAACACTGGGTTGAGTGTGATTTTGATGTTTCCCTCTCCCCGGGGTCATTCAAACATCAGTCTTTATTAAGTATTTATTATGTGCAAGGTCGGCCTTGTGTTAGACTGTGGTAATACCAAGACAAATAAGAAGTGGATCTTGCTCTCCAAAGGGCTTCCAGGCAGAGCTCTACAGGTATACCAACAGGACAAAGGGTTGTCATCAGAGGCAGGGCATCACCTGTACAGAATGCAACTCACGGGCTAGAAAGAAGAGGCAGGGACCACAGCATGGGGAATTTGGCCGTCTTAGTGGAGGGATTGGGCTCAAACCCACCTGAAGCAATGTCGGAAAGCCTACACAGTCACTCTTAAACAAGTGCAAATTGTGGAAGTGTGACTGAAAATCAGAAGGAAATAAGAGCAATCTCTGGGTTTCCTGGCAGCTTACACCTTTGAACGCTCACCAAATGCTCACTCACTTGTTTGTTTCTGTGTTTGTTTCAATCATGATTGCTTTCTGAAGGAGGTTGGCACAGGGCCCAAGCACTCCACTTCCTTAAGGGAGTCACTGCTTTCCCAGGCCTGAGAAACCACGGGCAGGGCCCATGGCATGAGGCCCGGCCCTGTTCTTCCTTAGGGCCAGAAGTGTATGCTGGGTGCCAGAGTGAGGCCGATTGGTGTTTTACACATGAGAAGCAATGAGGAGGGAAATGTGAGGAAAACTAGGAAGCAACGCGATCATGTGGCTTGAGGTGCAGGGCAATGAAGAACAGACACAGGGCTGAGAGGAGACCCGAACTAGAGGGCCCCGGGGGAGATGGTGGTGGTAATTTTTACTTCCTTAATAGATGGAGAGCATTTCAACTTTGCTAATTAACAGAACAGCAGGCTTGTAATTCTGACAGCAGCGGGACATGAATGTGGTGGGTTTAGCACTGAAAGCTAGCCAAGCATGCCTTTGTCCTTAAGAGAAAGCACAGCATCCACATTGGGTCAGGTCCACCAGGGTTCCTGCTGACTTGTTTTGCTTTCCCTTATAGGGGAAACAAGGAGTCAGGGGCTTGTATTTCTTCTCAGGCCTTCTATAGAGGGAGTGAGGGATCTACTGTTTCAGCAGGCTTATCCTAAGGAAAAGGCTGGCTACCATTGCTCTAGTATTCACAGCCTAATAGTGCTATCGGATACACTTTGTGTCAGAAATAACAGTTGCGGTGCAAGCTGCCTCCTGCAAGGCATGTGTACTTACAGAAGTCCTAGTGTCACTTTTCCATTTAGACAACTGGTCTACCTGCAAAAATTCCAGTCTCCAATGTATCCCAAGAAAGAAAGGACTTCCCAGAGCCGGGGGAGTTGCTCTAGTTTTTACAAAGCACACTGAGACTGAGTGAAGAATTTGCTTCCAATACATCCTTTCAAAACATGTTGATCTGATGGTGGGAGCATTGGGAAGGTCTATAAATATGAAGCAGGAACTTTAAAAGGCTCAGAACATTAGAGCTGAGAGACACCATGAATAACATCTACCAGCATCACTAGAGCTTATATGAGAGGTGCTGCTGCTGCTGACCTCGTGTACCTCACTTTAGGAAGTGCTTACTTTCATCCAGTCACTTATTCTTCCATTAAATACTTATTGACCATTTACCAGGAGTCTACCAGGATGTGTACCTGGTAGTGAAAACATGTTCCAATTTCATCGGTCCTGTTTGAGTTGGTGGTCAGTGAACTTACCCTTTATTGTATATTCTAACAGCTGGTTTCACAAGGTCCCTGAGGGAATTGATACATAGGCTCTTCAGCCAGTGCAAATAGGTTTTATATGCAAGGTCACCAGTTTCTGAGCCCCTGGCCTAATTAGTTTAGCTCTACTTGGCTTAACATAATGTGTGTATTGTTGAAATGTTATTTGTAATTCAATTTTTGGCAAATGCAAAACTAATTTAAACCACTAAGGGAACTTTTATTTAAAAAGACCCCCAAGCCATATGTTCTTACAATGTGGAAAATCTTGTTTCTGCTGTTGGGAATGATTGCTTCCTAGTGATGGATTTAGTGAATCTGGCCACTTTGGGAGCTCTTCTGATGGACACACAGTCAGGTGTACAGCCTCGCAGTAATCTCAACTGCCTGGGGAGGCCTCTGGCCCAGGAAATGGAAGCCTGGGACTCTGAGAAGAGGCCAGCTCAAGACGGACATTTACCAGAGCCTGTGATCACTAGCTGCATGGAGGACCTGTTTGCCATCCTCCAGCCCCTGGACCTTGGAGTGAGAAGAGATAGAAAAGGATAACACTAACCCTCGCCACCACCACCACCCCGTCCCTAGCCTGCAGATAACAGTGGTTTGTGCATAACATACCCAATCCTTTTGCTGAGTTGCTACGGCTGGCCTTGAACTTGCAATCCTCCTGCTTTGACCTCCTGAAACACTAGGATTACAGAGCCTGTACCACCAAGCCTGGTTTACTTTGAACTTGTAAATAATCTGTAAATAGACAAGATCAAATTTATTTTTTGTATTAGTTTTTCTGTGGAAATTAAGTGTGCATTCTGGTGCAAGGAGAGTATTTTTTAAAAACTGAGAAAAATAGATTTCACTTGTAAAAATAATCTCTTTTGATACTGCAGTGTCATTTTTCTACAAACGCTTCATGAGTTAAAGATGGTTGAGAAGCTAATAATGTTTCCTTCCTGTGTGAGATAGAAAACAAAACTAAGTAGGTAACAGGAACTGTTTGTGAATTTTGTAATTATTGACGCTAATTAGTGTCTTTCATGAGAGGCAACAGTTTTTGATGTGGGAGATAAGGTAAGCATGCCTATCTCAAGAAACTAAGGCCAAAGCTATAAAACAAGGCTGCGGTCTTTGAAGTCAGAACTCCTTCCTAGCCTTTCTTTTTTCTTCACTGCAGCTCAGTGAGTCTGCAGCTATTACTCCACATCATATACTGTGTGTCAACTTCTGAAGAGGCGTCATTGCTGAATGAAAGGTTTGCTACGTCAGGGAACCATGAAAGAGAAGAAGTGAAATAGTCAGACACTGGAAATTTGATTGGGGTTAGATTATGACCTTTGACCTTGGACACTGGCATTTGGTGACAAGTCTCTTTCTCTTCCTTGGTTGGGCTGCATGGGGCATGAAATTTCCTTTTCCCTGGGCCAGTGAACTAATTCCTGGATTGTTGGTAAAAGGTATATGATGTTGAGAGACCAAGAGATGGAGAGGAGTGGCTTACCCAGCATGCTGCTCTCCTTTGTAGGTTTCAGACTTGGCCTCACAGCCTGTGGACAAAGACATTAGAACAGTGTGGTCCCTGCCTCTATTGCACTGAGCTGATACAACTGCCTGCCTTATGAGAGCCATTGTGTGATGTCTTAATGGTAATTAATACACAAGGGAGACCCCACTTACAGCTCCAAGGGTATAAGTATGGGTGGTTCTCTTTCAGAGTTCTGTAAAGCACTGGGGTTGACTGCCAGGGTCACCATGGGCTAGCCTGAGGTGTCTGTGTGAAAGCTGGTCCTCCCTTCTCACATTCCTCATACTGGACTGGGTTGCCCCTTTACTTCAGGACTACAGTTTCTCTAGATGAAATCTTTCTTTTCCAGTTTTAGAGAGCTCTAGGTGTCCACCTCCAGCCCCTAATAGGAGCTTGCTTAGATCCTGGAAAGCACTTTACAACCATGACGTAAGACTTGAAGAACCACACAGGGCAAGTGCAGTTCCTCGCGAAATGTGTGTCTATCGAGGACTTCTAGTGACGTTAGGGGTGGCGCCGGGGCTGGGTCATCGTCATCAACTTTGCTTCCTGCTACCAGATATTTGGTTATTTTCCCATTTGTAAAGTGATGTCTAACAGTCTATACGCAAGAAGATGTCATTTAGGGTTCTGTAAACTCCCTTGATATCAATGAACTAATTCAGCAGGTACATGCTCCATGCTGTCTGTGTGTGACACTGTCCTGGGCAACCAGAGGTACAAACATGCTTTTAAAGTGTCTTACAGTTTTCAAGTTGCATAACCACAGGGCTGCTGATGCTGTCCTTGGGGCAGGGGTTTTGTACTCAGTGGGGGTGCCCTGAACTATGCTCTCTTGAAAAGGGCCAAGAGAAGATCGCTCTAACCCCATCACAAAGGGGCCTCTCTGTGCTGGGCTGGGCTACAGACCTGCCCAAGCCAAGGTGATGGGTCTGGGAGGCCGGGAGTGGGACCTTGGGACCTAGCTGGTAGGTAGCTGACATCTTTACTCCCTTTCTGTTCTGTTGTCCCACAGGATCTTTTCGGAATGATGGTTTGAAAGCTTCTGATGTCCTTCCCATCCTAAAGGAGAAAGTGGCCTTTGTGTCCGGTGAGTATCTGTGTATGCTCCTTTGAAATGGACCTCAGGAGGTTGTGTGTGTGTGCTCTCGTGTGTGATCACCCACTGTCCTATGTGAGAGGAGACGTGCTAGCAGTTAGGCTTGTAGCTGCTTCCTCCCTATAGAGGAAGGGGGGCTCTGACCTCACCTGGAGACTCTGGAGGGGACTTGCAACAATAGGCATGTCCACCCGCACCTCGCACACTGCTGCCTGACTCACCTTCCAGGTGAGGCCACTGTGGCACTGTGAGAGGTTCCAGTAGGGAGAGTGTCTATCCTACATGTCCCCCAGGGATATATATGTTGTTTCCTAGTGGGTCACAAACAGGAGATTAATTTGGGGGTGGGGGCTTCTTTTTATCTGTTTTCTTAGCAAATGCAACTCAAGTGTTTGTATTATCAAGTTTTGTTCTTGTTTGTTTTGTTTGTTTGCTTTGTTTTGTTTTCTGAATAGTTAATTCCCAAACATTTATTCCTCACCTCTCCCCCAGCCTATCATATGCACCTGGGCCTCTCGGCATCTAATTTGGCCATCAGCTATCCGCAGCCTTCAAGTCAACTACTGCTTCTTGTAAACAGTTTGATCGGAACCTAGCTATACATGTTGGGCTAGGTAAACTGTATGTTTCCCATGACGTCACAAACGTGGTGGTTTGAATTAGATTCCTTCTCGATCAGAACTTGGCCCGGGCTGGGTGGTGACAGTGGGAGCAGTCCCGAGAGAAGCCCTGGTGCTACACCTTGTAGACAGAGCCTTTATGTCTGGATGGTTCTTCTTGCCTGCATGAATGACCATGGAGCCATAGGCCAGGAGGGAGCAGCTCCCACAGTGTAGTAACTCACCCCACAGGCACTGCTGGCTGTGCTGATGTGTGACAACTGTCTTAGAGGGAAAGGAGAGGAGAGGAGGGCCCTCCATGGAAGCTTTAAGTAGCCTCCACCTTATCAGAGAGGACAGAGGCCAACCAGTCAGTGTGGTACGGGAGGGGAGACAGGCATGTGTTAAGTACACAGGAGCCTTTTTTAAGATATTATGCACGTCCTGCATCAGTTGGTGAGACGGTATTTTCTCACAGTTGTTGCTGTTAGGACAACAGCGATCCAAAAGCTGCCTTGGCCTATTCATGTTAAGTACTGAGCCCCTCAGCACCAAAAACGTCGAGGCATAGTAGGACAGCCTTCCAGGGGATCCTGTGTGTGATTCGAGCATAGAGACACGTATGTGACAAGCCTCAAGGTAAGCTAGGATTTAGAGTACTTACTGAATTGTGGAAAGACCCTGTGTGGAAGTCCTGGAGGTCGCCATGCCTTGGGCCTCATAGCCTTGACTCCTAGTACAGGCTTACAGCCCACTTTCTTCTTGTTTATGACCCTTAGTTAACATGGTGCCCTTCCTCTACCTTTGGTGTCCTACTGATCTCATGCCAAGCATTTCCCTTCCTGAGTGCCTTTCCTACACCTGCCATCTTGAGTCTCTCCTCCCCTTCCCAAGTCACTTTCCACTTTCCCTTCTCCAGGGGCCCTTTTTAGACTTAGCCTATAGCTTCTGACACCATCTTGTTGAGCATCCATTCAGGGATATGAAGGCAGACATAGTATGTTCTGATGTAGGGACCCTTATTTCATTGTTTGTGGCTTGCTTTTCCTATGTATGGTCAACTGGAACATGAATGGGGCCCAGCCAGGCCTGGGAAAGCCTACTAAGAGGTAGGGAGTTGTCTTTATGGAACTCATAGAAGCCGTTTGCCAGGAAGGCAGTCGGGGATGAGGCAGGTAGGCACTTCCCAGAGAGGGAACGGGCCTGGCAGTGTGTCACTCACCTCTGTGTGCCTGAATGATCTGAGCCTGACTCATCTATGCTTGCACTGTCAGGAGCTTCAGAGCTTAGGGAATGGGGACGTTGCCCCCCCTCCCTACCCCACGCCCCGTTCCTGGGAAGGGCACTGAGGGTGATTGGGGGATCATGACTGACTGCATCTGAAAAAGAAAACAAAAAAAATTACTTCCCTATTCTGTACACACACTGACTCAGGAAACAAAGCAGGAAGCTGATACACAGTAGAGAAAACCCCAGTTAAATAGTACAGCGTGACGGTTGCGTTTCACTCCGAGAGCAAAGTAAGGTGCCTGGTAGAGAGAGAAATGGACCATTTGTCGTGCCCGCCCTCCTCTGCCACTCTCTCAGCTTTGGCCAGGTGAAAGAAAGCATGTTGTCATGACAACGGGCATCTGGAACAGTACAGGGCTTCTGAATGTGGGCATGTAGGCGTGTGTGGCAGTGGCTGTGTCTGTCCCTCAGTGTGCCTCTGTTGTCCTAGTCCTGCCGTACCGTGCCCTGAGGCTCACAGCTGTGGGGGTCTGGCCTCCCACTCACAGCACCCATAGCTTTCCTTGCTGCCCAGCCGTCCCATGTGGAACCCATCATGTCCCTAGGATCGCCGCATTCTTATGCCCTGCCTTTGGCCACTTTCTGGTGATTCTTTTCTGGCTTTGGATCCCTTGCCATCATTGGTGATGCTTCTTGCTACTGGGAACAACCTTTTTTGTACTCTGGACCCCAAAGTTTCAAGATGTGTTCCCGTTCCATAAGATGACCTTTGACAGTGAAGAAAGAAGTTTGGGAATTGCTGATTATCAAAGTCCTCCCCTCAACTTGGACCATCCACCAAATCACATTAACGTCTTGAGGCTTCCTTAAAATCCTACAACAACCAACTTTATCTAGTCTAACGTGGCATTTCCAACTACAAAATAACCCGTTCCCCTTTAAAAAAAAAAAAAAAGAAAGAAAGAAAGAAAAAGTGTGTGTGAATCCATTAAGATCTTGCAGAGCTATTGTTATGTGGATCCAGCTTCCTGGGATGTGCCTCCCTCCCACACTACTCCCATCTGCCACCCTAACTGGAGCCTGAGGCCTCCTGAGAGTGTTAGTTTTCCCCCTACATCAGTCAATGAGACACCAGCACTTCCCCAGCCCTGCTTTCCTGTCTACACAGAAGGAGAGCCATTGACATTTCTAGAATTCCCAACATTCCCCCTCCCCTCTCCCATCCTCTGCATCCTTATTCTGTCACTCCCACCACCAACGCCTTGTACAAGGAGGTAGAGGGCAGGCGCTTGCCGCATAAGTGAATGGTGCATCTGTGATGTTTTAAACATGCCTGTGTTTCCTCTCACCTAATGCGCAGCGACCTTAGCATTGGAGCTTCGTTGTTCTTCATCAATGCTGATCTTCTGGTGTCAGTATCCATCTCAGTTATCAGTGATGCAACCTCATGGATGCTCAGCCTCTAGGTACCACAGTGTAAATCCTGTTTCCACTGTGGCCAGCCATGATTTTGACCTCTGATGTGTCTGTCTGTAGACTTGTTCTCTTGCCTTTGACCCTTTCTGTTTCCCCTCTTAGTTGACAAAGGATACACGTCAGCAGACTCCTCTTCTCTGGGATCACCTGATGGATCAAAGCAATTCATACCTGTACCAGCTCCTCCCGGTGCACAATGGTTCTGTGGCCTTCTCCTCAGGTGGCTGTGATCTCTTATTTTGCTCTGAGACAGGCTTAGCTGTCCTTCTCTGTGACTTTATTTTCTTCTACCTCCTGAGCTCTGCAGCCTGCCTTAGAGAGAACAGCACAGCCCTATCAACTGAATGCTGGATCCTCCATCTTGTGCCCACTGTGAGGCCTTATTCCATCCAGTGTCCCCTGCCTTCTGGCATAATGTTTCTCTTCCTCTTTGTTGTTGGTTGCTTTCTTCATTCTGAAAAAGACAAGTTTGTTCCTTTGCCTTTTCTTGCCTCTTGATCCACACAAAAAAGACATCCTTGGTGAAAAAATAGGCAATTTCCCACTGTTGTAGGCTCCCTACATACTCAGAATCTTACCTCTAGCTGAGATTCTGGAGCTCGTCTCCAAGGTAAGTACTGGTCTCATGTTGACAGGGGGACCATACCAGTCAACCCACCAAACCACCTTGTCACCTTTGCCCATGAGAGTCTCTGCTCCTCAGGGTCCCATGGCCCTACTCACTAGGTGTCCCTGGAAGGTCAGGGAGAAAAGCAACAGTTGTGTTGGACAGACAGACAGATAGATGGAAGGACAGATGGACGTACACATACCCCTCCAAGACTGAAAGTGCTTAGAGTGATGAGGTCAAGGCTAGCAGAGAAGGCTGTCTGAGATCCTTCTAGCTTTTGAGAACCTGCCTGTTGAACCCTTCTGTTTGCTTTTTTTCATGTGGGTTGTGGATCACAGTTGGGAGATAAGGACCTCTCCCAAGGCATGAGTGGGAGGTGGTCATCGATACCAAGGGCTATGGCCAGAAGTATGAAAGATCTGAATTTGGGGAGCCTGTGGCTCGACTCTGTATCCACACAAATGCACCCTGCTAGGGTGGAGAAGGAACTGGATGCTGGCTGGGCTCGGTGACTTGATTTTGTTTAATCCATCCTTCCCTCTGTGTATGTGTGTGTGTGTGTGTGTGTGTGTGTGTATCTTGGTGCTTATGCACATGTATGTCTGCATATACAGATGCCAGAGGTCAACACTGCTCCTCAGTTGCTCCCTATCTTATTTTTTGAGATGTGGGCTTACATCTGCTCTAGTTTGCTGATTGGCTACACTCTCTGGCCATCACGTACTGAGGATCTGCCTGTCTCTTCTCCCAAATGCTAGGGACATAGATACTCACCATCATGCCCAGACGGCACTTCCTTCACTTATGGAGTCATCTATCTGGTGTCCACCCTCTACAGGCTCTTTGTTCTTTGGGCTTTTCTAGACTCACTGTTTGCCAAGCTTCCAGATGACACCTGCCCGCTTCTTAACTCTACCATCAGAGGGAAGCGTTACACCCGAGCTCACACTTGGAAGGGACCTGGGCTGCTCGGCCATTTAGGAGATTGTTATCTCAATGAGCTAACGCAGGCTCCTTCCTCGCATCGCTATGGAGCCATAGCCACGCGCCCCCTATCTTTCTCCTATTAAATTCCCTTCGGTCCCCACTGTGGGAATGTCAGTGACTGCTTGAGATGCAGGTGTGCACCTGGGATCACGACACAGAGATGGGTGGCCTTTGATTAGCGGAGAGAGTTGGTGTGCTGCAGGGACACAGTCATGGCGCTCCAGCTTCAGCCCCCTCCAGGGCCTCTGAGACACTTGGCCGGCTCTATATAATGTTAGTGTCTGTGAATGAGTGAATTTTAAAATCACACAGTAGCCACAGAGGGGAAGTTTGGAAAATAGAGCAAAGAAACATCAACCACCTTGAATCGTGTCCTAGTAAAAGCAGTGGTCATGGTTTTGTTTCACTCCTCCCAGCTCTTTTTTTTTTTTTTAACATGTGGTTTTCAGTGAGTACGGCTGGCCCTCAGCGTACTTATTTCTAATGAGATTCATGTGCTTCTCCATCAGATATGACAAGTAGCACCCCAGGCTGCCAGTGGGTAGAACTGGCCTCTGGGCTGGGGAGAGAACTCTCAGGGTTTCTTATATGAGTCTGAAAACCTCCTGGCAGTGCTGTCCTGATGGATGCTCTGAGGCTGCTCATGCAAGCAGCTCCTGGAGCCTAATCCCACAGCACTGGAGTCTGCAAAGAGAAGTGACTGGAGGTTAAATTTCCAAGACGAAGCGCTTTTGCCCAGCTTGTTTTCTCAACAAGAACAGTCACAACCACCATCTTATCTTCTCATATGTGCCCAGGGGTGTGCTCCTTTTCACAGTGTGCCTCCCCCTGCAATAATGCTGCAGTGTGCCAATCGTCATCTTTAATCATCTCTAGATAAGACCGCAGAAATCTGAAGAGACTTGCCTGAAGTCATAGACCTTAACCTTCACGTGGCTCCTACTTGCTCTGAAGCAGTGTCTGGTTTCTCTGGGCACTTGCAGCCTGTTCTTTTGACATCCTGACACATTATTTTTTTTTTATCTGTACTCGACTTTCTTGGATGCTTTTCTTAAACTCCCTCCTCTCGCTCCCTCCAGGGGGGCGTGATAAGCGTGGCGGCCCCATCCTGACCTTCCCTGCCCGAAGCAATCATGACAGAATAAGACAGGAAGACCTGCGGAAACTCGTGACGTATTTGGCCAGCGTGCCAAGGTAAGGTGAAGGGGAATTGTGTGCGGGGGAGGGGAAGCTGAGCTGATGCCAGTGAGCTGAGACAGCCACCGTGCCTGCCAGGGGCCGTGGATTGGATTCTAATTGTTCCTGGAATATCATCAGCCATTGTTCCCATCATCCCCTTTGTTCCTGCTGAGATTCATCTGGAAGCCATAAGTGCTGGCTGAGGTGAGAGAATCCCAGCCTACAGGGACTGGTGTGGGGCCTGCAGCAGGAGGCAGCTTGGCCTGGCTTGGGAGAACGGGAAGGTGTTGCTTGTTTACTTTCGTGAGAACTTCTGCGTATCTCACGCTGGCTTGCTTGATGGTTACTTTCCGAGTCTCAAAATGGATGTATGGTCCTTGGATCTGGTGGCAAATAACTTCTCCTGCGTCGCTCATCTCAAAGTAGCACATATCAGTCTTCCCTTTTCAAGCTGGGGGATATGGCTGAAGATTGATTATTGGAGATAGGAAGTGAATCTCACTTTGTATGCATTAATCACACACACACACAGACACACACACACACACACACACTATGGATATATGTAATATATGTATGATGTTGAGTTTCGCTGATTGAGAGATTGGGGTATGTAAACGGCTCCTCCAGGGCGAAGGGCAATAAGGAAAGAAAGATTGGAAAACACTGTCTCGATAGGAAACACTCTCAGTGCCACCCTAGACGTTGCTCATAGAGGACATGCCACAGACATGCTTTATGTCTTTGAGAAGGGAAGGAAGAGCCTTTTGACTAGTTAGAATGTAAGAGCCAGAAAAGCCCTTAAGAACAGTCTAGGCAAATGTGTGTGGCATTCTCAGTATGTATTTAGGGACCCGGTTGACATTGGATGTAAGTGGCTCTTGGGGATGCTGCAGAGCCTGTCTGGGACATGGCCCCTGCTGGCTGCAGCACTGGTACTCATTCCTTACCCTTGCTCTTGGTTGGCAAAGATGCTGTTTCCTGTCTCCTAGCAGAGTGGACGCCTGCAGAGTGTCAGTTGTGGGAGATAAGACATGGTGCCTTGGGCTTTCCGAACTTTCATTTTATGGGATAATTAGTAAATTCTGCTCTGTCTTTGCAAGGAGACCTGGGATATTGCTGAATGTGCTGATTAGATACTTGAAGCAGGTGTCAGGTGAGGCAAGCAGTGCATCCCAGAGAGCCCCAGGGGAGGAAGTGTGACGGGATTGGTGGATGTGGATAGGCAGGTGGTGAACGGAGGTTTAGGTGCAGCATCACAATGCTAAAACACGTATTGAATAGGACAGTGAGCCCCAGAGAGCTCCAAGCAGAGGGCTGTAAACAAACAGAGTTGGAAAAGGATATGTATTTATTTATTTATTTATTTATTTATTTATTTATTTATTCTATCCACTGGGGTCATAAGCTCCAGTAAAAGAGCTTTGGATTATGCCCAGAGAAGTTTTAAAGTATGAGTGCATAAGAGTGAACTGGAGAATAAAAGAGCCTGGAGGTCTTTAGGGAGAAGAAATATTCCCATCTGACTCAGAGCAAGGAGGTGGTTGAAGTAACCCATGGTCGTGCTATCTGATTTGGTAATTTAGCCTTGTTGGGGCTGAGCAGTTTTTAAAAGTGCCTTCCTCAACTATACTAGTAGGTGTGAAACAAGGGGCTCTCTGAAGCAGTTTACTACAAGTTTTGTGTGTGTTGAGGAGTGGGGGACTTGTTTCTTTCAGAGCCAGAAAAAATTATAACCCCAGGAGAAGCGAAGGATGCGTTTTTCATCCTTCGGTGTTCATGGCGTACCTGCAGCCCAGACAGGCTCATTCTTTCTCTGGCATAAAAGCGCAAGAGTTGGAAGGACACACTTTCCTTCATTCTGACTTCTTAAGCAAAGGCTGGGACAAAATGGATTGGGAGCAATTAAGAAAAGGAAAAGATTTCTTCTGGGTAAAATAATAAAAACCCAGGAGGGGCTGCGAGGAAGGCCGTGAGAACAAAGGAGAGATGTGCCCTGTCTGTGAGGGGCACATACCGTGCTGCTCTCTGCTTTCCAGCATGGCAGCTTGTGTTCCCTCCCCTCCCCCGGCCCCCCTTCACAGCTTCCAGTGGGTGGGAGGCAGGAAGGCTCTTGTTACCTTCCATAGCAAGATTTGTCTGTGACCCCTTTGCCTCCCTCTGCTGGGACCTGTATTCGCTGGTGATTCTGAGCACCAGCTGCAGTCTACCCACCGGTTGTGCTCACCAATCACTTCCTAATTGTGCTGGATGAGCGCTTGCACAGCATCGCTCACAGGGACAGGGCCTGTGATAGAATTGTTGTTCTAAAGACAGCGGCGTGTGGTGGGGAAACCGAGAACTTCATCGTGCCACTGCTCTGCCTAGTCTGGCTTTGGGAGTGAAACGAAGCTTGGATTAGGTGGACGATTCTGATGAAAAGAAATTATTGGTCATGTATCATGGCCCAGGATGCTGAAAGAATAGGTTTCAGTTTGGAGATGTGGTGTTTATTACAGGCTGGTGTGCTCACTCGTGTCTGTAGGTGACATGTGATATTCATTTATTCGTGCCTTTTTAAATTAATATTTAGCGAATATTTAGTACCTCTCTGTGCCAGGCATGTTGAGGATTCATGGTGAGCAAGAAGAGACATATTGAGGAAAGTAGGGGAAGCCTGGCTTTTTCTCTACATAATGCAAACTGGTAACAGGAAAGGACAGGGAAGATGTGACTGTGCCAGAGCACAGAACTGAAGCAGGTAGCAGCAGTCAAACCAGGAAGGGCAACTGAGAGGAGGGGGAAGGATCTTGGCTCCTAAGGGATCAGCCTGCTCAGAAAAGATGATCAACAACAGTCATGATCATTGGCAATAAACAGTAATGTTATCTGCTGTGCAGGGATGCAGGCGGGGTCCGGACCACTGCATTCCCACTCTGCAGCATCGTGCCTGTCAGTCTCACACACCAGGCAGAGTGCTGTCAAGCATCCCACCCCAGCATCCACCAATGGGAGAAGAGAGAAACAGTCACCGACTTTAGACCTCAGGAGTGCTTTTGTGAAGAGGCAGGATCTGGGTAACTTACATCTCTCTGGTGCATCAGTGAAGAATCTGCCTACCCGGGAGCTGTCCAGCGGCTGCACTCTGTCTCTAGCCGGGTCACTGGACGCTGGACAGTTCTCCACTAGGGTCGCTGTAGAAAGAGTCACTCCATTGAGTCAGACATGGGATTGTGTTTCTAAGACGCTTTCCCGTCCTCAGTTCTAGGTTGCTTTGATTCTGGAAAATATATACCCCAGGAAATCCAGGATCTCAAGCCAGCAGACGCATCCTTCTCTGGCTTCGCCTGGCATCTTGTTTATACCTTCAATCCCAAGAGATCCGCTTTCTGGTCTCCTAAGACTCTTGGTGAGACTTTTGGAGCGTTGCGTGGGGCCAGAGGTCACGCAAGGGTGAAACAGTTCACATCAGTTCAGGCCTTCTCTAATCTTGCTTCTGATGAGTTTAAACATTCTCACCGAGTCTCTTCTAGGCACCTTGTTCTGAGAAACCACAGTTGTAAAAAGACCTTAAAGGTCTTTTTTTTTTTTCCATTCGTTTGTTGAAGGTCTACTATGGGCCAGGCACTGGACAGGAATCCTCACATGCTTTCATGGTATCTTTCTCACTGTCACCCACCATATGCTTATCTAACCGTTATTGTCCTTCTGGTCTGCTATCTGCTTGTAGTTACTTGTGCGTGAAGGGAGCGGAAAGGAAAAGCTCAGATATGATCAGCTGATGAACGTCCCTCAAAACAGAGAGATAGGGCTGAAATGCACAGTGGGAATAAGCAGATGCCCAGGCATTGTCCAGAGTCCACGGTATGGACTGTTGGGAGCTGACCACAGGCTTGAGGTAGTGAGTGAAGGCTGTTCCCATCACAGCAGCTCACCCCCTTTTCATCGTCACCATTATCCCACTTTGTCATGATCATCTTCCTGCTGCTCCTGAGGTGCCAGATGCTGAACCTTCTATCAACTCTGCTATTAGCAATCCTGCCAAGATGCTGTGTGTTCTGTCAAGGAATGCAAGTGTCACATCAGCGAGGAGAGACGACAATAAGTTAGGATGGGTTATTCTTTAATGCCAGTCAAACCAAGGTGCCTTTATTTGTAGCTTATTACTTGGTAATATTTGCACCTCTTCTACTGATTCCAGCAAAAGATAAATTGGGCTTAAAGCCAGAATGCATCATTGAAAAAAAAAAGTAAGAATAAGCAGAAAGGAACAGAAAGACAGGTAGATGAAGGGGGGCCTGCAAAGGTTTCCTCCTACTGTTTTGAGCACAGGAAAGCTCGAGCTATCCAAAGTGTCACCACAAGCACTTTGTTATCAGGAGCTGTCATGGAATGCTGTTGGTGGCCTGTCTTTTATTCTGGATCCATCAATTAAAGGAAGGTACAAGGAAAAATGAAAATGATAGAAGGATCAGGAAACAGGACCAGTACAAACAGGAAGTCACTGTTTATGTTTACAGTTCCCTAAAAAATATGTTTTAAAAGATATTTTACATTTATTTTGTTGCCTGTGTATCATTTCTATTGCAGTTTTCACGTTTTACACACATTTCTCAGCAATATCAGTTAAATATCCTTTTGTTACTTTGTAACATCGGTCCTAAAGAAGAAATAGTTGCCTAGCACAAGGCTAAGGCACGTGAAGCCACAGTAGTAACTGCCACTGTCAGTTAGCACCTTCCTTAGAGTCGCATCAGCCTTTGCAGAAGAGGGTGGGGAGGCTTCGGATGCACAGCTTCAGGTCCCATCTCTGCCACTTGCTGTGACCTCAGCCTGGATAGTTTAAGAATACTTTGAGGGGCAGCATATAAAGGTGTGAGGGGGTTTGGGGGAAAGCACCGAGATTTGAAATCGTAGCCAGAGCAATATGAGTCATTCTAAACATGAAGGGGTAGGGCTTGGGAGGATCGGAGCAGCTCTAGCAATTAGCCATGGGTTTGGGGGAAGAGATGCCACCAGTGCGTGGCGGCTCCCTGTTGGGAAGAGGTCAGGGACTGATATCATGACCTTACTCTTTGCTCCTCTGCTCTCCTGCTTGCTTTGGCTGGCTGCTCCCAGAAGCCAGGAGGTGAGGGAGCCCGCCGATGCAGTGGGTGCGAATCAGCCTTTCTAAGACCCCACATAGTGTAAAGTGGGCTTTCAGCGGTGCTGGTAGAAGATAGTCAGCACAGAGTGAGACAGGGGCATACTATTTCCTTGTTTCTTACTCTAGTATTCTAGTTTTTAATTTATAATGGTGCTGCAAAGGCAGCTTTTAGTCTCTCTATAATCATTTCTCTCTCTCTCTCTCCCTCCCTCCCTCCCTCCCTCCCCCTCCTCTCCCCCCCCCCCCCGAAGGAGGCATTAGTAGTCATAATAAAAATAATTATATGTATGAACACGGCAATGTATGCTACTTGAAACAGAACAGATAGAATGTTGCATGTAGCACAGCAGTAAGATAAGCGCTTCATCCTGGCCCCCAACGTGAGAGGCGGAGCATGACCATCTCCTGTTTCCCACAGTTGTTTCCCCTTTCCAGCAAGCCCCAGAAACAGCCACTGCCCGGAGGAGCTTAGGGTTTATTTTTCTCTTGCCTTTTTTGGTATAGTTTACCCAATGTCTCCATACTCCATCTATGTTTTGTTCTGCTTAGTTTAGGGTTCAGCAAAGTGATAGTGCCACAGTTAGGGTTCTGTGAGTCGCTTTCTGGAACTGGAATAAGAGGCAACAACATGGATGAATCTTCAACTCTAATTTTGAGTGAAATAGAAACTCAACTTTTGACTGAAAGCCCCTAACCAAATTATTACTAGAAGATTAATGGGGTACTAAAATGTCTCTCGAGAAAGTTCTATTAGTTAACTCAAACATGGAAAATCAATCATGATCACTTTTGTCGGTACTTTAAAGAGGTGCTATAATTGATACTGATATCAAAGAATAAGTGAAATTCTTTCCAATCCTTTGATTGCTATGAAGAAAGAAAAGGCTGCCAAGTGCTGGCACGGTGCAGAGGGTAGGTTAGATCCTCCTTCCGTGGCCTGGAGTGTCCAGCAGGTACATGGGCATGAGCAGCCCCTGAAATAGGTGCTGGATGCGGAGTTGAGCCCAGTGCTGTGGGCTTGCAGCACAGGGCACCTGCAGTGTTGTTGCCTTGGGGTGGGGGTGGGGCTTTACAAGGCTGCACTCCAGCCACACTAGGAGGCTCTTGCTTTAAATGCTGGGGAGAGTAAAGCAGGAAGGTCAGAGGGTTTTCAAATAAACTTCAGAAGCCCAGGAGGATAGAAACATAAGGACTTGTGAGAGTAGCAGAAAGGAATTCCATTGGTCCAGTTAAGAAGTTTTGCTGACAGAATAATATGAGGGGAGGTGACCAGTCTCATTGCAACCTGATATGCCATGTGCAGTTGATATCCCTGGGAGGTTCCCCCCCCCCCCATCTGAAGGGAAGTGGAGGAAGAGTGGACTGGGGAGAAGAGGGGAGGGGTGGGGAGGGGCTGGGAGGAGAGGGGGGAGGGGAAACTGCAGCTGGGATGTAATATTTGAGAGAATAAAAAAAATTTTAAAGCAGTTTTGCTAATAGATATTTATAATGAGAAGGACAATTAAAGTTGCGTTTAAGAGGATTGGCTTTGGCAGCTGAGTGGAGGATGGATGGAGAAGGCTGGGATGCAGACAGTTGTATTAATATGGATAAGAGATAATGACAATGGCTGGCATTTATTGGAAACTTACTAGATCAGCCCAGGCACTACAGGAAGGACCCTACAAACACTGGCTTACTTCTCACAGGTCTTTGAAGTATTATTATTATTATTATTATTATTATTATTATTATTATTATTATTTTATTATCATTTCACTTAAGGTCAAACTGAGGCCTGGGAAAGTTAAGTGACTTGCCCTAGGGGACACAGCCAGTATAATCTAAAGCTAGATGGTCTCTGGTATCAAAGCCTATGCTTTTTTTATTATTTTTTATTTTTTATTTATTCTTCTCTCGTATATTACATCCTGACTGAAGTTTCCCCCCTCCCTCCCCTCCCCCAGTCTCTCCCCTCCACTTCTGCTTTCCCCTACATCTCCACCTCTTCCACCTCCCCCACTCCCCAGAAAAGAACAGGCCTCCCAGGGATCCCAACCAAACATGGCATAATGAGCTCCAATAGGACCTGGCACATATTTTTCCGTGGAGGCTGGACAAGGCAACCCCGTAGGCGGAAATGGGTCACAAAGGCAGGCAAAAGAGTCAGAGACAGCTGCTACGTGCCCCACCCCCACCCCACACACACAAGATTTCTAACATGTTGGTGCCTGCCTTCAAAATCCCAGCACTTGGGAGGCAGAGGCAGGCGGATCACTGTGAGTTCGAGGCCAGCCTGGTCTACAAAGCAAGTCCAGGATAGTCAAGGCTACACAGAGAAACCCTGTCTTGAAAAACAAAACAAAACAGAAAAAAAAAGAAAAGAAAAGAAAGAAATCTCCCAAGAACAACCATACAGATTCCCTGATCTCTGTGAACCCACTTGAGTTCCAGTCAGTTGATTCTGTCGGCCATGTTCTTGTGGTGTCCTTGACCCCTCTGGCTCCCCCAATCTTTCCTCCCTGTCCTCCACATGGTTCCCCAAGCTCTGCCTAATATTTAGCTGTGGATGTCTGTATCCATTCCCATCCGTTGCTGGATGAAGTCTCTCTGATGACGATGATGCTAGGCTTCGGTCCCACAATATCCTGCAGGCATGACAAGTTAGGCTGGAGCTTTTGTGGCTGGGCTGGTGTTCTAATCCTTCCACTGGAGGCCTTGCCTGGTTACAGAGGATGGCTGTGTAACCCCGTCCGTGTGTCCCCCATTACTGGGGTCTTCTCTAGTGTCACCCTCATAGATCCCTTGCAGTTTCCTTTGCACCAGGTTTCTACCTTGCTCTCAAAATGCCCCCAAGTCCAGTCATCCCTTGCAGCATTCCCACCTGCTCCTTCCTGGTCCCATCCCACCTGCCCCCAGTCCACCCAGGATATCTATTCTATTTCCCCTTCCTAGGGAGATCCTTGCATTCCTCTTAACCAGGAGAGCCTGGTTACTTAGCCTTTCTGGGTCTGTGGATTGTGGCATGACTGTTAGCACGACTTCCTTTATGTTACAGCTAATGTCCCCTTATATGTGAGTTCATACCATGTTTGTCTTTCTGGGTCAGGATGATTTTTTTTCTATTTTCATACATTCGTCAGCAAATTTAATGATGTTATTTTTTAAACAGCTGAGTAATAACTCCATTGTGTAAATGTACCACCTTCTTTTATCCATTCTTTTTTTTTAAAGATTTATTTATTATTATATATACAGTGTTCTGCCTGCCAGAAAAGGGTATCACATCACATTACAGATGGTTGTGAACCACCATGTGTTGCTGGGAATTGAACTCAGGACCTTTGGAAGAGCAGGTGATGCTCTTAACCACTGAGCCATCTCTCCAGCCCCTTATCCGTTCTTTTTATCCATTCCTTTATCCAAACAACCTAGAGGTTGTTTCTGTTTCTGGCTATTATAAATAAAACTGCTGTGAGCATAGCTGAGCAAGTGTTCTTGTAGTGTGATGGAGCATCCATTAGGTATATACCCAGGAGAGGTATAGCTGGTTCTTGACGTAGATCCATTCCCAATCTCCTGAGAGACCATCATATTGATTTCCACAGTAGCAAAGCCTATGTTTTATGCATTGAAGAGATGAGGAAGCCAGAGTAAAGAACACGGCAGTGGTGACAGAGTACAGCGGACTGACTGACCTGCATGGTGAGAGAGAGACTCAAAGATGCCTAAGACTGAACTGGAAAAGAACGGTGGAAATAAGGAAGTGGGGATATATGCTAACAATGGCTACAACCACTGTGCTTCCAGCCTGCTTTCCCGGAAGCTCTCTGTGGAAGCTGCGTGTACAGGTGGCTGAGGCAGGAAATGCAAGTGGCGGTTGCCACAAACCTATGCTTCTGCTTGCCGGAGCTGACTTGTGGCTGTGGGAGTGCGGGACAGTGGAGAGGGTGGTGTCTTAGGGTTTATCCCTCACGTGCCTGTTCAGTTACAGACAAGCAAACTCAGCTTGTTGAGGCTCTGCTGTGGAAAACACCAGATTGTGCCAAGAGATGTAGGGACAACGTAAAAGCGATTAAACTGTAGGATTATTGAAGGAGATCGATAGAAGATTGTCAGTAGTGGGAACTGCTCCCCCACCCCATGTAAATCCAATGGGTAGGGTGCGCCCTATGGGAGTTTATTGATGGTCTCCCTGTGCTCTTTCTCCTCGGGTCTGCACCGGGTCCTTCATGCCTGCCTGCCTGTTTCTACTTTCCGTTCTCTTCTTGAGAGTCAGCACAGGTTTCTGAAATTAGCGTTGGGCTAACACACAGCTTGAGGTTGGTTCACTCCTGTGCTCATCAGTCCATTGCCATAGGGCTTGGCAGGTCTGCAGAGTCCTGATAGGGCCAACTGTTGCAGGGGCTAAGAAAAGCCTGGAAAGAAGCAGGCTGTGGGGAGGAAGAGCAGAGCAGAGCAGAATTCTTCACATGCAGAGGCTGCGTTTGTGATTCCCTGGAGGAGGATAACCCAGGCCAGCAGAGGCAGAAACCATTTGGTCATGAGTTACTGCCAGGAGCAGTCCCGAGTATTCCAAGAACAAGGAAATGCCTTCAGGAGATAAATCAAGGACTCAGCCATGCATGAAAGAATTCTAGTAGAGGGGTCATTGTGTCTGCTCCCCATGTCTTCCACGTGCCTCACAGAGGGGACTCAGGGCATCGCCACTGAACTTGGGGAAGGAAGTTGTGTGCTAACAGAGACAGAGTGGGCTCAGGAAAAATTATGGACTCGCGTGCAAATTCTGTGGAGGCTTCTAGCCCAGAAAAGCTGCCCTCTGCTGGAGTGTGGGTGTGCTCACTAACTCTTTGCCCGTCTGTGAACCACAATGTGTGAGGGTTCATTGGGGTGACACACAGAAACACCTCAAACAGAAACATCTGGCTGCAAGTGGCAGTTTCTTTGCCCTGTCTAATCATGTTGTCCCTCGCACTGTTTTGTCAAAGTTAGGCGTAGAGCTTTGCTTACGTCACGGCAGCAAAGCTATAAGGATAAAAAAAACCATAGAGTAGGACTGCAGTAAATGCTGAAGGAATAATTGTCTGTCTAATGTTTGGCCCTCTTTTTAAATTGGAAAGATATTTCTAATGTATTTTTTAATTTAAAGCATGAAAAAGTAAGAATCTTCTGGAAAGCCTTATAACTGTACCACCTAGAGACAACAAGTTAGTTATATTTCCTTCCTGTGTTTTAAAGCTCTTTAAAAAATGCAGTGAGTCATATCATTTATCCTGTTTTCACTTAGCTTTATGCCACAAAATAGGTTCTAAACTCTGTGAAGTTGTATCGTGGGATATATCCTATTTAAATGAACTCTAACAGAAATGCCGTAGTTAAGGTTTCTACTGCTGTGATAAAACACCATGACCAAAATCAACCTGGGGAGGAAAGGGTTTCTTTCACTTTCCAGTCCCAATCATAGCCCATCAGGAAGAGAAGTCAGTAATTGGAGGCAGAAACCTGGAGGCAGGAACTGAAGCACAGGGCTGTTGCTTACTGGCTTGCTCAGCAGGCTCTCTTAAATAAGTCAGGACCACCTGCCCAGAGGTGGCACCACCCACAGTGGGCTGGACCCTCCCAGCGTTAGTCATTAATCATGAGAATGCCCCACAGGCTTGCCTACAGGGAAGTCTAATGGAAGAGGTTTCTCTCACCTGAAGTTTGCTTTTCCCAGATGACTCTAGCTTGTGTCAAGTTGACAAAACACTAGCCAGTACAGTAAGACATCTAAATTATCCAAAACTTCACAGTTATAAATAATCCTCAGTAAACACCACTGTATATAAACCTTTATCTGCATCTTCAGTGGCTTTTTTTTTAATTTTTAAGATATAATTACAATATTTTCCTCTTCCCTTTTCTTCTCTCCAAACCCTCACATATACCCCTCCCCGTCCTTGCTCACCTTTAAATTCTTAGACTTTTTTCTTTATTGTTATTGCATGCAAATACATACATATTCCTAAGTATAACCTGTTCAATCCACACCATGCTACCTGTATGTGTTTTCCAGGCTGTCCACTTGGCACTGGTTAACCAATTGGTGTGCTCTTCCTTGGGGAAGCTGACTTCTCCCATCCCAGCTTTTCTCAGGTGCCTATGGATTTAAGTGGGCTTTGGATGTAGATTTGTAGCAGTTGTGGAGACCTTTGTTAAGGCAAATAAGACGAATCACCACATTGCTTTCAAGGCTCCTGAATTGCACTCCCAGTATGCCTTGCTTCAACGTCTGATTTTTACTATGGCACAAACGTAAGTGTATGCGATCAGCATTGTCCAGGAACCACTGTTTTAGACACTGTTTCCACCATCATGGAGAAACCCCAGCACACATTACACAGTTAGGCCTCATCCTGCCTGTGTGAAGGCTAAGGGATTGTCATAGGACTGGCCTTTCTGGGTCTCTCAGGCAAAGGGTATTTTTACTTTCCTAAAATAGCATGACCCCTTAACAGAGACCTCACAGTAGTGTTCAGAGCAGGTGTGACATGCAGCAAAGGCCAAATTATTGTGTCCTTGGTGGACCTTTAGGTTTTTCTCTGTGTGTGTGTTTTAGCTTGTCTGCTGGTTCAACAGTCAGTCCCTGGCTTGGCTCAGTGATGCTGTCAGCCTCCTCCATGTCCAGCTGGACCAGAGGCCTTATTTGCCCCCTACCGGAAAAGGAAAAGTGAGGCCTCCTGGGAGTTCACCTCTGGGCAGCTCAGGTGTTGAAGTCCATAGCTCTCCAAGAGCAGGCTGCCTAAGAGGCTTAAGTGTGTGCTGTAACTTTGAATAGGTAAACGTCAATCTCAGGTGAAATAAGACCCAATGCATTCAAGCCTGTCTGATGTTCATATGAACTAATCAGGATGATTAGAATTTAGCTAGGACTCATTTGGCTGGTGTGCCGGAAACAAGGGACCCCCTGAATACAGATGCTGAGAGTCAGCCTAGCAATAAGGGGTTTGTTTTTCTCCTTGGTGGGTTCCAAATTTGGTGTTATTTCCCTTCCCCCATGTCAGGGATATTTCCAGCGTCTTTCCCATTCGTCACTTTCCAGACTCGTCACAGGCCTTTAGCTCTGCCCTTCACTGGTGTTCAAAGTAGTGTATGCTGGCCAGCATCTGTGAGACACAGATGCTTCATAGCCCTGGTTTTATATGGAGGCTGCCGTCAGTCAGGTATGCTGCCACCAAGTGGTGGAGTACCTTTGCTCAGATGCATGAGACGACGTGGTTGAGGTGTAAGAGGCTCCAAATTAGTAATACTCTCTTCCCATCGGGTCCCATGCTTTCCAGCTTTACTTTAAAATGTTTTATTAAATACTAAGATTTAAGTTTTCATCAACAACTATTGTTCATCCACTGCAAAATATGTTTAATGCAAGTTTCCTCTGATACCTGCAGTAAATGCAAATAAAATATTGTCTATAGAAATGGCCAGCTAAGGGCACACAATTACCAGCTGCATCTAAGCATTTTTATAATGATGCTATTTGGGGGTGTGTGTGATATGCTTAAAGCATACAGACTACTTGTAATGATTCTGACTTTCTTCTGTAAAATCCTATTTTGAGAAGTTGAAGAAGAGCAAAACTCGGCTGTCGGCTTGTCTTCAGTCTCAGCAGAGCTGAAGTCACAGTGCCCCTGGGCACCGCTCTCTCTCAGGACGCCCACAGCCTTCATCACCATCACAGCCTTCATCACCACTCTCATCAGCTGCAGAGCCGGAAATAAAAAGCTTAGTCTGTCCTTTCCAACACTGTTTTTCCTCTTTGCATACGGAAGAAAGAACATGGACGAAACATGGCTTCCCTGGGCTTTCTTGCGGCCCTGTCCTCTACTGAGAGGTGTTTGCCCACCATCTCATGGTGTCCAGAAATGCCTTAGATGGGGTCTGTTCCACAATTCTCTCTCGTCCATTCAGCATTGCCCAAGAAGAACAAATACTTGAACAAAAATTGAAAAGGACCATTGAGCCTAGACAGTCTGTCACAGGTTGGAGGCCTAGTCTCCAGATCAGATTGTCCATAGGACGTGAGCTCTTGTGCGTAGGGAAGGGTTTGCAGGGTGCCTCTGAGTTTGCAGAGCACCAAGGTAAACGACAGGGCTGCACTCGGAGACTCCTCAAAGCCAATACCAGGGAGTCATGCCAGCATGAAGTCACCAGACCAGGCTTCCTTCAGGACATCCCCTGCCCCCTGTCTTCTGTCCCCTGTCAGTAGATGCAAGGGATTCAAGCCCTTTGCTGGGACGAAGCCTGCAGAAGCCTAGAGACAGCAGAAGTGGTCTGTCTCACTGAGGAGGCGCTGCTGTTTCTAAACTGAGCGAGGATGACAGCCAGTTCTCTCTGAGCCCAGACAGGGCTCTGTCAGTGTAGTGACTCAGTGAGGACAGATGTGTTTCCGGATAACATACTGACGCAATCCTAGCGTGTGTCCTGATGGCCCTGCCTCTTCTCTTCTCCCAGAGCCTCCGCCTCTCCCAGCTCCCAGTTCTGTTAGGTCACTCGAGGACCAGGTCTGGTTTGGAGAGCACCATAGCCCTATTGCCGGCACATTTCCTCCCTCGCATCTCTTGGACCGTGCTGTCCACAGCTGGAATTTTATCTGTTTCCATCACCAGTCAGTCATGGGCTGGTTTTTTTGGCCTGGTGCCTGAGCCAAAGTCTGAACCTGGTCCTGTGACACACCCCATCCTGGTTCTTTCTCTGTGGGAAGAGAACATCCTTGATCTCCAGATTGGGATGCCGGAAATCCAGGCTTTCCTACCTGCCAGCTGAAGAGAACCCTGCCCCCTGTGGTTGACCAGCAGGAGGGCCAGCCCTTCCTCACACTGCCCAGCCCTGACCATGGTGGAGTGCTTCATCAGTTCTGGGGGTGCACAGGACAATTACTTCCATACACCAATTCCAGTGATCATATACCATTTTCAGATTGTTCTCAATTGCAGACTATTTGGGATAGTTTGGGGTGGGGAAGGGGAGGTACCAGTTCTTGCCTTCAGGAAGGCTCATGGTCTGGTTATGTTTCCAGAATCAAGGGAAAAGATAAAACCAAAATGTGTCCAAGGCAGCAGCAGTCAAGCTTACTAGTTACATGGAAACTCTCTCTTTAGTCTGTTACTCACAGGTGTGAGTAGTAAACATAATGTTGCCTTTTTTGTTGTTTTGTTTTGGTTTTGTTTGTTTTTTGGGGGGTTTTGAGATGGGGTTTCTCTGTGTAGCCTTCGCTGTGCTGGACTCGCTTTGTAGACCAGGCTGGCCTTGAACTCACAGCAATCTGCCTGTGTCTGCCTCCCAAGTGCTGGGATTAAAGTGGTCCGCCACCACACCCGGCTAATGTTGCCTTTTTTTAATGTTAAAATAAGTTTTTTTTATCGTCAGCAGACGGGCAGGTGGAGAAAGCACAGGTGCAGGGCTCGGGTTTGCTGAAAAGGGCTGGGGAGGCAGAGGGCAAGCACAGAGGCTGGGGGCACTGGTGTCTGGGTTGCTCTCTCTTTCCATCCACTGCTTTGGTTTCCATTTCATTTCTGCTTCATGGCCTGAGTAGCCCAGAAGAAAGGGATAGAGGCTGTTGTCCTAGACAGACATGTCAATTTGCAACCCACCTGCCGCCGAGCCTTCTTTGCCTCTGCAGCCTCCCAGACATGCAGAAGTGCAGGGGCAGGGGGTGGGGGGTGGGGTGGGGCGGGGGGGGGGGAGCACAGCCTTCCTAGAGCATCCAAGGCAGTCTTCTCTCAGAGAGGGTAGCTTCCTCTTCTGTGGTTCTGCCGTGTGTTCTGTCCTTTGTGAGTAGAAGTTGTTTCACAGCCCAGCTGAAATGACCTTGCTGATGACAAAAGCGGCACTGGGGTTGTGCAGAAAGCTGGGTGGCCTCCTGCAGCGGGGCAAGGGACATTTCTTCTTCTGGAAGTTGCCCGCTTCCACCGTGCTGTTCACACTGGTCCCAGAGCTCTCTGAGACTCCCTTTTGCTATGGCAGTGCTCTTTTAGCATCTTTAGGATGAAAAAGAGTCTTTGTCCTTTCTGGCTATCCTTTGTTTGCACAGGTATATTCATTTGAGGCAGCTTTCGAGATGGCGTGTGGTTGAGAAATTCCACCAGAGTTTAGACCTCTGACCTGCCACTTTATGACCATGCTTGAAAATACTGGATGGAACCCTAATGCCTGGGCCACTGCTATTTAATACTTCACTTTCCCTCATTCAGGGAGAAAAACTGAAATGGCCACACCTGCTCCTGGCATTTCTAAATGGCCTCATCTGGGTAAAATTAGGTAATGAGTTATAAAGAGCTAATGAGCCACCAAACATCTGTACTTGGCCTCTGCTTCTGGTTTCCCTGAGTATCTGACCAGGGCAAGAGTCAAGCTTGGTGCTGGCAAACCTGGGGAGTGCAGCTAGTGAGGGGGTACACCCATGTCCTAAAAGTGGACAGAAGCACAGCAGGCCTTAAATGCTACAGCCATGCTAGAAACACTGGGGGCCGGGCACAGGAGTGGAAAAACCAAACAGCCCTACCCCACAGCCTTCAATCAGGATCTTCCAGGTGTCCAGCTTTTTAACATTGTAACACAACAGTTTACCGACTTATATTGGCCTTAGTTCAGAGCTCTCTTGGGATGTTTGTGGCCCACAGGCTGCACGCTACATTTAAGGTTCTAAGTTTCAGTTAAAGCACCAGTTTGTACAACCCTGCCTCCTCCTCTGGGCCTCACGTAACAAGAGATTCAGAGGCAAAAGATAGCTTGTTGCACAGCATAGAAAAGACACCAGCTGGGGCTGGGATGGCTCAACACCCATGAGGACCTGTGTTCCACCCACAGCGTCTCCATAGAAAAGTGGAGGCAGAGAAGAGGGGATTCCTGAGGCTCTCTGGCCCCACAGCCTAGCCTATTGGGCACACTCCGAGCTAATGAGAGACACTGTCTCAAAAAATGCAAAGTGCATAGCTAGCTCCATAGGAGTGATAATTGAGATTGAGCGGTAGCATCCACACATGTGAGCACATTTATGCAGATGCACCCAGCCCCCCACATACATGGATATATGTATATGCACAGACACACATAGCCACCAAACCTTTAGTATAATGACTGGTAAAGGGAACAGTCTTCCAGTGAACCAAAACAAAAGCAAAAACCAAACATTTGGGTGAATTAATATATCTCCCTAGGTACACGAGGAGCCTCAGTGGCAGCTAAATCATATCCTAATAGAACATCTGTTAATGGTGGCCTGACAGTGACCCAATGGAGAGACATCTGTGGCAGACATGGGGAGCTCTCCCTTTGGTCAAACAGCCACAGAGAAGCTCTCTGAGCAGTCATTACTGACAGTGCGTCCCAGAGAATGGCTCATGGATCCAGAAGGCAGGGCCTCCTCCAGTGTTCTTGTAACCGCCTCTGATTACACAGATTAGAAAAGCTTGTAGCAAGTGCTAATGCGTCCTTAACAGTTTTCCTCAACACCTGCAGGTGGCTGGTTGTTTAGGAAAGCGGGTGTGGCCTGGTTTGGGGCAATCAGCAGAGAACTGGCAAAGACTCAGTGAGGAGCAGAAAGCAGGATAGATGGATGTAGAGATCACAGCCACTCTCTCTCCGTGCTTCTGGGGGTGGTGTGCGATTCCAACAGGGGTGGGTCAAAAGGATCGGTTTCTCCTCTCCTCTTTCAGTTCATTCAGTTCCTAGAAGGGTTTAAGGAGCACGGGAGAAGTGCGGAGCCAGGGCAAGTGGAAAGTGAGTGGCTTGTTTGAGGCCTCCCACTCTTTCCTTTCTCTGCTTTCTGTTCGCTGTCCATAGTGATGTCTCCAAGTATAGACATCTGACCAGGGGCCATGGGTAAGACCTTTCCAGATTCCTCTGTCCTTGGTCTGCAGCTGGCATTCTTGCCTGTAGCTGTAATATCCCAACAGCAGAGTAGCATCAAACAGGGACTCCTTCACGTGACTTGTCCTTCTTCTCTGAACCCCACCCCTCAGTGGCCAGGCTAGCCTTTGAATTTGTCACCACCACTTGACAACTTTATGAACAGGTCTG
Organism: Acomys minous; assembly: GCF_964271855.1. Taxonomy (NCBI): domain Eukaryota; kingdom Metazoa; phylum Chordata; class Mammalia; order Rodentia; family Muridae; genus Acomys; species Acomys minous. The sequence continues at coordinate 57,335,512 of NC_140492.1, forward strand.
ATTGACAGGTTGATTCTACCCCATTGCAACTCAAGCACTGGTCTTTCCTGGTCTCCACATTAGGATTCTGACACCCTATACACACACCCTATACACACACACACATGTACACACACACCATACATATACACTCACGTGCACACACATGCACATGCTCACACTCATGGACATACTTACACATACATGCATACATACACATGCAACATGTAGGTACACACATATACATGTGTATATACATGCACACATGCACGCACACATACACATGCACATACATGCACATGTGTACACTCTCGTGCTCGCACACACATTGCTAACATCCCACCAACAAAGCAGTCCTGGTCACTACAGGGCAGCTCTGCCTCCTCTGCTGGTTGCCTGCAGGGGTGTTTGCTGCTGATCTCTACCTGCAGCTTCCCCCAGGATGGATTCATGTTATGTTTATTGCAGTATCTATTTACAGTGAGAATCTGCCAGACACTCCTAGGAACAAGGTGTGTTTCAGGTAGCATAATGGCTGGGACAGAAAGAGTCAGGCCAGAGGACAATGAAAACCAACAGATGGCAGGCCTTTCAGTGCCTAGTGGAGAGAGGTCAGGGTGGCCCTCACTCCTGAGTTGGGGCTTTTGTATTCCCACAGGTTACCTTAAACATCCGTGATTTCTTAATCATACAGTGTGGGAGTAATATTGCCTCCTACTGAGCTTCAAGTAAGGGATAAATTACATATTGTATATAAAGTACTTATCATATACAGAACCTCAGATAATCAGTAAAAATTAGCTTTTTTACATTAACATGTGAATGTCTGACTTTTACTAAGGCATCCACTTCACATTGCAGTGTTTGGGGTCATAGTTGATGCCTCTGCAGCCTGTGGTTTCCTCTTCACAGTGTATGACTGCTGGTCCCCTGCTCCCTTAACTAGAGTCCACTCTCCTGTCTCCCGCTTGGTGGCAGAGCAGCAGCACACAGGTGGCCTTCTACCCCAGGGCTTAGCATGGGCTGTTCTTTCTGCTCAAGTTCTTTTCTTGGTCTTCCCACAGCTAGTTACTTCTCAGTGTTTAGGCTTCTTCTTAAATATCTCTCATTGGCTTGAAGGTTGACCAGTGGGCCGACCAGCCGGCCAGCAAGCTCTGCAGTCCCTCTATCTCCTTCCCTGAACAGGGATTACAAACACACATCATCACACTTGACTTTTTATGTGGATTCTATAGGCTTGAACTCAGGTCCTCACACTTGTGCACTTTACTGAACCCCATCTCTAAGTCCTCCCTTTGAAGCCATTTCAATAAAGGGTCACGGATATTGATCGCTCAGAGCCTGTTTATAGTTCCCCGTGTAAGCATAAGGTTAGAAGACCCTCTCGATTCTGAGGGGGAGGAATGGAGCATAAGAGAGGAGGACTTCCTGGAGGAAGGGTCCCGTAAGCTGAGATTTGAAATGTGCTTTGAAATTCTCTAGGCAAAGGTGAGGGTCAGAGTGGGCAAGCTCAGGGACACGGAGGGATGAGGGACAAGTATAACACAGACAGAAACTGAAGACAGCTGGGAAAACAGCAGTGGCCTGTTGTCTGTTTTATGCGGTGGTGACCACCGTGACACAGGAGATCTGGGATGAAAAGGTGGCACTGGGGTCTAGTCTCTGGTCGCGTGATTATGAGCCGCATCCAGTGTGGTTCACTAATGTGGCCAGGATAGAATCTGGTGAGATGGGCGGGCTTTGCTCAGTCCGAGTCCTGGTATGGACTCCAAGGTCGGTGATTAGAAAGTGAGGCAGAAGGAAGTGGTACTTGGCTTTCTGGAGTGATGCCCTAGTGCGGGGTTGCTAGTGACAAGCACTCACTTCTGAGGAGCAGCATGACTGTGGCTTGAGGCACCTCGCCCCAACTCCCCAGGCTAAAGCAAGCCTTTGAGTCTTCTAATTTGTGAAACTGGGTTGGGGGGGTGACGATGGCAACTAAGGCAGCCAGAGAAGCCAAGCTAGGGCCAGCAGATGAGTCACAGTAGTACAGGAGTGGGCTGGAGAGTGAGGCTTCAAGCCTTCTGCAGAGACAACGCCTGGCAGAACCACATGGGAGGTCTGGCTTCAGTAGTGGGCTTCTCGGACGCAAACTTTGCTAAGCATAGGAGGCCACTAAGAGTAGAAAGGGTCAGTTGTCATGTGCCTAATCATTTCCTCTTCTTCCACCCACCAGCTAAGGCCCTGCTCACCTGGATCTGTCAGGCCCGGGACCATCTTAACCATGGCTCATTTGGTCAAGAGATGGCCCCTGGGAGCATCAGATGTGAGTGATACCTAAGAGATCCCTGAAGAGACACCCAGGACTTGGCCTAGTAATTGAGATGAAGCTGCCAGGTCAAATCAATGGAGAACAGACACACCGCCATGATTTCACTGTAGATTAGTAGAGGGGGAAACCCAGGACAGTGACAGTGGCACTTTCACAGTGCGCCTCAGGCTCAGTCAGCCACACCTAGGAAAGACTGTGCCCAGCCCTTCAGGGAAACTCCTTAGGCCTGGTGGCAGTGTCCCCAGTCTACAGAGTCAGAGGCATTTCATAAAGGCAGAAGTTCTACCAAGCCTGTGCTAGCGACAGAGGGTTTCATACTCCAGTGACTGAGTGTAGGAGGCTACAGGGAAAACATGTTTATGAGTTCCCATGGCAGGGTTCTGACCGTACGTTGATCCTGTGTAGTTGTATGGTACATGCTGTTTATTAATGTGCATCCTAATATCTGGTTTAAGCAAAGTGAATCTTTATCATTAGACTCTCAATACTACACCCAGGAGAAACAATGTCATTGATCATGAAAGAGATTCCTGGGCCTCATTCCAGAACAACTTTCCTGGGACCATTTGGACAGTGTCCCCCAATTTAGCATTTTCAAATAAAGCATCTTAAGTGAAAATGAGAGGCACTAACGTTAGGAAAGCAATGGCGGAAAGCAGTAAAAATGCCTCTTTGAGATGGCACACACGCACCGAGTGACAACAGCTCCAGTGACATTTAATGAGCAAAAGAGTAAATGGTCTAGAATTGAGTACAGGAAGCGGCTGATCAATCATCCGGTCATTCTGTATATACATTTATGACTTCTGGGCCCGAGAGGCCTGGAGAGTCTGTGAGCGGCTCATGGCGCAGTTTGAAGGAACTGTGATTTATCACATGTGTTGGGAAGTTTGCCAGAAGGTCCTCAAGGGACCCAAGCCCCAGCTGAGATGCAAAAGGGAGAGAGAGAAAGCCAAAGGAGGGAGCAGTGGTCCCTTTCTAGCTTTCATGCAAGGTGAAATGTGGGGAGAACCGCCACCCCGCTTTCTTCTTTGGAATGGATATAAAAGCCTGCTGCTCCCAATTCCACTTCTTTTTAGTTCTGCCCTGATTGTATACAATACAGAATTTAACTCAAAAGCTTGATTTGGGCCAATAAATAGCTTATAAAAGGTAAACTGCCTAAGGGGAAGGTAGGCCTATCAGTGAAAACCCCGTATAAAGGAGCTTGATGAAACGGCCCCATTGAGAACACCCTGTGAGAGGAGGAGGAGGCTGGGAACAGGAGCCTGTGAAAGGGAGCCAGCTGGGGAGGAGGTGGACCCTTGCAGCTTCCAGATGTGGGGTGGCACTGGGCTTCAAGGGCCACAGGCAGCCTTATCTGACCCTGCTGTTTTCTCCCAATCATCCCATACGTCATTTAGGATGACCATGTCACTGCTCCGCCATGAGGTTCGTCCCTGGTCCCCATGGTAATGGTCCTGGAGTGTGGCCTCTCAGATACTAACCACAGAGGTTCTACTCCTACTGTTGTGCCTCTGCAGCACTGCAGCAGCATTTGACACTACAGCCGCATCCCTCCCCTCCTCACTCTCACTCACCTCTGTGCTTTGTCATCAGGCTTCTCCTCTTCTTTTTGCTGTCTTCTTTTATTTTATTTTTTTTTAAGATTTGTTTATTTATTATATATACTGTGCACGTCAGATCACATTATAGATGGTTGTGAGCCACCATGTGGTTGCTGGGATTTGAACTCAGGACCTCTGGAAGAGCAGACAGTGCTCTTAACCACTGAGCCATCTCTCCAGCCCTTTGCTGTCTTCTTTTAAATGTTGGCATTCCTGTAAGTTACATTGTGATTCACTCCACAGATGATGATGCGTTTCACCCTTGTTTCCACTGGGTAATCCCACCCGCTCTTGCCTACATGGGCTCATGTCCACTCACGGAAGTACTACTCAGCAAATGCAGGCATTGAGGCAACTCCCAGACCCAAATTTCCACCCCATGTCTTTCTTTCTGTCTCCAGCTATATATCAAAGGTGTGAATTACATCAGTTCTATCAACATTATTTAGAATATGTGATAAAAAGAATTTTCAGGCTGTGTCTTTTCTGAGAGATGGGATTTAGAAGAAAACAGTTTATTGAGAGTGTGGTTTCCAGCAGAAACCTGTAAGAGAGTGAGGGCAGAGCTGAGGAGGGGACGGATAACAAGAGCATGTGGTCTCAGAGCCTAGCTTAGCCTCACTGGGCATCTGCACAGGTTCTGAGCACCCATCACCTTTCACAGTCACTTATTCCTGAGGGAGGGACTGGGGTCGGGCTTTGGCACAGCTGTGTACGAAGGGAACTAGTTAGCCATACAGTGCAGTAGTAACTGCTCTGCTTTCTCCAGGAGAAGTGGCCTCCAGCAGCCAAACGCTGTTCTCTTGGGAAGGTTGCAGACTCAACCTGATGCCTGCAACTGCCATGAAGGTGGAGAATGGGTACCATGGTCAGTAAGTGGGGGAGGGGCTTTAAAAGCTCACCGACAGCTAGTTATAAGATTGCTAAGACAGTCTGTACTACATATTTGGTTCCACAGTGATACTTTGTGTATATATTAACAGACTTACCCTTTAAGGTAGTTATTATTATTTATACACAGTTTACAGTGAGGGAACTGGGGCCTAGCTAGGTTAAAAGGTACTTGCTTGGGGCTACAATAAGTACACGGTAGGCATGATAGAGCTTCAGCATTCTGGGTGTGGAGATTACAGGTGTGTGCTACTATGCCTGGCTAGGCTTTTACTTCCTCCATGTTGTATCTCTGCTCTTAGACTCTTTGCCTTGGTTCTCCTCATCTCTTGTGAGTTCTCTAAATGAATCCCTTCGTTGCTACCCATGCTTAGTTTCAAAGTGTTAAGTAGAGAATGACACAGGGACCCAAGCATAGGCTTCAGAGTCCATGGGCCTAGTTGTGCGTCTCTGCTGAGCTTACTCCTAGTTGTGTAACCTTATGTAAATGTTGTACTTCAATTTCACCATCTCTACATAGAGATAACCATTATTGTGAGGATACCATGAAATAATGTATGGTAAACATTCATGATTCCTGGCACAGAATAAGCACAAGATAAAAAAAAAATCTTGCTCTCCCCAAGTGCATACCACACACGCAAAGCATCTTGGGAGATTAGACTATGTCCATAGAAAGTATTTAGCTGTGGGGCAGAGAATGTATCGGAAGACCATGGCCGTGGGAGGATTCACTGTCGAAGAGATGGTAACTCCTTTTCACTGGTGTGCAGGGCTTAGGTAGAGTCACAGGCGTCCTTTGTCCTGTGCCACTCAGGGAGTACCCTGGAGGCCTGAGCAAGCTGGCATGTGTCGGGGACACTCACACAAGTCCCATGATCTGAAATGTTCTTCTCGTCACTGCTTGACATTTAACAATGAAGCCCCCCTCCCCCCCAAAAAAGTATTTGTCTCCTCTTGTGGCCCCGGCCTGGCAGCAGTGACATTATGACTGGCAGCTATAAGCAAGCGTGATGTGGTACACGGAACATGACACACACAACAATTAACACAAGTTCCACCTGGGAGAGTGGCGATTAGGTGAAAGACCCCCAAGGAAATATACCAGTATACAGAGAAGTGGTTTTAAAAATAAACCAAAAATAAAAGGAAGAATGACCCCTAACTGAGATATCACTGATTTTTACATGCATTTTTTTTTCATTCCATTTTGAAGATTTACAGTTGAGGCTTAGGAATTTAAGTTAAACTTTCGATAAGTCAAATAGCTTGTATTTGGTTTTTAAGATGGCCACCCTTACCCCAGTTGGTCTGGATTTTGAGAGCTACAGCTCCATCCAACAGCCTGAACTGTGAGAGACTCATCAAGTGGACCACAAGCCAGCTGGATGGCATCCCCACAAGTCAGCGCACCCCCGCTATCCTCCGGTAGTCAGCATGACTCGGCAACCCTTAATTTTAAAGTTGGCATACATTTTGAACTACATGTGACTCATCTTAAATATAATGCTGGCAAATATATGCTACTAATACCTTACATACTCTATTTAATCACTTGGCAAAATTGCTCTGGAGCCATTCATTGGAAAAGGCGCTCTGGTTCAAGCTGTATTGGGTGGTAGCCTGTACCAGTGTCTGTCTTGGGTGGGCATGAGGAAGGTTTCTCGTCCTTAAGGAGCAGTAGAGCCCCTGTCTTCAGGGAGCTGTAGTGCAAATGAGGAAACATGTTTCTTCCTAGGAAAGAGAAAGGGTGACAGAAACCAACAGAGGTGTCTGGTGCAGTGGCAGCACCCACATGATAAACTTCCCAAGTGCAACTGACTATTAGAGACATCGTGGATATTTGCCAAGTGCTGGGAGGAACTGGAATGCTCTAGCCCTGGGTCAGGTGGACTGAGTGTAGGGGGGCCTAGGGGTCGTCAGTGGTACCCTTTCAGTTGGTTAGAAAAATGACAAGACTGGGAGGTTGATCCAAGCCAGGAAGCTGCGAGCCTCCTGCTGTGTGTACTCAAAAGCCTCTGCTGCCCAGTGACCGTGTCTGGACTCTGATCTCCCCATAGTGAGGACGTTTGCAAACGTGGCTTCACGGTCATCATCGACATGCGGGGCTCCAAGTGGGACCTCATCAAGCCCCTCCTCAAGACGCTGCAGGAAGCCTTCCCCGCCGAGATCCATGTGGCCCTCATCATCAAGCCAGATAACTTCTGGCAGAAGCAGAAGACCAACTTCGGCAGCTCCAAATTCATCTTCGAGGTGAGGCAGAGCCGTTGTCTGTCTCTATCCCTTTCCTTCTTGGTGCATTTCTCACTTTCCTTCCCTGTCTACCCTCTAATGGCCAACATGTCAAAGGATAAGATTCCACACAGTCCTTGGCCATCCTGGCCTTACCAGTTACATCCTGGTATGAACTAGAGGCTCCAGAAATGGTTTTAAATGTACAATATCATTTCACAATTCTAGATACTGTTGATGGGCAGTATATAGCGTAAGTGTTTCTGACAGCAGCACTGTAATTCTATAAAATTTTTTAAAGGAGTTTATATCTGTGGATCTAGTAATTCTTCTGGAAAATCATTCTTATAAAGCAAAACAAAAAGGTAAAACAAGGTAAAATTACAAACCAAGTGACAACAAAGATGTTCATCATAGTTTATTTTTGTAATAGTATATGCTATATATATGTGTGTATATTACATGTATGTATGTATATATATTTATATATAATAACATGTACACGCATTTATTGATTTTTAAAACTAACAATCCCATTAATTTTGGTGGCACTGACACAGAAATCTTATATAGAGTCATTAAGATATTACAAAATTTTCATGGTATATCATTTTTAAAAAGCAGGTGATAAGACAATATAGACAGAGTGATCTTGGATCTCTGTGAGGAGGAAACTGAAAAATGGACTTGTTCCCAGTGGTTTGTTTAAAGTGACTAGAAAATGGGGAGTTTTGCTTTATTCGTGTTTCTCTATCTTCTTTCAAGGATAACATATGTATCCTTGAAAACATGTTGTTTTAAAACTAAATTTTCCAGAGGGCATATGAGTCTTTGAGACTTCATAATGATGACACATCAGATTAAATCAGAGGTTTAAACATTCTTGTTCTAGCCAAATTTGAGCTGAGAACAAGAGAGAGAGGAAAAAGATGGGGGGGAGGGGAGTTTGTTTTAAAGTCTGAGCTGCATGCATTTAGTCTTTCAGAGTGCCCCATTCTAGAGTGTTGTCCCCGAGAACTAGGAATGCATGGTGACCTCAGTTGGCTGCAATGTGAGTACAAATGGCCTGACCTCTTGACTGCAGATGTTCTTACTCTCTATTAATAGCCCAAGAAAATTGTCTTGGTACAAAAAACAAAAACAAAAAACAAAACAAAACAAAACAAAAAAAACCAAAACAAAACCAGTTAAACATCAGTCTCCCAGGAGCCTAGCAAAAGCTTCAAGTCCCACAGAAAAAAACACATTTAATATTTTTGGTTTGTTTATACAGTGATGGTGACAGTAAGCCTATATACACTTACAAGCTGAAGAACATGAAAATAATATTTCTAAGAGGTCTGGAGACTTTTGCTTCTGTATAGCTGTCCTGCCCACTCCATGACCCTCCTTACCCCAGGCTGAGCAAAATCATCTCCACCTCCTAAGCCAGAGAGGAACAAAGCACATGGCTGGCGACTTCCCCTCAGTAAAAAACGATTAGATAGCGTTAGTGGCCAAACAACAGATGGAATCCCTGCCTCAGACTGGGGCAGCAGGTGAGATGGGAGGATTGTAGAGGCTTGGTCTGTGGCACACACTTGAACGGTGAACAGCTCCCAAGGGTAAACTTCCGAGAAGTGGTAAGCCTAGCCGAACTGAAAAGAGAGCATGCTCCACAGTAAGGATTCTCAAAGTTAATGCACACAAACCCTCTGGGAATGTTGAAACCAAGGAATCCGCCTGTAGCTTGTGATGGGCCGGAGAGGGTACCATCTGACAGGTTCTCGGGCGCTACCGATGCTGTTGGTCTAAGTGGCGTGCCTTGGAGTAGCCAAGACCCATATCAGCTGGGTTCTGTGCTGCTGGCTGCATATTAGAATTATCTGAGGACATTTCCAACCACCCACTCCTGAGCTCTGGCCTAACGAAATCAGAGCCTCTAGGGCTGGGCTTGTTGGTTTCTTCAAACTGCCTGAAGGATTGTAGCGAGCAGTCAGCTATGAGAACCCCTGCTCCAGGTCATCCGTCCTGTCAGTGAGGCTCCCTCTGTGTCTCACATTGGGTATGGGAGGTGGTGGTGGGAGATTGTCAGAGAACAAGACATAGGGCCAGGGCGCTCTTACAGCCTTGTATGTTACATACTCATGGTCTTCAGATCACCACAGTAAGGATAGAACACCTGCTCCATGCCTGGCCTTCTATGTACTTGCCATACATGGACAGGTTCAATCAGGCTTGTCCTTAGGATTAGTGCTCTTAACCTATTTTAGCTCTACTCTACAGGGAAGGAGGCTGGGTCCCTGAAAATTTAGATATCTTGCCCTAAATCATGAAATTAGCAAGCTCAGATATTCCCTTCATAACCTCTTCACCAGAGAGGAGAAGCCCAAAGCCCTGCCAGCCAGAAAGACGCTTACTGATAAGTGAGGCAGCGGCCTGTTCTTCAAAGAGCATCTCAGTGGCAAAACTGATGCGAGCTCATCTCCCAAGGTTCTCCCAGCACTTTGTTGATCGCTGGAGACACTGACCCTGGACACATCGTTCACCACTTTGCTGTTCAAATGATTATAGGGGCCTGGCATCGAAAACAGGGGGCCCAAGTGTTACCTATCCCTAGCTCTGTTCGATGTTCTGGGAGAACCAGGGGAGGTGAGCCTGCATCCGTTTGGCTACCGAGACAGTCCATGATACAAATGTGCTCAGGTGGAGAGGTGTGCTGAAGCAACCAGCAATGGATTGACCCTGCTGGTCCCGGCTGATTTGTGGCTCCTGACCAGTGGACCCCACGGACTCCCTCTCACCCTCTTGTAGGCAGGCTGTGGTTCTAGTTTTAAGGACTTGTCCTTTCCTTCCTCCTGCCTACTTCTGCCTCCTGTGTGCCCCCCACAACGACCCACATCAGTGTGTTTCCTTTTCGTGTCTTTCCCTTCCCAGACAAGCATGGTGTCTGTGGAGGGCCTCACAAAGCTGGTGGACCCCTCCCAGCTGACAGAGGAGTTTGATGGCTCTCTGGATTACAACCACGAGGAATGGATTGAGCTGCGCCTCTCCTTGGAGGAGTTCTTCAACAGCGCGGTACACCTGCTCTCCCGGCTCGAGGACCTGCAGGAGATGCTGGCGCGGAAGGAGTTCCCCGTGGACGTGGAGGGCTCTCGGAGGCTTATCGACGAGCACACACAACTTAAGAAAAAGGTGCTGAAGGCCCCCGTGGAGGAGCTGGACCGGGAGGGGCAGCGGCTGCTGCAGTGCATCCGCTGCAGCGATGGCTTCTCGGGGCGCAACTGCATCCCAGGGAGTGCTGACTTCCAGAGCCTTGTACCCAAGATCACCAGCCTCCTGGACAAGCTGCACTCTACCCGGCAACACCTGCACCAGATGTGGCACGTGCGGAAGCTCAAGCTGGACCAGTGCTTCCAGCTGCGGCTCTTCGAGCAGGATGCTGAGAAGGTAAGAGGGGAACGGGCCATGCCTGAGCCACCGTGTAGTGGGGGCCTAACTTTATAGAGAAACTGTTGGGGTTGTTAGTTCTCTGGTTGGAGACATTTGGTTGAAATCCTTTTAAAAAGATGCCCATTGGCCTGAGCTGCCTTGTGGCAGGGCCATCGCTTTATAGGGAAACTGCTGGGATTGTTAATTCTCTGATTGGAGAAATTTGGTTGAAATCCTTTTTAAAAGATGCCCGTTGGGCTCAGATAGTGTAAATATATTTCCACCTCCTATTTGGTCATTGACCATGGAATATTTAAGTTTTCCCTTATATTGTATCTATTATGTACCAGGCTCTGTTCTTAGGGCTGTGTGTAGATTAACTTGCTTTAATCCTCTTCAGAGACCTAAGAGGTAAGTGGCTTACCACGGTCCCATTTTCCAGGTGGAATTAGCTAAGCTAGGGAGTGTATTGGTTGCAAAGTCCATGCTTGTATCGCCGCTGGTAGACACTGCCTGTGCCTGTGATGAGTGGGGTGAGCTGCTAACAGCCAAAACAGCAACACTATTCACAGCCATTATTGTTGTCCTACACTGGACTTCCCTTTCAATGACTGTTTCAAGTATGGATTCCTGCTTCATCTGCCCGGCCCTTCAGTCCCTGTGAGCCAGGTGCTGGTTGGTGTCTGACACAAGCCACTGGAGCTCTTTGTCCTTGCCGGAGCTGACCCATGGATCCAGTCTCTCTGTCTCCAAGTTCCAGGCTCTCCTTGCCGTACCTCTTCTTTCTGGAGTGAATTTTCAAATCAGATGCCCTTTTCACAGCAATATGTTTCCAGAGCTTTCTCTCTCATGGACAAGTAAGGTCTGAGAAAGGAAAAAAGAAGAGTAGAAGTTATCCAGAGCCTCTTTGCTGAGAAAATGAAAGTATCTTCTCTGAATTGTCTTTAAGCTGACATGGAGAAGGGAGGGTTTGCTACCAAGTGCCCTTTAAGAAGAGGGAAACAAGCTCCCTCCCTCTTACTAGTGTTCTGGGTGTCACTTTCACCCAAGTGCATGATGCTGGTCTCAGGAATGCTGTGGCCTCTTCAGGAACCTGTGAATGCACAGTACCTGACTCAGAGGTTTGTAAGAGCCCATATCATGGCCTAAGGAGGTAGCTCAGCTGATCAAGTGCCTACCTTCCAAGTTGGGGGACTTGAGTTTGATTTCCAGAACTTACATAAAATGTCAGTCAGGCATGGTGGCACATGCTTGCAACCTCAGCACTGGTGAGGTGGAGACATGTAAATCCCTGAATTTGAGTGACCAGCCAGCCTCGCCTAATAGGCAAGCTTCAGGTCCCAGTGAGAGACCATGTCTCAAAACACAAGATGGGCAGCTCTTTAGAAACAACACTTGAGGTTGACCACTCTGGCCTAAATGTACATGCAACCCCCAACACACTCATGAATATGCAAACCTGCAAGCACACACATGAGTGAGTGCGCGTGTGCACGCACACACACACACACACACACACACACACACACACACACACAGAACTGATATTGAAAATATCTCAGGTATTTTGAAGTGGCAAAATCAAGATCTAAAACTTTCTATATAACGACAATCCTAATTTATATATAAATTTTAATTTATAAGTTCTGGGCGTAATAGATGGCTTTAATATTTATGGGTAAATTTTCTGATCTTTCATGACCACAAGAAAATCAATCCATTTAGTTGTGAAAGAATTCATATCCATTTTCACAGTAAGACTTTTGGTCCTCTCTTGAGTCTCATGGAGGCGTCTCCCTGACCTCCTTCAGACCTCTGACCCAGCTATGTGTCTAACAGTACCCGACTCACGTCCATCACAGAATCCATGCATCTCTCTTTGAGTGATAACAAGCCAGACCAGAAACAGGTGATTTGTTAAGTGCTGGGGAAACTTGAACCTTTTCCCTTGAGATCTCCTATGCTCTTGGGTGGGGATTGCGTTTTGAAGCCTGTGCCTCAGTGGTTATGTCAATGCGCCAGAGATAAGAAGGGACAGGGGACTCACACCCTGGGTTTCTCTTAGCTTTTAGAACCCTTCAGGAGATCCCTGTAGTTCTAAGCTATGAAAAGCCTGCACAGAACACCAGCAATGCCCGCCCCCAACATCTCTTGCTTCGGAAGTCCTCAGGTAGGGAAAGGTACCCTTCTGCAGTCGGCTGCATTCCGTGCGGCTAGCCAGTGCCTGCTGTCCCTATGGAGCCTCCCAGTTCATACTCCTAAGAATTGCATAGTGCGTTAGTATTTCTAGGTAAATAGAGGCTTGGGAGTGGCTTGACCAAGATCATAGTGCTGGTTAAGCAGGGTCAGTACTTTAGTTGGCCTTCTCAACTTACTTAAGCTCTTCTTGAGTACTCCTGTTGCCTTGCTATTCCCAGGTCTCATGCTAACACCGAATACCACCTGTTACTCCCTAGGTCACTTGGCTACAGCATTGATATTCTTGTGTGTGTGTGTGTGTGTGTGTGTGTGTGTGTGTGTGTGTGTGTGTGTTACACCTGTCTATGTGTAGTTGTACACACCTGTGCACACACACAAAGGCCAGAGGAAAACATCAAGCGACTTGCTCTGTCATCTTTTCCTTTTCCTTCAAGACAGTTTCTGTAACTGACCCTGGGACTAGGATGATAGCCAAGAAATCCCAAGAATCTCTGCTCCCTCTAGCTCTTGGGTTGCAGGCATGTACGTGGGCACGCCTGGCTTTTTACATGGGTAAGGCACCGGAACTGAGGTCCTTGTATTTGGGCAGCAGGTGCTCTTACCCACTGAGTCATCTCTTTGGTCCCCCAAATCACACCTTCTGTGCTTACACTTTGGCTCTTACCCCTTCTGAGGCACAGACCGCTGGTCTGGTGAAGCATATGGACTTCTCACAGTAATATTTGTAAGTATAGAAAAATATATACATAGCCTGGTAAAGCAAATAAAATGCAGTATTAACTTTTTAAGAATATATATTGTTTATTAATATGACAAAGGCAAGATCTACTTGAAGTCTAACAGCTACCATAGGTTGGAAACCGTGGTAAGCGTGAATGGCATCTCAGGGCAACAATTCCGATGTGATATGGAAATGTTTATGTAGCTGCTGGTATCGAAGACACTGATTCCCTTAACTCTGGGGTAGTTTGTTGTCTGTGTCCACAATGGAAAGGAATTTCAGCTAGACATTAGTGAAAATGAAATTTCCTCCCTTCTGCTATGACTGAATTTAAATCCATTGATGTCAGTTTAGAACCTGTCTTCTGAGGCGTACTTACGCCCTACAAGAGAGAGAAGTGGGGCTGGGCGATGGATAAATAGTTAAGAGCACTAGTTGTTCTTTCAGAGGTTTCGAGTTTGATTCCCAGCACCCACATGGTGACTCATAGCTGTCTGTAACTCCAGTTCCAGGGGATCCAACACCACCTTCTGATCTCTGTGGGCACTGCACCCACATAATGTACATACATACACATGCAGGCAAGACACTCATACACATAAAATAGAAATCCTTTTTAAAAGAAGTGTGTCCATGCATGTAAATGAACTACGTTCGAGTGTGTATGTAATAAGGGCGTACAGGCAAAGACAGAGGATTTTATAAAACACAAGAGAGGCAGGGAGAAGGATGGTGGGATATTTTGACATTGAGTCAGTGGTGGGACCGCTGCTCAAGCCTGACCCAGCCACCCACAGAAAGCGTGGTGGATGTGGAGCCGGGGAGCAAACCAGCCCTTTAAAGTTGCATCCAGATTAATTTAGAAGATGCATGCAGAGCTAAGTGCCTCAAGCCTTTGGCTTATTTGGTGCTTTTGGACAGGGGTCAGAAAGGCGATGGCTTGCAGCAAGAGCTATGTGCACAGCCACATCTAAACAAGGGCGTGAGGACATAGTTCCTGTATGAGCCACATCTCAGCCTCCTGGCGGGGGTGGAGGGGGGCCGAGGTGTGGGGGGGAGGTTGGGGATGATGGGGGTGGGGGTGTCCAGTGAAGCCGCTCCAGATCTGGGAAGCTTTTGGCAGTCAGCTAAGTTCAGTGACCAGTCTGCTCCTATTTTTGTAACAGGAGTGGGCCTAGAGCCTCTTCTCTGGCCTTGTGAAGTAACCACTTGCCCTCCAGGCATGAATAATAGGCTGGTGGCTCCCAACTCCCCATCTGTCCTTGGAGAATGAGGCTGTCTCTTACAGCCTTTCCTGATCCCTATAACAGCCTCCTGTATTACATGTCTTAGAGATGGTATAGACAAAGCCATGATCCCTCCCAGTAGGAAAGAGGGCTCTAGCCTACATATGTCATAGAGCAGATCCCCACCCCCACCCCCATTTATATAATTTATATAATTACGAGTGTAGAGAAACTATCCTGAGTACAAATGAACTACTTGGATAAATATGTACAGAATGGAATTTATAACCCAGAGTGGCTTGCTACGCAATAAAAATGACAAGACACCTGTTTCCTTATGTGTCAGAGCAGATTTGAAGTTTATTGGTGTGTAACAAAGTACACGTTTGAGGTATACAATCTGATGAGGCTTAGAGACAAAGACACACCTTGAGGTCGTAACTGTGACCCAAGTCATGGGCATTCTCACCCTTTCTAAACGCTTGCCTTCTCTCTTTACTCTTAATGCCTGCCGTGGTCTGGACTGCTGGGTTTGGGAGGTCCCAGGGAGGAGGGAACATCAGAGCTCAGGAGCGATGGAGAGGCCTTGATAGGAAAGCCAAGGGTGTTGGGTAATTCGGAGATGATTTAACTAGCCCAGGATGCTGGGAGATGAACCACTTCTGCCTTGGCCCTGCACCCTCGGGTCTGTAACTAATGGGCCCATACGGCAGTGTGTTCACAGAACAACACGGGCCCGGTTGCTACTCATTAGCCTGGAGTGGATTACAGTTCTCCATCCATACGGCTTTGTTTTTAGCTACATCTGCCCCTGGCTACAGAGGCCCTGTGTAAGGAAAATGTACACCATGTAACCGTAGCCTGTAACTAAGAGATGGAGTGTACCTCTTCCAGGTGGGCCGTGTGGTTCAACGGTCAAGAACCAGACTCCTGGCCTACAGAAGAGGAAAAGGGATGCTTTGCAGGTGGGTGGGTCTTCTATAGACACTGCTTCCTAGGAGCCTTGGGTAACACTTAACATCTTAGACCTGAAAGGGATCTTAATTCCTAAGGCCTACCTCCCCCACACGATAAGAAGCCTCAGCCTTGTGTAATGGCAGTGATTGTCACCTGGCGACGCCCACTTAGAAGGCGATGCCTGCCTGCAAGAAGCATCAGGAAACAGTTGTTTCACGAACTGCCTTCCGATCTGAGGCAGGTCCTCCCTCTTCACACTTGTACCAGAAGGGAACTTGCTCAGAAAAAAATCCTTGATACAACCGATTAAACAGCGGGGAAGCCACGACTATGCGTTTCGGAATAAAGAGGGCCGCCCTGGCCTGCTCAGCCTGGTTTTTAATGCCTACATACAGCTATTCTGAGGAGCGGGAAAATTCCGAAGCAGTGAGCAAGGTGACCTAGTAGGGCTTCATAGTATTGGAACCAGAAGATTGCGTTGCTTTACCTGGCGCGTTTTATTTGTTTCGTATGTAAACATGTACTTCAGAAGAGCCCAGACCCCCATCTCTTCCACGGCCCTGATTTTCGAATATTCGGCTGTATATTTATTCTTGCACGGTTAAATTCTGTTTACCTTTATGGTGCTGTGTCAGTGCAGGAGCGGAGGCGTGCTGGATGACACTTAGGATTTGTCCTGGGGTGCCAGTGACCGACTGTGACACTTTATGCATACCTTTAACCTCTGACCTCCAGTTATATTTTCAGCAAAGCATGGATCTGGGACTGACTCAGTGCCATTTGCCTTCTGCTTTTGTGTCGCCTTATTGTCGTGCTCGATACGGTCCCTTAACAGAAACATCTTTCAAGGGGTGACAAAGTGGTGTACCATAGCTGCGGCAGTGGCAGTGGCTGAGAGAGAAGAGACATTTTAAGGAGATCTATCCAAATCTCCACAGTAGTTTGGTATTCCGCACTCCAATTCCTTATTCCTTTTCTCTAAGACTCGCCACATTGGTGGGGAAAAGGTCCTTTCATAGTTTTGCTGTCCTGTCCTCCCTGCTCCCCTCAGCTCTGCAGTAAGTCATCTTCCAGGATTGTTGCTTTGTGGATAGTAGGGAGTAACAAACTTCTCTCAGTAGATCATGTCCTGAGTAGCCTTCAGCTTTAGAAAGCCAAGCTGCTGCCCAGGGGGGTTAGTGGATATGATGGGGGATGTGTGAGGAGGTGGCTGGCCTCAGAGTGCCCACTGCTTCCCCTCTGTAAGCTCCTTTCTTCTCAGTCTTCAGCCACTGCTGCCTGCTGAGACCAGACGTTGCCACACATCTCGGATGTTTTCTTACTGCCCTAGTTTGTGTTTCTGATGCTGTGATAAAACATTAACCAAAAGAACTTGGGGCCTGGAGGGTGTGTTTCACCTAGTGCTCCTGAGTCAGAATCCATCACTGCAGGAAGTGAGGGCAGGAACTCAAGGCAGGAACCTAGAGACAGGAACCAAAGCAGAAAGCACAGAGGAAAACTGCTTACTGACTTGCTCAGCTACCTTCTTCATATAACTCAAGGCCACTGCCCATCATGGTCCGGGCCCTCCTACATCAATCACGTCAAAAAAATGCCCCACAGATGTGTCCACAGACAAGTTGGATGAGGGCAAGTCCTCAACTGAGAGTCTCCTTTCCCTTGTGTGTCTAGGATCATGTCAAGTTGACAAAAAGACTAACCAGCACAGTCGTGTGTGGACTTGTTTCAAATGATTTTCAATGACTTATCATAAAAAACAAAGTTAAAAATTGATATTTGAGAGAAGTTGAGAATTAAGATAGAGACTCGTGAGCTTTTTTAAAAGTAAGCAGATTGTGCAGTGCCCTTGGATAAGGCACAGGAGGTCAAATCGAGGTCTTATGTGCTAGGTTGGATAGGAAGGAGCAGCCCCTACAGGAAAGGGTCTTTGAAAACAGTATCTATCCTTGAAGAAGCCTTAGAGAAAAGAGATTACTTCTAGTGTCCTGGGGAGGGCCACTACCCCTCCCTTGTCACCTTCCACAGCTGAGCCACTTACTGTCTGCTTTGTATTATACCTAGGAGTTTGTCTATTTTATTTTATTTGTTTTATTTTGTATTTGGTATATGTCTGAGTACCATGTATATCTCTCAAACCCACAGAATGCAGAACAGGGTGTTGGACTGCCTGGAGCTGGAGTTGTTACTGATGATTGTGAGCTGCCACATGGTTGCTGGGAATTGAACCCGGGTCTTTTGGAAGAGCAGCCAGTGCTCTTAACTGCTGAGTCATCTGTCCAGCCCCACATCTTATTCCTTTGTAAACATAGGGTTCAAAATACTTTCTATAATCTATTTAAGATATACATGTATGCACTTTATAGTCTTGGAAGTCTGTACAAATAAGGTAATGCAACTTCCATGTTAATCACTCTTAGAAACCATATATGGGGGCTGTAGAGAGGGCTTAGAGGTTAAGAGCACTGACTGTTAATTCAGAGGTCCTGAGTTCAATTCCCAGCAACCACATGGGAATCTATAATGTGATATGATGCCCTCCTCTAGCCTGCAGGTGTACATGTAAGGCAGAGCACTGTATATGTGATAATAAATAAATAAATAAATACCTTTTAAAAAGAAACAATATATGTGGTACCATTGAGTGGGCCTCACACTAGGCCTCCGGCCACTGGGGAAAAGACTGTGTGCATATGTGTCTTTGAAAATCCTTTGCCCTATTAGCCACACTAGCATTTCAAGGCATCCCCAGGATGTCCCATTGCTGGCCAGACTCTTCACTGCTGTTTCCACTCTTGCCTTCCAAGATATAAATAGTTTTGACCACTCCTTAAAGCCCAAAGCAGAAGCCAAAGTGGGGTGGCCAGAATCAGGGTGGCCAGTTGTAGAGAAATTCCACGAGCTCTCCTTCTGTACAGGACATGGGCCCATTGTCTCGTCTTTCCCCCTGGCCTCCAGCCCCATGGCCTGGAAGCCCGCAGTAAGCATGACTCCACAGTCATTTGTCAAAGTGAAGTGCTTTTGTAGTAGATCACAATACCAATGCTTGTATTTGACTGTCAGTTTTGAAAGTGTTCTCACACCCATGACCTTAAACGTTTTCTGGTCCAGCCCTTCCTTTTACATAGAAAATTCTGGACCAGAACAGAGACCCACCCAAAGTCAGTCACTTGGTCTTCCATCTGCTTCATGTGGTAGAGCAGTCAGGCATGGGTCCAAGACCTGTTCTGCAGGTGGAAAAGCGAAGGCCTGGTGATGTGGAACGTGTTGCCTGGGGGAGAGAGAGAGAGAGAGAAAGAGAGAGAGAGAGAGAGAGAGAGAGAGAGAGAGAGAGAGAGAGAGAGAGGCAGCACCAGAAAACAGTTTTCTCTAAGGCCGGGGCTGCTCCCACCCCACATACATGCACATACACACAAGCACACACAGAGGGGAAGAGAGGGAAAGAGACCTGCATATATGTATTGACAACTACTCACACTCATACATACTAGCAACTACATGCTAGCAAATACAACCATACACATCCTTTCTTTTAGAGACTTTTTGCCATAGAGGAGAGACAGCAACATGTGCCAGGATCCTACGGAGTGGCTCATGGGCCTGAGGAGAAGTGCTGCCCTGCATATTGCCCTTCCTTCTGCTGTGGTAAAGGACCAAGCTCTGGGCAGGCTGCTGGAGGGCGGTGCCGAGTCCCCACGTGACTCAGTTGTCTGGGTCTTTTTCCCTTTTTTGCTGGGAGGGAGGCTTCACAGAGAGCCACCACTTCTGTGAGGCTAAGGAGGCAAGGTCTTTATACTGGCAGTTTGTGATTTCCTGATTTCTTTGGAGAGAGGTTGTGGTGCTCTTGTTCCTGGCCTCTCCCTTCCCCTCCCCCACATAGACCTAAACCACAGAACCCCTCCACCTCTTGTCGACTGGGCTCAGGGCAAGGAAGTGTGTCGTCGGCACCCCGCCCCCTTGACACAGAACACAGCGTTCTGAATTATTTCCAGCCTGCCGGCCCTGGGAATTTGTACTTACTTTTTCTCATTTCCTCCCCTTGCACATTAGAAACAGTAGGTCCCAGAAATAAGCCAAGTCACAATGTTCCGCAGTGTGGAAGTGAGCGCACCCCGCCCCCATAGCTGGGTTTCTCCCTCTTGCACCCTTTTTCATTCTCCTTTCTTCTTTCTCTTTTGTATTTCAGCTCCAATTTGTATCCTGGCTGGAGCATTCTTTTTGGGAGTGTGGGCGAACAGCATGGAGGAAGGGAGGGTGGTTAGGGTCTGGGAGTCTTAGGCACACCACTATGATCCTGTCACCAGGTTGGAGGGCACAAATACCAGAGGTGCTGTGTGTAGAGTCTCCCTGTGCATCCTCTACTTAGGAATGGACCCCAGAAAAGGAAATCCAATGCAAGGTAGTGTATGTAGGGAGGGGACGCAGAACAGTAGCTAAGAAACATTTACTGGCTGCTAATTTATAAGTAGTCACTGTGTGCTTGCTACACAGCATTTGCCATGCCATGCTCTGAGAAGCATCGAATGGGAACACAGATGCAGTGTGTCTCTTCCTCAGAGATGGCTTTGATTCTTGGGGGACTTGAAATACCAGGGTACTTGCTCTTACTGAGGTAGAGTAGGATTATGAGGTAAGTGTACATGGGAGGGAGCAAAAAAAGCAACAAAAAGAGAGAGAGAGAGAGAGAGAGAGAGAGAGAGAGAGAGAGAGAGAGAGAGAGAGCGCATGTTCAGTCTAATCCAGTCTTAGAAGAAGAGGGAGCTCCCCACCCTCATATTTTTGAAGACAGAATCTTCTTGTGTAGCCCAGATTAGCCTCAGACTTAGGATCCTTCAGCCTCTGCCTCTTGAGAGTTAGAGGACAGGCATGCATGGTCAGTGTGGGCCCGCTCCCCCCCTTTTTTGAAGAGCCGAGACGTCTCCGGCATAATTTATAAACTAAAACAAGCTGTGCCTCTGTTTAGGGTGGGAGCTCCTTCAAGGTTTGTTTCCAGGGACCTCACTTTGAACCATCCACTTTCCTTCTTTTTCTTTACCATGACCCTTACCCCCCACTTCTTTCTTTTCCATTTCCCGTCCCTGCAGGTGCATGTCCCCAGCCCGGCCCTTTCCCGCCCTGTTTGCAAATGTTTCTCTGCTTATAATTAGCTTCTTCCCTTTGTAGCCTTGCTCCCTTCCTTGCCAGGGCAGAGAGAGAACTCCATATGTGACTCAGGCCTCCAGTGGGAGGCAGAGAGCACAGGCCACAGAAGCCAGCCAAGGTTTCTGGAGACGTCACTAAGTTTGGAATCAGGGAAGCCTGAGTTTGAATCCCAGCTTGGCCATTTCCTGGGTGCCTATGGCTGGTTTTTCTGTTCTGAGAGTCAGGGTCTTTATCTGTAAAATATTGATCTTAAATACATTCCTTGGGATTACTGTGTATAAAGAAACCATATGATGCATCTGGCATATCTGAAGCATAGTAGACTTGCAGAGGCAGGCCTAACATGGCCTATAAAGATGAATGGGGTCCAGAGAAAGATGGAGGATGGATGGATGGATGGATGGATGGATGGATGGATGGAAAGGCTTTTCTTATGGGGCAGAGTGGGTAGATAGGGATCATAGGATTATATATCCTTAGTCACAAGATACAAGAATAGACTATGGAGGACATGTGACAGCAGATCATAAGACCAGTTAGGGACCAGATGAATGGAAAAATTAGGAAGGGATTCTTGGAAAAGAGCTGACTACTGGGTATCAGTCTCAAGGCCTCACACTGGCAGAGGGAAAAGAAGGCATCTGACCATGACCTTAGGCCACTGTGGCTGAAGCTTAGCTGATCTATTGCTGTCAAGCCCCATGCTAAGGATGGCTAACTGGCAATTCAACTGCACCCTACTGTGCGGAAGAAGAGGCACCAACAAGCAAACGCCCATCACCTGCTAAGTTCACGCAGATGTCTGCTCGCTGCTGTGGGAGCATAGACAGGGACCTGGTTAGCTAAGCTTGGGTTTGGGGAAAGGAGAGGGTTTAAACAGGGGTCCAGTGACCCCCAAAGGGCAAGCTGTATTCTGGTGCTATCTGTGGTCCAGTCTCTTGGAGCTGAGGATCCATGGGAGGAAAAGCAAAAGGCAGCTGGCAGGAAGTAGTGTTTACTTCTCAGATTGTGGTAGTGGTCGGCAGTCTACTGTAGAACCTCCAAATGCTCATTCCCGTGACTGGCTTAGGTCCTACCGGGGTCATCTGAGAATCCTGGAGGTTCTGAATCAGGTCCAGTCTTTTCTGGGGTGAACCTCCCTCACCGCCTCCTTGACAAACCTGCATTCTCCTAGACTCTTTTGAGCATTCCTCGGGTTAAGGAGACCACGGCTTTGTGACCTAGACCGTACCACAGTTACTCAGCTCCAGTTGTAAGCGTCTATAGAGCCCAGAGTCTACCATCTGAAACTTCCGTCCAGTAGCTCCAGCCCTACCCCAGCCATGCCCCAGAGCCAGTCTCATCCTGCTCCCTTAGGTTGGTCCTTCAGGGATGAAAGTAGATCCTTATAATCCCATCTTCTTTGCTCCATGCAAAATCCCTGAGTTCCTTCGGTCTATTTTGCTTGATGTGGGCCTTGACCTTCAATATGGCCTTCCTGGGACCAGTTTTTCTTTTAGGAGTCTGCAACCCTTGGTCCTGTTTACACAGGCAAGAAAAAGATGTTGTGTGCAGTGGTTGGAGGCGAAGCTGCTTCTTGTAGTTCAACTTGGAAACCCTGGGCCTACCCATTCAGAAAAGGATGACGCATCACTCGGAGGGCCTCGCTCGATAAACACAGCAGGCTGATCTCTCACGTATACTTGTAGGGATGAATTTCCAGGTGGAGTGTGTCGTGTTGGCATGTTTCCCGTGCCCAGGTCAGTGAGGGTCTTCATTCCTCAAGGAGAAGCCTAACTCAAGGGGTGTGTAGTTCCAGCCTCATCTCTGGGTCCCACTGATCTTCCCAGGTCCCACTGGCCTTCTTTAAGCACAGCTGAAATCACACCACCTCATCATGGAAAGAGTTAAAAAAAAAAACACCACCATCATGCAAAGGTGTGTTAATTCCATGGAGAACAACCCCTAGTTGGAATCCCAAGGTAGCATCTTCCTCCATGTTCCTCAAGAAATCCCACTATAGGGCTGCTTTGTTAACCCCCTTGTTCGAGGAAGGTCCTGGTGTATGTGTGTGTGTGTGTGTGTGTGTGTGTGTGTGTGTGTGTGTGTGTGAGAGAGAGAGAGAGAGAGAGAGAGAGAGAGAGAGAGAGAGATATCTCATGAACTTTCCTGGTAGAGAGAGAAAGGCAGTATTTTTTTGTATGTAGATCAGCTTGGCTGATTGGTCCCATCCCAAGATATTTGTCCTACCTTGAAACTCCCTTAGGATGCTGACCTTATCACAAAATATCAAGAGTAGGGACAAACTCCCCGTTGGTCCTGCCCCTCTCATCTGGTCTTTGGCTATATGCTCACAGGCCTCATGGCTCAATTTCACTGCAATGCCTGCAGGAGGTCACAGCCAGCTTTTTGATAACTCTGGGTTCCCAGGGGGCACATTCTGCCCTCCCTGGGCTGTCTGTCAGAAAGGAACACTTTAAACACCCACTCTGTGCTGGCACAAGAGCGCCACCTACTGCTGAGCAGTGCAAAGGCTTCTCTCTAAGGCCCTTGCTGTTTGGACTGGAACTGTAGCGAGTTTCACCCAATGGTGGTGGAAAGCTTGTAGCAGAACCCAGCATGGTCCTTCTACAGGAACCCAGGTGAGGGCAGGTGGAGTGATGGAGAGGGAAGGCACATCCCAGAGACAACGAAAGGAAACGAGACCAAGTGATAAGCCAGTGTTAGCGAGGAAATGAAGGGAATGCCACGGCATTCAGCATGACAACTGCCCGGGAGGGGTGACAACAAAACCTGAGATATTTAACCAAGTTAAATGCAACATGTAACTTCTTCTAAGGCATGGAAAAGTGGAAGAGGTAGCGATCTCTAAAGCATCATGAGCTCCTTGCGTTTTTGCCCTTCCCTCAAGGACAGCAGACTCTTTCTAAACCTCATGCGTGGGAGTTCACCTTAGTCCTGTGAGGAGTGGGTGGGCTCTCCTCTATCCTGGAAGTTGCTCCAGTGACCTTTGTCATGTGGGGTCTGGAAGCCAGGCACTTCTCAGACGTCTGTCTATTCGAGCCTTGCTCCCTGTGCGTTCCTTCCAAAGCCCACTTTAAAGCTGCCTAGGTTTGAGGGAAGAAGAGACGAGGGGACAGGTGTTTGGTCTTCTTCCTCAGCTCTTTAGGGCCAAGTCTACCTGGGCCCAGATCCCTTCAACGTGGCATCCATCTTTCCTGGAGCAGGGATCCCAGAAGGGAGGGCTGCCTCCTGCTCAGCCCTGGCCGAGTCTTGTTCCCAGATGTGCTAATGATTGGCACAGCTGATTTTAGGATGCGTAGGAGGAGTGGATGAGAACATCAGCCAGACACTCCGTTTTTACAGTAAAAATAATAGCTTCCATTTACTGAGTCTATCCTGTATGCCAGGAACACCATTAGTTCATCTAAATTAACTTGCCAAGGGGCCAGATCTCGGCGGATGCCTAAATTTAGTTCTGGGATAAAGCTGGGCACTGTTTTCTCAGCTTCTTAAATAGGATTTGACCTCTTCAGTTCTACATTTTGGGAATCGGGTGAAGTGCATTCCCTAACGCCAATCCCTGAAAATATTTTATCAGCACTTGTGGTTTAAATGGAGAGAATTTGGCCAAGCAGAGTCAATATCCTGGGGCTGCCGGGGCTGCCTCCTGGCTTGGCTCCTTCTGCTTCTCAGGCTGCTCGACTGACTTGTTGGCTGCTGGGTGAGCATTTCACCCTCACGGGAGGGCAGTGCATGCATGGCAGTGCCCTGGGGGATTCCGTGCATGCAGGCACGCAGGGCGGAAATGAAAACAAACAAACAAACAAACAAACAAACCCGGGCCGGGGGCTGTTTATTGCCTAAAAAGATTCATATGAATAAAAGAATGGTGAAACTTTTCATCCTAGTCCTTAGTGTGAGGAGGACAGGGGTGGGGAGAAAGGCCTTGGAGGCTGAGGAGGAGGAGCATGCGCCCCCTTCAGACAGAGCTGGACTGCGGTGCATCTGCCCAGGACAGGGTGTGACTTCAATGTGAGGTTTTACAGCCTGGGTTTCTCTAATCAGAAAGCGACTGCTTTCTGTGACTGTGGGCTTATTCCATCTGAGCCAAGGGAGTAGGAAGGAACTGGCAGGCACTCCGAATCTGCTGTGCATCACACTGTGTTCGGCTCCTTCCGCACGTTGTCACCACCTTTATCTGCTTTGCTCCAGACATTGCAGGGTTTGTGAGAAGGAAGTGGGGAGAGGAGGGAATCAGGGTTGGGGGGGGTGGGGTGGGGGGGGTAGTAGAGACAAGAGACTGAGTTGGTAAGAAGCCTAAAACATATTCATTGCTTTTGTATTTAAGATTGGGGTTAGCTTAGAGCCACCCCCCCCCCAGGTCAGAGGTGAAACAAACCTGCCTGCATCCCTTCCTCCTGAGTGGCTGGTAAAGTCCCAGCACCTCGCCTTGCATGTTTTCCCCTTTGGACTTTGTTTTAACTCCCTGGGCCTTTGTTCACGTGATTCATTCGCATCCAGATGCCCTTTCCTTGAATATCTTCTTCAGCTGACCAAACCCATTGCCTTTCCAGTGTTACATTTTACCACCTTCCAGAAGCCATCTATGCTCTATCCAGACCCCTCTTCTGTCAAGTTGACCGAAGGTTCCTATGCTATCTGCCCATCGTCTATGTACCCGCCAAAGTGCTGCTCACATTAGATGACTGTGACAGAATACTGAGCGCTTGTCTCCCTGCTGGTCTGTGACCTTGCTCTTTCATTCCAGTCTCCAATCCAGTGTCTGGGACTCGGCGAGTAATTAACAGGTGAATGAAATATCATGTCACATATGGTGACCATGTGGTTGTTTGGCTGATGACTGTAAGAAATAGAAGCGTAGACCGCAAGCGGATTAAATATTAAGGAATTGCATTATTTCGCAATTTTAAATAGAGTTTAAACTTCAGAGCAGATAGAGGAACCAGTGAAGTCTACCACTAAGAGCCCACGAGCTTTCCATCTCACTGTCCTCCTCAGAGCTTCGTCCAGGGCCCCCTACAGCTGTAAGATGCTAGCCAAGGGTCAGGAGCCATAGGCTTCATTTGTTTTGCTCAGAGGCAGGTAGGATGGGAAAAGGGAAAAGAAAGGAAGGAAGATGGTGTGTTCAGACAGACTGGCCTCTCTTTCCCAGGATCCCCAAGCAAATCTCTTCTCAGCGCCGTTTTGGTTTATACTGGCTAAGATCTGCTCATCCTGAACCAGCGAATAAGGAGAAAGAGAATTGGCATGGTTGTTTTTAACAAACCACCTAGGCTGGGATGGATGCTGGTGGCCCCACCTTTCTCTAGGAAGAACTTTCTCAGGGTTGATGATCCTGTTACAATGTCTCTCTTCCCTCCTGAGCTGTAACAATGCCTGTCCAAACACACAGTATTCACTAAACACTAGCCACGTGTGGCTAATTAAATTTTAGTTAAAAATGACTACAATTCAAAACTAGCAGCGCTTGCTACTCTACACTTTAGGTTTCCAGGAGGTGCATATATCCCAGGCAACCCTGCTGGACCCTCAGAGCCTGCCTGCCATTGTGGGAGTGTTTGCCGGACAGTTCAACTGTGTCTCTTCTGCTCTCCTGTTTGCTTGCTTTTCTCTCTGTGACACAGTATGCTGCTTTCTATTTATTTGTTTACATACATGTTAACTAAGCCTGTTTTCTGAATCTAGTCTGATGTTAAATGCACACATGCACACGCACACACACACACACACAATCTTAATTCTAGAATGTCTGAGCAGTTCTCTTTTTCTGGTGCTGGGTCTTGTTGAACCAAACTCTTACCCATATTATTCTTTCCGTGAATTTCCAATCTATTGCAGTCTTCTTTTAATCTAGAATGCTCCTCCTTGCTCTGCCCTGTTTTCTCTTCAGGCCTTGCCTGCTGATTCAAATCTAAATCATCTCTTGGTTTGCTTCTAGTGACTTTATTATTATTATTATTATTATTATTATTATTATTATTATTAGCTACTTTTCTTAGGTTCTTCATATGTCTGAGAACAATACACTATAGAAGCCCTGGATGGGGTCATCTTCCTATAGCTACTGTGAAGAGGGAGAGGGTTCGGTTACCAGCAGATCATCTTGACTTCGCTGACCTTTGACGTAGGCTTTGCTGGGGTGGGGGTGGGGGGTTCACTTCCAGCTTCTCACTGGTCCGTATGTTCTCATTCTGAAGCTTTGGCTTTTCCCTGCAGCAGGGTCTTTCTAGGGTCCCAGATTAATCACACATGAGAATTCCAGGTATCTGTTCAGCTGGCAGGAAACCTCACCTCCTATACCTTATGTCTATTGGACTTCTGGGAGTCTTGTCCTTGATTTAGGATTTCACCAGGAACCTGTATGAAGCCACATTAGAAGTTACTAGGGATTCCCCCTCTATAGCTCCCTCCTCTCATACAACTGCCATCTAAATCCCAGGTACTTTGCCAGCCCTGAGTGTTACCTCTATTTTTAACACTCACCAAGACCATTGTCCCCTTTCTGGAGATGTGGCTCATGAGTAGGGTGCTCACCTGATTTGTTTAGCTCCCAGCATCACAACAGGACCGTTGCTGTTTTCTGTTAGGCTTCTGCTTACCAGATTCATACTCTGGAAAATAGCAGCCAGGAGAGACTGAGGGAAACAGGAGACATTCAGTGTGTATTTCCTCCTTAAGGAGCATCGGTCTATGCTGCTGGTTGATGGTAGGGCTGAGTCTAATAGGGATTCCCTTATCACTGACATGCCACAGTTCCACATAAATTTGTTAAATAAAAATGCAAGTCCTGGTGGCACTCAGAGGAAGGATAGCAGGCTACCAAGAAGAGACTTGATACCCTATGAGCATATACAGGGGGAGGTGGTCCCTCTCAGTCACAGTCATAGGGGAAGGGGAGGAAGGGGAAAAAGGGAGGGAGGGAGGAATGGGAGGATACAAGGGACGGGATAACAATTGAGATGTAATATGAATAAATTAATAAAATATATTTTAATATGCAAGTCCACCAGAATCACTCCTTCTGGCTCTAGATCTCAAGGGCAGGGCCCAGGAAGCTGTAGATTTTAAGAAAACCTTTCAGACAGTTCTTCATTAAGGCTATGCTTATGAGCTATTAAGGCAGACATTAAAGAAATTTAGAGGAAGCGTTAGTCAGGGGCGGCTCCTCTGGTTAAATAAGACATTAGGAGAAATTGAGATTTCAATTTAGAAGGAAGGACATAATCTGGGGACTTGGAGTTGCAACATTTTGCTAGGGAAAGCCACATACGTGAGCTACAGTACGGAAGGAGGATACGCCTGGTGCGATGCTTGCACGGCAGTGACTAAGTTGATTTGGCTGGAACGGATACTTGGTGCAGGACAGTGTTGTGAAATGTTGGGTAAGGCAGGCTTGTAGGAAGCCCTAAGAAGACTGTGTTTTGCTTTCCAGATGAAAACAGTCAGTTGTTAGGGTTTATGTGTTTTGACTGAGGGGATGTTCTGCTAAGGACAGTGTTTTCAGAATAACCCTGGTCCAGGCACGTGGCTTGGTGTAAGAGACAGGATGGGGTAGGAAAGACCAATAGGGAAGTAATTGGAATAATCCAGGTAGGAGAGGTTGTGATGTGAGTAGCAGAAACATTGGAAATAAAAGGCCTGGGTTGGGAACTCAAGAGGAGGTGACAGTATGATAGAAAAGGTATGGCAGTTTGACAAGTGGGCAGGGCATGGGGGGGCACTTCTGTTGTGTTCATAGAGAGCCCACAGGTATCCCGTTATTTTTGTGTGTACTTAGAAGATAACTTGATAGTGGCGTAATTGCGTGGACCTTGGCATGAGGCCAACCTAGACTGAGTCTTTAGTATGCTAGAAAGAGGGGTGGTGATGGCAGTTGTCACCTCTTTGAGCTTTTATAAGGATTGAGATCATGCGTATGAATCCCATTGTGTGGCTCCTGGCACACAGTTACTTTTGTCAGTTATCTGAGAAGTTACAGGTAGCGGGCATCCTGGAACAGGAAAATGTGTGGCATGTTGGCTCCAATGGACATTAGATTCTACATGGATCTTCATCACTTCTAAGCTGTGTGATCTGAGGCAGTTTACTTCACTTCTTCCTGCAGTCATCTCAGATCTGTGGGAAGTTGGTCCAGGAACCCCAGAGGATACCCGAATCTGAGGATGCTCAAGTTCCTTGTGGTAAATGACATAACATTGACATGCAACCTACAGACACCTTCCAGGATACTTTAAGTTATCTCTAGATTCCTTATGATACCTTACACATTGAGGGCACTATATAAATATTTATTATATCGCATTATTTAGGGAATAATGACTTGAAAAAAGCCTGTGTGTACTTAGTATACTTGTAATGATACCTATATCACAGTTAATAAGTCCCACATCTAAAAGCTTCAAATATAAAGAACCCACCATACTAAGTTCTTTTCACATTAAAATACAACTTACAGTGCCTTCTTCGTAACAACATTAATATGAGGATTGCTTGAGACCAACTGTGGAAGTCCAGTCTTACCACTATCATGGTAAAGGTTTGAGGGACACAAAAGCAAGCCGTGAGAAGACAGCCAGGGAAGTGGAAGGCAACTGTGGAGACGTCAGTGGACTTGGCAAGCTTCCAGAATTAGGCTGTTTCTGCTACGTACACCATGCTGAGACTAGGGATAAAACATCAGAGAGGAAAAAAGTTCAAGAATAAGAAAACCCTGGTTTCTACAAAAATAATCTGCTGTTGGGTCCCAGAGAAGAAGGGGGAAGCTAAACAGATCTGCGGGCAGACGTCTTGTGGCTGAAACCCTGCCTAAGAGGGCCAGCCAGGTAGTGTCAGGCAAACAGAAAACAAAACCACATCCATTCTCCATGAGAGAATGCAGACTTGGGAAGTAGGGGTGGGGGGACCCTGACTTTCCTCTTGTGGGTGCAGGCTCAAGCAAGCGGTAAGCAGACCACATTGCAAAAATTGAAGGAGGAAGCAAGTGGAGGAAAAACAAGGCCACCAGAGGCAGAGCACAGTTGTGGGAGCTTGGGAGAAGGAAACACTGGCAAGGCTCGTTTGCTGGGAAGTATGGCACTGGAGTTAAGAGGAGCAACACGAACTGAACTGTCTTCTGTCACTTAGCACTGCACCTCTGGATCAATTAATTAAACCCTCTGAGCCTTAGTCTTCTATTCTGTAAGATGGATATGACGATGCCGGAGATCAGTAATGGGGAGATAATTAGGACATCACAGGGAGGACTGAGTAGATTAATATATGTAAGATGCTTAGGACAATATCCCGCACATAGGGAATGCTTAGTAAATAGTGACTGTTGGGAGCATTTTAGCTACTGTTATTGTTATTGCTGTGATATGGAAAAATTGAAAGTGAGAAAGAGGGGTGGGGAGAAAGAGAAGATGAGGAGAAAGTACGGTGCTGTTGTGAAAGTATTCTGGCTTTAACAATGTGGGTTAGCCTCTGCCGTGGAGTCTTAGTCTCTTCTAAACACTCAGACTTGTAAACTCATGGGCCGCGGTTGGCACTCAGCTTCTAAGAACGGGGTAAGATGAGAACCGGGCAGTCCTTTCAGAAGCCCAGCCCGGCCGCCCAGCTCAAGGACAAGGAAATAGGATCTGCCTTGGCAACTGCAAGTGTGGGCATGCTTACAAACTCAGTGTCCCACGGGAACCCGTACATCTTGTAACACTTGACACAACTGACAAGGTCCCTGCAAAGAACGTGTTCCTTAGGAAAGTCACCACATCCAAAGAAGCCCAAGGTTCAGTGTCCACATTAATGCATCTGTAGTTCTTTCGTAGTTACTCACAAGCCAGCTTCAGCCTTTCAGTTGGGTATTTCGCCAAGATTCAATAACATGCTGGCTTGAGGCATCTTTATTTGTTGTCATGGAAACAGGCTCTAGATGCAAACTGGAGGTTAGATTACTATGCCGAAGGAAAGGTTTTTTTTTTCCTTCCTCACAGTGGACCCTTGTTTGTGTTATAAAGGAACTAGGACTATTTAGGTGTGAACAGCAGTGATGTTGTTGGACCTGGGTGCCAAGATTTAAGGATTTGGGGCTGAAGGAAATGTCCTGTTGGATCAACAGTGCACATACAGGCAACCTAATTGGTACCACTGGTATCCCAGCTGATTAATAAGCAAACAGAGATGGTGTTCCCTAGATAGCCAGCTGGGCTCTCCTCCTTGGAGCAGACAGGGATTATGACAAGGGAAAAGCAGCTTCCTGTATGTAATATGTAACAGTCTGTAGGCAGATCTGCCACCAGCGTAACGGAAAACAGGCAAAGCTAAGG
The DNA here is from genome assembly GCF_964271855.1 of Acomys minous. Lineage (NCBI taxonomy): Eukaryota > Metazoa > Chordata > Mammalia > Rodentia > Muridae > Acomys > Acomys minous. The sequence continues at coordinate 57,366,489 of NC_140492.1, forward strand.
ACACCATCTCTCCATCAATAGCTGTTTATCACCACGACAGCCTGTGAAGGCTGTGTCTCCTCCTCGGTCAAGATCAGTATAATGATGGTTTAATGATGATCTTTTCAAAGCTCGCCCCAAACCTCCTCCCCACCCCTGCACACCCGTAGTCTGAATGATTAAAGGAAGGAATCAGTACAGGAGAGGTGGCTGACTACACTGATTATACTAGCAGTTCTTGAAACCTAAAAACTAGGTCTGCGTGTCAGGGTTCTTAATATTCTCTTTCTTCCCTGTTGGCCTTCCTCCTCCTCCTCCTCCTCCTCCTCTTCCTCTTCTTCCTCCTCCTCTTTCTCATTAGAAAATCAGGAAGCCAAATCCTAGGAGCGTAGATAATTGAAAACCAGGGTTGAGGGGTCTTAAGAACACACATATGAGGACTGTGGGTTGTTATGTTTGCACAGGAGCATATGGTACCCAGAGTTTCAGTGGAAGCAGATTATGAAGTCAGGACATTTGCCTGGTTCCCATGGTCATCCGAGGGTGCGTGTGTGTGTGTGTGTGTGTGTGTGTGTGTGTGTGTGTGTGTGTGTAAGGCCTCTCCTCTTCTCTCTGAGATCCCCCTGCCACCTTATTTTAGAATCACATCTGCGGCTTGTGCTCAGAAAACACCTATTGAGCTATTTCTATATCCAGGATAACCTAACTCTGAAAGGGATTACAGGGGGAAAATGGCTTTTTAATAGGCATCTCTCCTGAGGAAGGAAAAAAAAAAAAAGCAGTTACAAACCAAAAGGAGTCAGACTCTAGTAGTGAAAGAGCAATGCTGTCAAGCCAGAGAGGTTGAGGAAGCTGGACTGGAGATGCTTCCTGGCCAGATGGGAGGCGGGGAAGTCAGATGAGGCACCAGGTCTCGCCTTCATGTACTGTCTCTGTAGTCAGGCCATCCAGGGCAGGCGGAAGGCACCAGAGGCCCAGGTGTATTGGTGGAGGGTCTCCGAGTCTTGTTTAGGAAGTCACACTCACACCCACTGGGTCCCTGCATGCGTGGAGGCTGGTGCCTATGGGCTGCTCGCTGAAGAGGCCTACAGTTTCTCTAGCAGTGCATCTCAGGTGAGTGGGTTGTGGGTGTTTTGTACATGTGTGAACTGCAAGAAGGAGTCCCACTCACTCATGGTGGTTTTGCAGCATGAACTTGCAGCTTTACATCCACACCTGTCACATGCTGTTTTGCTTTAAATGAAAATTATTTGGGAGTAGGCTAGAGCATACTCATTATATGGATTAAAAAATTCACACATAGCCAGGCAGTGGTGGCGCACGCCTTTAATCCCAGCACTGGGGAGGCAGAGGCAGGTGGATCTCTGTGAGTTCGAGGTCAGATTGGTTTACATCGTTGAGGTCCAGGACAGCCAAGGCTACACAAAGAAACTCTGTCTTGAAAACAACAACAAAATTCATATGTATACAGCCTTCAACAAAGCTTTTTCCAACCCACTGTTTTATTTGAGTATCCCTGGTGGCCTAAAATTTAAATAGTATAAATTGACATTTCTGTTTTACAGATTTAAAAAAAAAAAAACATCTGAGGTTCAGACCTTTGGTGCAACTTGGCCGAGTTCATACAGCAGCCTGTAATGATTTGTATTCTCTGCTCTTTGCACTCTAACACAAGAGTTTATTTTATAATAAAATTGACTGGAGACCTTGTTTCTAGGACCTAAGGAGATTTACCTGCAGGAGGTTGTGGAAGCTTACAGGGTGAAGCTGTCATGGATGCATCACTGCAGGGGTATAGGGCGCATCCCTGTATGTACTAGGATGTGCACACCCAGCGGAAGGAAACCCACTGGCTACTTTTTGTCTTTTTAGTCAGCTCATCAGGACTGACAGTGAGGGTCTTATTTGCACTGTGATCTACAATTAGAGAGTGCACAACACCAACAATAGTCAGGTGGTTTGAAAGTTAGAGGATGACATCAGTTGCTCTTGCTAAATGAAGGGAAATAAACACAAGATTTTTAACTTAATATCCCTGGTCTATGAAATAGCTACGCTTCATCAGAAACAGAGCAGAACAATAATAATCTTTCAGCTACCCCATCTTTTAAAAAATGGGAAGTCTTTGTTTATTTTTTCTAATTTGCATTTAAATAGATTCTTTTAACATGGACTGTTTATGAAGAACCAGATTTGTGTATTTTTACTGAAGTTAGCTAGCATAAAAAAAACTACTTAGCTTAGTTAAAACAAAACAACTCAAGTAGCTTATATATAAAACATCTTTCTTAGTAAGACAAAGAAAACTATGTTCTCTTCAAACAGGGATATCATATTATTTATTACATTATGAAAATCCTCTGGAAGGATTTTTGTTGTTGTTGTTAGATTACACTTTGTTGAATGTAACATTTGTAGTTTTTTCAAAAAGTGGGGGTGGGGATATAATGCATCCAGAGCTACTGAAGATATGTTTTTCTTTTGCCTTTTCTTCCTTTACATCTTTAGGTCAGTCTGGCTCGCCAAATTCAAATGGATCAAATTATAAATGGCCCTGGCTTGAGGGTAGAATCCTTTAGAAAGGTTTTTCTTCTCTGGCCATTAACAACCCTAAACCATGGCCAACTGTCATCCTTCCTCTGTCTCTTCCCCTCTCTCTCTCCCCCTCCCTCCCCCTCCCTCCTCTTTCCTTTACTCCTTCCAGCGTTTATTGAGAGAAATACCGTTGTTCAAGCAGCTTCCCAAGACATTTGTGATCTTTCCCAATGGGGTAGCCATAGAGACGTGGTAGCTGGGTATCGGCAAACCAGTGACCCCCCCACACACACACCTTTCCTTGGCTGCAGCACTGTGGTGCTTGCAGCCTCTCAGAGCCTGCTTGACAGTTACTCGGTGAATGTAGCACAAGATGGAGTGACGGTTTCTACATTTTGGGCTTCTCTTCTCTGGGCCTGCTGTTACCTGGTAGTAATACCCACGTAGTACTGTTTGAGCGCACGATAAGATGACACATGCACTTGGCCACTTGACCTTGAACTTGACATTGCCTGAGAGATGTTGTGGCTGAGGCTAAGGAGCCTCTTTTCCCTGTCTATAAAACCAGGCCAGTTTTCTTACTACTTCCTTTAGTCCAGTCGCAAGAAATATGAACTACAGCACAAGTATACATAGATCCCATGAAGCTAATTTTTGTTTTGAACAGAAAAGTTATGGTTTGTATGGGTTTTGAAAGCATGTCATGTGTAAGCCAGGATGCTCCCTTCTAATCTAGGAATCACTATCCCTTGCAAATCAGAATATGTAATATATGGTATATCAGAATATATGATATAATGTAGTATTATATATATATATACATATATATATATATATATATATAAATCAAAATGTTTAAAAAGTTTTATGGGTCAGAACATGTATTCCCACAAGGCCATTGTGTCACCAGACCAGGCCTTTTCTTTCCTCCTGGGACAAGTGTTACTTCTTTGAAGCAAGTTCTCCAGAACAAGCTAAATTCTGTCAGGGTGCCTCCCTACCAGGAAGTTGCTTGCTGTTCTGTGAGCAGAACGCGAATGTGGGGATAGCATGGATGCTCGCATCAGTCTGTGAGGACAACTCTAAGGGTCTATGAATACGATAGATGCTAATGTAAGATGCTGACAGAGGGAAAAGAACAGTGCATTCCCCAGAAGAGAGGACCCACATAGGTGAAGGCCAGCAGGCTGAGCGACCTGGCAAAGTGAGGGTGGTGATACAGGGTAGAAATTGGGGCAGCCCAATATGTCACAGGCACTGAGGACACTGCAGTACTGCTTACTGTGCAGGCTTGACAACACCATGCGGCTCGGGAGAGTGGCCATGAAAGGCACATGCCTTAGGGATATGGACCACATTCTAGTATCAAGGTGTGGGGGAGGGGCCTGAGTTGCGCTATAAAGTATGAATGAGCCATGGCAGCAGCTTGGGGTGTGGACTAGGGAGAGCCAGCCAGGGGGAGATACTTAGGGAGGTGGTGCACTAATGCAGGTACAGGTGCGCGCCTGGAGCAGCAGTAGAGTCAGAGAAGTAGGTAGGGTTGAGAGCTACTTTGGGCAGGACCTCCCAAGGGCTCATCATCACTGTGAGAGAGAGAGAGAAAGGGAGGGAGAGAGAGAGAGAGAGAGAGAGAGAGAGAGAGAGAGAGAGAGAGGAGAGAGAGAGAGAGAGAGAGAGAGAGAGAGAGAGAGAGAGAGAGAGAGGGCTAGGAGGACCAAGCCATGGATGGCACCGTGGTCCCTGCAATCCCAAGTACTGCCACGGGGGATGCTGAAGGATGAGGATAAGGAAACTGAGGATGTGCGGAGATGCGGACTATGTTTAGGATGTCCTGCATTTGAGAGGCATAGGGGAATTTCAAGCAGGTGTGCCCTGCAGGCAATTAGATTTGTATGTCTGGGGGCCTAGAGAGAGATGTCAGGGATAGAACAACTCATGCCTGAACATAAGAACATTAGCTTACGGTCTGGAGACTCTCCCACTGTGACTACTCAAGTAGCAGAGGGTTTCTTTCAGGCTGGGGGCTCCGGAGCAGGCTGAGGCACTATCTGTGTTCTGTGTACCGTTCCGGGTCTATCAGCCATAGCCAGCCTCACATTGCAGGCAGCTGGCCAGGGGCTGCCCCCAATCCCTTGTTATCATTAAGGGTGAAGGAGAAAATAAGATAAGTGCTGGAGCTCAGAGGATTCTTATTCTGTAATTTTTGATCTTTAAAATTCTTCCTCCAAACCTCATTTCAAAATAATTTCTCACCCCTTTTCCTTATTCACAAAAGAATCAATAAAGTTAATAAAAATCTGAAGCGCCCAAAGTCCTCGGAACTTGTAATGACAGCGTTCACTTCATATCCTTTCTTGGCTATCTCAGCAGCCCAGAAGTGACTTTGTATTTTCTGTTGAACAACTATTTAGATACATACAAACAGGCAGATGAGGTATACGCAGCCCCACAATGATTATATTGCTGGGCACCAGGTCCCTGGTGCTGGGCTGCAGAGTGAGGAGAGCTGGACATAAGCCAAGTGAGGTGGAAAGCAAGGTAAAGTGAGGTAAGATGGCTACGCAGCTGTGCACCCTGCTGAGTCCGCTCCTCACAGATTGATGTGAGCATCCATGGCATCCCCACATTCGCATTCTGCTCACAGAACAGCGACTTCCTGGTAGGGAGGCACCCTGACAGAATTTAGCTTGTTCTGGAGAACTTGCTTCAAAGAAGTAACACATGTCCCAGGAGGAAAGAAAAGGCCTGGTCTGGTGACACAATGGCCTCGTGTGAATACATGTTCTGACCCATAAAACTTTTTAAACATTTTGATTACATATGTATGTGTGCATGCATACATGCAAAATGATAATAATTATAGAAAAAGAGGAAGTCATGAATTTGAGAGAGGATGTTGGGGGGATACAGGAAGAGAGAGGGATGTTAATGATAAAAATGTGTTGTACTCAAGTATGAAATTCTCATAATAAATAAATTCTCTAAACAAACAAACAAACAAACAAACAAACAAACAGAATCTGAGTCCACATCAGCTTTCTACACTTTATAAAAGCTACCTAATTTCAAGAGCCACATTTTCAACATTTTTGGCCCTCTGTATCCTTGGACCTGGCAAGTATCCCATGCATACTAGTTGAACTTAACTGGAAAAGCAAGCCTACTTTTCTGTGTGAGGAGAAGAGCTAGCACAGGAAAGCTGGTGCAGGCTTCATACCCCTGTCTCAGAGCTCATCTGAGAATGGCTGCAGATCACACACACACACACACCACACCCAAACAGACACACATATACCACACCATACACACACACACAGGTGTGTGCACACATGTAAACATGGAGCACTCGCCCAAGAACAGCAGTCTCCCTCACATGTGCGGTTCACATCTTTACTAGCTGTCCCCCTTGACTGCTCTGGGCAGCAAATTATACAAACCTCAACTTAAACTGGGGTGGAAACTAGGGAGGGTTCTTGCCTCAGGTCCTCAAGAAGTCCAGAGACAAGATGGAGCTCAGGCCCGGCTCAGTCAGATCTCTGACTTTTTGCTGAGGTTCCCCTGAGTCCACCCTTTCCTTCCCATTGGTTTCTAGCAGATGGCCGCAACAACGCAAGCTCAATGACACACGGGACGATGCTAAGGGAAGACCACCTGTCTGTTTCTAGGAGACTTCCTCACAGTCTTCTGTCGAATTGAGCGCATCCATTCTTGTTTCTGAGACAGACTGGATGATTGGGAAGAAGCACGCACTGGCTCTTAGATCAGCATCACCAAGAGCTAGGACCCTCCTGGAACTGGGGTTCTGGCCAGCCCCCTTCTGTGTGGGGGCTGCCTGGGGAAGGTGTGGCTACCTGAATGAGTGGGCTAGGCCTCCTCACTTGTTCTCCCAGTGCCCGCCCTCAAAGCAAGTGTGGGACCTTCCTTGGGCATGCTAACGGCTTTATAGAGGGACAGTGCTTGGATAATAAACAGCACCACCCCATCGCCTCAATTTCCCCCCTTACGTTCTCTTTTCCCTAAGGCTCCGCAGAAAAACAGAAGCTTTCTGTAGATTTTTTTATGCTAAAAAAAAAATGAATATTTGCCCATGAAACCAGACTGTGGCCCACCCTGACTCTAGAGAGACAACCGCTTCTCCCTGGGAAACAGCTAGAGGGCTTTATTCTTTCTGTAGCTTTGACTCTTTTGTCCTGCTTGACCTATGACCTTTCTCATCACTCTGTCCCTTCTCCCTTCTAGATGTTCGACTGGATAAGCCACAACAAGGAGTTATTTCTTCAGAGCCACACGGAGATCGGAGTCAGCTACCAGCATGCAGCAGACCTCCAGACACAGCACAATCACTTTGCCATGAACTCGATGGTGAGTGGGAAGGCCCGTGCCCTGCATGCCTCTGGGACAGGACAAGAAAGGCCACGCAGATCCTCAAATCAGTCCATTTCCTAGAGTAGGGAGCTGTGCAGGGCACCCGGCCAGCCAGCCGTTCCTATAGCTGATCATGACTCCACTTTACGCTATGAACGGAATGTGCTTGGGGCTGTAGAAGGCCTTAGCTCAGCACAAGACTCAAGGCAGGCGAGTCACCAGTTCCACTTCACTGACTGCACTGACATTTTTTTGGTCCCCAGCAAGTATAAGTCACTGAGCAGGCATGGAGAAGGGCCTCACGCTGTGCTGAATTGGGAAGCGTTGAGTGACCTGTGGCTGCTTATAGTGGGAAGGAGAGCCCAAAGGGACACATGGTCTCTGCCTTCAAATATTTGAATGCTGATTTGGAAAGAAGGGAGAAGAATTGCTTTATGTTGGTCTAGAAGGCAGAAGTTTCCAGAAGATGGCAGTTTGTGGAGTTGGCAGTACGTGGCTTACAGGGAGGGTTGGGACAGTGACAGTGAGCATACGTGATGGGAGTGTTCAAACAGGCACGAAGTGAGAGGAGACCGTTTACTCTCCATGTGGCCACAGGGAACAGGGAATTTGCCTGCCTGTTTTAGCTCCATCAGCACCCTCTTAGAAGGTTGCTTGGGTAACTGATGGGCTAATTGTAAAGCAGTTGGAACTGTGTCTGGTGCATGGTAAGTCATCAATAAATGCTGATGCTATGGTAGATGAGGAAAGTCTAGGCTATATGACATGTGACCCTGCAGAATCCTAGCTTTGGGGACACTATGTATGTCATCTATGTGACTGCTCCAAGGCTTCCTTTTGAAATCTTTTCTATCCTTAAGCCATCTTACATTACAGACACATGGAGCCTAAGACCACATCAAGCAAAGATGCCTGATGTTGGCTGTGTTGTTCCAAAGACACAGCTCCACCATTTCCCGCGTACCTGAAAATCGAAGGTGCTTTACTCTTCTGCAGCATTGCAAACCTAGAAGATGGCAGGGGTCAATAGGGAAGAGAATCCATAGTCAACTGTAGATGTATTCTTAAAAGCTTTTTATTTTGGTTTCTTGTATCTCTTTCTCCTTTCTCTACTCTAATCTCTTCCAACACCCCAATACCAAGTAGGAGAGAAAGAAGGTTAGTAGGAAGAAGGGGCGTAGTTTTTCTTAGCTGCTTCCTGCTGTTTAGGGTCATCGAGTTCCTTGCAGGCAAGTCCAATCCTCATTTCAGGACATCTCCACCTTCTTCTCATCTCACTGCACCAACAGCAGCCAGGAGCAGCAGGGGGAGGCACCAGCTGCCTTATTCTTTCTTGGAGCTCCCAGTCTCTCTCTGGGTCTGGCATTTTTCCCCACTGGCAAAGACCACACCCCCACAAGAGGCAGTTCCCAGCTGACAAAGATCAAGCACCCTCACCTGAGGCAATTATCAGCTGTGGACAAACTGGAGCAGCCCCCATATCCCACAACTGAGATTAAAACAAAAACATATTTACATATAAATCAAAACCTCCACAACAGTCAACCAATCAACCCACTTGTTTTAAATGCGCTTTGTACTGGATTTAACATGCTGGGGAAGAAATGATCCCATCTCTTAGTTCACTGTCTGCTTGCAGAGCTCAAACTCAGTCACGGTGTAGCTTGATATGTGCAGTGCTGGATGTGCTAAGTTAACTAAGGGCTTTAAAATCTAAGTGGCCGAAAGCAAGAGTCAGGTGTCTTGTTCCTGGCATATAATCTTGGCTAACTAGCACACAGTAGGCTCATCACAGGCACCAGCCGACAGTCAGGAGCGGCCACCGTCTTACATGCTACCAGTTGTTTGGCCAGATAACATGTGAAACCCAGCACAGTGGCTCTGAGAAGTGGCAGGTCCATTCATACCCCACTGGCCAGTTTTCAGGCACATGTCAGTAGCCTGTATCTTCACACAGGCACATGTCGGTGGCACGGTAGCTTCACGGGGCAGGCTCACATTGCCTCAGAGAGGGGAAGCTGACTGTGAACCGCCCTAATGACAAGCATAGGGAGCCACCAAAGGCTGTTAGGAAGAGATGGACACTGTGAGGTTTGCACAGAAGGATCCCTGCAGAAAGCAAGGCTGTGAAGCCAGGTAGGAAAACCAACATGATTGTGTGATCAGTTTGGGCACCCCCCCACGCCCCCCCACCCCCCCATGCCCCCCCACCCCCCCACCCCCCCACCCCCCCCCCTGAATGTAAAGAGTCCTTCCCTCCCAACTATGATTATGCCTTACCCGAGACTCAGGGCCACAGGAACAAAGTAACTGACCCCAGCTGATTAGGCTGTGAACTCAAATCTGGTCAAGTCTGACTGTCCGTGGGCCTTGTAGATTCCCCCCTGCTGCCATGCACTAACTCTGCATTGGAATTTTTACATCACCCGACTGCCTAGCCCGAAGGCAGTTGGACTCATCTTAATAAGCAGCAAAGACAAACATAATTAGGGAGGTAAGGCTGCCACCAACCCCCCGAGAAAGCCATGCATTAGGAAGCTAGACTAGTAATGCCTTTGGCTCTGAATTATCTGCATTACCGCTTTCCCTAGATCGCATGCGTTAACTCTGAGTTAATGGCACACTGAAAACCTTTACTCTGACAGATTCACTGTGGAAGTCCTTTTCAGGATAAAAAAATGTGAGGGGAGAAATATTGAGGAGAAGTGTCTTCTGGAACTGGGAGAGGACAGATTTGATCCCAGCAGCCAATTAGCGTGAGGCAAGCCTTCTGCAGCCTCCCTTAGCTCCTCAGCGGGTGCGCCAGCAGCAAGCAGCCACGGGGTCTCTGTAGTCTTGTTAGGCTGGGTCTCCTCTTCAGCTGCTGGATAAGGGAAGGGAAATCCCGGGATTGTTTGGCCAAATTGCATGGGTACCCGGGCTTCATAAACACAGCTCAGTGCCCTTGTTTCCTGGGAAGTTTTACAGGGTTGTTATTAAAAGGAACTTCCTACGAAGAGGGATGGCAGCGTTCCAAACAGGTGAATGGAGAGAGTTGCAGGCTTTTTCCTGGCCTCTGTGATGAATGATGCTGCCAAGAAACAGATGAATGCCAACAGCTCCTCACTACTCCAGCCAATGGCTGCAGGGATGATCAGTTCTTCAGGAAAAGGGAGGGGGGAGGGGCAAGGATATGGATGGCTCTGCAAATTCATTGAGGCATTTCAGTCTCAGTTCTTGTGTATCACACATGCATGCACACACATGTACACATGCATGCATGTACACACGCACCCATGCATACACACACGCACACGCACATGTACACACGCATACACACATACCCCTGTATATAAATGGCTTTGTTGCATATTCTATTTCAAGCAGCAGATGAGTCTTTGACTATCTTTAATCCTGTTTTACTACTGAGTTAGGCCACTCATTCTTATTTTGGGGAAGGTGATAGAGCCCTATCATGTAAAACTAAGCTTGTGGATCCTCTCCCCAGAGGGACATATCTATCTCTCTCTCTCTCTCTCTCTCTCTCTCTCTCTCTCTCTCTCTCTCTCTCTCTCTCTCTCACACACACACACACACACACATCACATAATAAGTAATTGAGAGCCAGGTGTTGTGCTAGATACTGGGCCTGTCGATAAACCAACACAGAGAAGGCTGTATGCCACACAATTCCACAAGAGGGGCAGATGTTAATTGTATAACTTTACCAATAAATATGTAATTACAAACCAATAGTCTCATGTGGCAGAGCAAGGAATGCTGTGACAAGAGTGAAAGAGGCAGGGCTGGATTCAGATGGGGGGGGGTGGAGGTCAGGTGCAGTTTTTCATTAGCAATCAGCAACAAGCTCGATGCTCTCTCATGATAATCATGAATAACATACGAACTGACCGATGTGCATTAAGTCCTGGGTATATCAAATTGTATACGAAACCATCAGTTCATAAGTTGCCCATTTATGTTTTCCCCTATGTCCACTGTTTGCATACTGATTAAATATTTAATCCAGCCAAGGTGACTGCTACTGAAGGTTTTAGTCTCCTAGGGATGTTATAGCAAATACCACAACCAGTGTGCCTTAAGCATCAGGACCTTTAAAAACTAGGGCTGCATCTTGGTGGAGGGCACTTGTACAGCATAGCCAAGGTCCAGGATTCTACCCCCACCAACACCATCACAACAAAACGAAAAGATCAGACATGTAGTATCTTGCCTTTCTGGCTGCGGGGACATGGAGCAAAGTGCCAGCAGGCTGAATTCTCCTGAGCCTCTCTCAGTGTCTTGCCAAAAATTGTTGTCTTTCTTTGTGGGCCCTCACATAGTGTTTTCTTTGAGAGCGCACACACCCCTGGCGTGTCTCTGTGTCCTGGTCTCTTTGTTTTATAAGATACAGTAAGGCACAGGTTGGATTGGTCAGGGCCCTGCACTAATATCTGCCTTAACTACTTCCTTAACAATAACCTCCCTACATGACATCCTGAGATGCTCGGGCTTAAAACTTTAGCACAGGGATGCAGGGTTAGTTTAATACATAAAGCATAACTGCATAAGCCCTGGGCGGAAAATCAGAAACTTTCTCAGTTACCAATAAAGCCCACAAATTAAACACACTGACAATGTGGGGATGGTACCCCTACCCAGTATTCACATCAACAAAAATGACGAATATTGCATTTGTTTGGTGTGTAAATCAAGCCACTTACAAAAAGTTTGTGGCAGTCTCTCTGTTTTGAGAGAAAGTTACAAATGACAACCCCGAGGAAAAGCCATATCTGCTACAAGAGATAGAAAGATTCCAGGCAGGCGATCTCTTCTCTCCTCTTATGACGTATTGCTGTGAGGTGCCCTGTCATTATTGATTCATGGTGGCCTCCAGTCAGCATTCGATTGCACTTCCTATAGTGGCAGAATTTCTAAATTTGGGTGGAAATGCATGCAGACACGTACACACATGTCTGCACACACATAAACACATATTTACACACTAGTGTAAATGTGAATAGCAGAGTACTCACCTTTGTAGTTCTAAAGGAGGGGAAAAAAAGAAAAAAAACAGGATGAAAAGGAAGAAGGGATTAATGTTGTAAGCCTTTTTTAAAAATTAGAATAATATAGAAATCTGGGTGAAAATGCATATTTCTCCCTCTCCCTCCTCCTCCTGCTTCTCCTCTTCCTCCTGCCCTTGAAAATCAGACTCTCTGGGAGTGGGGTCCCTGGAGTTCCCCAAATAACTTATATTCACATTACAGTGAGAAAACTCTTGTTCTGTAACACTTAAAATAGTCGCTCCCTAAAACAAAATTTTTCAAGGCCCAAAAGACTTCTAATGCAATAGCCCAAGGAACTCTGTGGACCTGCTCCTCATTAAAACTAATGAAAATTATTTTAAAATACTAGTTAAAGTCTCTATAAATAATCTAAAATTCATACAGAAAATAAGAAGCACATATAAACAAACAAAAAAATGTGCGAACTCGATAAGAAGAGTATCGATGGTGTTTTGAGTCAAGGTCTCCTCTCTCCTCTGCCCTCCCAGTTCAATAAGATGAAAACTATTTCATAATCCTTACATAAATCCAGGCTGCAGGTCCTCTTGCCTCCAGGTCCTGTGTGAAGGACTGTCTTCCCAGGTAGGACATTTCTAATCCTGCCCCAAGACACCTGTACTGAGGTTTGGTTATGGGTGAGTGTGGCCTAGAGTATAGAGATTCCTCTTCAAAGGAAACAGCAGCTGTACCATAGGGGAAATGCTATGGGAATATTAGGGGCTCCCTGTTATGGGAATATGTTTTTGTTTCCATGCCAGGTGTGGGATATGGGGCTGCTGTTCACATCAGCTGACCATGCTGTGCTCCTGCTCTAGCAGGGATGTGATTTGCCAGCTGCTGATTGTTTCTGCGAGTGTGCACAGCATTTGGGATTCTGAGGACTCTTTGAGAGCGTATATAAATGCTAAAGCCCTGAGTGGGGCTGTGGTGGTGGCAGCGGCTGCTGCTGCTGCTGCTGCTGCTGCTGCTGCTGCTGTTTGCTGTTGCTGGTTGCTGATTCTGTTGTTTGTGGTTTGTCAAGTGGTCCTGCGCAAAGAGACAAAAATTGAATATCCTGACGGTAAAGATCAAACTTGCCCGAAGGAACTTGGCACTACTGATCAGCAGGAAGTAGTCTAATGATAGCAATGTGCCCCTCCCCCATCTATTCTTTGTATTCTAACTAGTGCTGGAAAGGTGGAATATGGATGGAGAAGGGTGGAAGAGAATAAGGAACCTACAAAGTAGTCATCACAGCAAGTCTCCCCTTGCTGGGAGAGACAAGCCATGGAGACTTGAGGTCACTCACCCCATTCCCCCAAAGTAGAGGTACCACCAAGAAAGGCACACTCCTGCCTCCAACTCCAGCTCTAGAGGCATGGATGGATCAGAGATTTGATTGAGGGTAGAAACATACTATACAAAACCAAGTCCCAAATCTTTCCCCCCAAAGGAACTGACTTCATTTACAACAGAGATTATAGATGTTTAAGGCAACAGGGTTTTTTAATAGTAACCTTGGGAGGAGCTTGTAAAAGGCAGGGACAGGGGATTTAGATTAAACTTTAGATCCGATAGTTTACCAGAGAAGACTTGGGAAAGAAAAATCACAAAGGAAGTTCTCTATGCTGAAAGCAAGTGATTCAAGAAAGGAATTTGAGTCTACCATAATGTACAGTAAATAGTAAATATTAACTGTGTAACCATAAAGGGCAAGGCATGTACATATTTCTTCCCCTCCTTCTCTTAACTGATTTTAAAAGCAATTGTGTCAAATATGTATATGTATCGTTGGACCTATAAAATAGAAATGTAATAAATTTGCAAGTAACCACGATAAGGAGATATGTGGGTAAAGATCTGTATTGCCAAGTGAAACATCTCCAGGTAGTAACTGGAATCCACAGGAGCTAATGAAAACACAGAAATGATAAGTAAATACGCTAAAATAATGCAAGCTATAGCATACATTTACTCTCCCTTTTCTATCTCAGCCTCAATAGACATGCAGTTATAAAAAGTGATAATTATGGCAATCTGATGTTGGGTTTGAAGCATTTATGGATGTAATATATACAGTAACAATACCACAATGCACTGGGAAAAGGAATAAAGCTCTCTGCAGGAGAAACATTTTTATGTACACTGAATTAAATAGTATATCTCAGGAGCTGATTCAGATAAGGTATCTCCCTTAGGTGACTAAGAGGATAAGTTAAAAATAGTGAAAAATCAATCAGCAAAGATATTAGATGCTACATTAGAAGATATTCTATTAGTACAGAAGTGGAGGAGAAGTAGAGATGCAGAAAGATACGCACGACACATGGCGAGAAGTGAAATGCCAAGTGTAAGTCCAGCTACGTCGGTAATGACAGTGGGAGCTGGAGAGATGACTCAGTATACCTTGCTGGGCTCACATGAAGACCTAGGTTTGGGTCTTCAGCACCTTGGAAAAAGCTGCGCACTTTGGTGTGCACGAGTGATTCCAGCTCTGAGGAGGCATAGGGCAGGTGCATTACTGGAACTCCCAGATTGGTCATTCTAGGTAAATTGGTGATCTCTAGGTTAAATGAAAGACCTTATCTCAACAAATACAGTGGAGATCAACTGAGGAAGACACCCAACATTGGCCTTTGACCTGCACTTACATGTGCTTATACGCTAGCATGCACATGTGCACACATACTCACATAACATACACACACAAAAGTAATGGCATTGAAGGTGAAAGAATTAAACAAAGGTGCAGATAGCCAGGTTTTAAGAAAATCCAAGATCTAAATATTTGCTTTCTATAGAAGATATGATTGAGATTCAAAGATACACAGTGATTGAATATACAAGGATGGAAAAACATCCAGCTATTACCTAGAGCAATACAGGTTTGCATCTACACCACTTCCTTTGTGCAACCACTGGCTGAATATCTGTTGTAGGTGCAACACGGACATGTGTTCAGGGCTTGGTGTCCGTTAAAGTTCACATGACCTGAGCTTCTTTGTTGAGATGCTGATCGTAAAGACAGAAGTGGAACCATTACCGAATGTTCCTTGGCGACAGGAGTAAGGGTGATCTGTTTTGCTGGGGATTACGCTTGGGTTCCTTAGGCAGGCCTGCCAGAGTGCCGAGTATAGTGCCAGACAGCCTATTCTTCCCAGTCAAGTTCAACAGGATGCAATGTTTGTATCTCTACAAACAGCCTTGTAGGTGGAATTTCCCTTTTCTGCCCGCTCAGTAGGAGGAAGAGATTTTATTTGCTGACCAGCCCTGGACCCGTTTATGACCTTTGTTCTTGGCACCATCGTTGGTATTTAAAACCAAACCAGGGAGAAGAGCAGAACAGAGCATGCTCAGAGGCAGCTATGGGGAGGTGGGTGCCTGCATATAAGGCAGCCTCTACTCTGTCGGCCTTGTCACCTGAGAGCCTTTGAAAGTGTGCTGTATTTGGTTCCTGCCACCTTAGATTGTGGTCTAACTGTACAGGGTAGATCCTGAGAAACCTAGACAAGATTGGAAGTCAATTTGAGAGTTCTCAGTCTAACGTGAAGAAATTAGCTCTGCAACTTTAAAGATGGCTGCTCTTTTAGAGATCCTGAGTTCAACTCCCAGCAACCACATAGTGGCTCACAACCATCTATAATGTGTTCTGATGCCCTCTTCTGGCCTGCAGGTGTACCTGCAGGAGAGCACTGTATACATAATAAATAAATAAATCTTTAAAAAAAAAGAAATTAGCTCTGCATAGAGCTCTACAGCTCATCAGCATTACCTTGTGGGGTTTGTTGGAGAGTGGAGACCGCCCCCCCCCAGACACCCAGTGTCAAGCACCTGCCTGTCTTTACCTCTTCTGTTTTGCTCCCCATCAATGTTTATGGTGCCCTATTGGCTTTGTGCACTGGTCCCCAGTCAGCCCCTGTTGGATGGGAAACTCAGGAGTCCTTGGGCTTGAGAAGGGCATCTTAAGACCACTCCAGTGCACAGCACCGGCTCGCACACTGGCAGCTCAGCCCTTGGCCCACATTGATTCTGAAAATCGTCTCTGAGCTTGTGTTCAGGGCTTGGACGAGAGCTTAGCCTCTGACCTGGCACTGGCCTGGCTCAGTCTTCTCCCTTGATTGTAACCTCCTGTTGTCCGCTCTGCTGAGGTCTTCTGCTCAAGGTCTGGCACCTCTTTTCTCTCTGCCATCCACTGTCCTCTGAGGACTCTCTGTCCTCGTGGTTTGGGCCCTAGGCTGTTTGTCAGGTGTTCTCTGTGTTTTCTCCCAGGCCTTCCTCAGCTGGCCTGCACATTTACACAGACTGATCCTCAGGATTGCCTGTTCATTTCCAGGTCTGTAGATGCTAGGAGGTTAATCTGTGTGAAAATCAGCCAGCGCTGACCCATGCCTCTTCCTTGTGGTCTCCTGGAGTTGAATGAAAGGCATGAAATGGTCCGTGAAACCTGGCGTGTCAGATGAGGGAATGTTCACCAAAGGTCTTAACCAGCAAAGCAGGACACGCGTGGGAAGCATTGGTGATAACAGGCAGCAGCAATGCTCACGTGCCATCGTAGCCATGGACAACACCGGCCAGGAGCCGAGTGATGGGCAGAGACTCATCAGAGGCAAACAAGTGAAACATTTGCAAATCAGATATTTACAAGGCATGAGAGGTCAGGACCAAGTAGACTGATGGGAGGGGAACGGTAAAGGGTAGAGGTCAGAGTTCATGATCCAGCTGAAGGGCCGGACATAAGGAAAAATAAAAAAGATTTCCTTTAGCAGATTTTTTTTTTTACTCTCATTTAAACTATCACCAGAGCCTGGCCTCTTGTCACCCTACTCTAAGCCAGTATCAATTTCTACATCGCAGCCTCTACAAGTCTGCCCCACTACCCAGATTCCCCAATGTTTTTGGTGATCTTTGCTCCACTGCTCCCTCTACCACCAGAGTCTCTTCAGATGGCCACATGCTTCCCTCTCTTTCTTTTTTTTTTTTTTTTACTTTATTAATTTATTCTTGTTACATCTCAATGGTTATCCCATCCCTTGTATCCTCCCATTCTTCCCTCCCTCCCATTTTCCCCTTATTCCGCTCCCCTATGACTGTTCCTGAGGGGGATTACCTACCCCTGTATATGTTCATAGGGTATCAAGTCTCTTCTTGGTAACCTGCTGTCCTTCCTCTGAGTGCCACCAGGTCTCCCCCTCCAAACCAAATAACCCAATTGAGAAATGGGGCTTGGAACTAAACAGAGAATTCTCAACAGAGGAATATCAAATGGCTGAGAAACACTTAAAGAAATGCTCAACCTCCTTAATCATCAGGGAAATGCAAATCAAAACAACTCTGAGATTCCATCTTACACCCATCAGAATGGCTAAGATCAAAAATTCAAGCGACACCACATGCTGGTGAGGATGTGGGGAGAGAGGAACACTCCTTCATTGCTGGTGGGAATGCAAACTAGTACAACCACTTTGGAAATCTATGTGGTGCTATCTCAGAAAAATGGGAATAGGGCTTCCTCAAGACCCCGCTATTCCACTCCTTGGAATATACCCAGAAGATGCTCCAGCACACAACAAGAAAATTTGCTCAACCATGTTCATAGCAGCCTTATTCATAATAGCCAGAACATGCTTCCCTCTCTTACTCCCCCTAGAGACAATCCCGGGTATTGCTGCTTGAAAAGCCCTCTCTGGCTTTCTGTCTTCAGTAGCTCTTCCCAACCAACCCCCTTTCCCAGCTCTATTCTACATGGCACTGAATTGCATGCCTAGTAGAACCTCATCAGCTTACTCTCTGGTGTGTCCAAATGACATCCAAGACCCATGGGCATAAGGCTTTTGCATTTTGCTTCCTCATTGTGCCTTAACAGCTGGCTGGACATTTAATAAATACATAAGGAAACAAAATTAAGCTTTGAAAGGCTTCAGAGATAGGGACATTTAATTCTCTCTCCAGAAGCCCTGTTTCCTTGAGATGCGATAGTGAATGCTTTCGGAAGAAATGTCGCTTCACCAGGTCCCATCTCCTGTGGGGAACATCCTCAGCCAGCCTCAGGGCAAAGAAACATCGTGGCAAAACCAAGCAAGGACACTGGGTGCCCACTGCCGCTCGACACCTCCTTTCTCACGTAGCCTTAGGCAGGGTGTTCACACTTCTCACCACCTCCTCTGTGGTCTGAGCTGGGCAATGCTGTAAGGGTAAGATGTGATCTTGCTTTTAAGCACATTTAACATGGTGTTGTGCTTGGCAAATGTTCACCTATTCTTCTCAGGTCAGAAATGCTGCTGTAAGAAATAATTTTTGCTCGGGAGAGCCTCTCGCAGCTCCCAGCTGTGGGACTTCGTAAACACTCAGGTGTGCACATGTTACCCGAGACAACCTTGTTAAAGTGCCCACGTGAGGCAGGAGGCCAGGAGCTGCTGCTGACCAGCTCTCAGCTACTGCTGCCTTTGCGGCCACTCTAGCTAGACCCTGTATAAGAAGGCCAGGGGATAAATGGAATACTGACGAATGCGTTTACCTGAAGGTTCAGCTTCTGGTTTCAGCATTAAAGACAGGCTAAAATGACCATCCTCCACTGAAGGGCTGTGCTGTTCCTAAGCACTTGCTCTGTTGGTGTCCTTGAATCTAATGACAGCTGTAACTGTCTTTTTAATCTTGTAGAGGTGTTTTCTATCTATCTATCTATCTATCTATCTATCTATCTATCTATCTACACACAAAGACACACACACATAGACACAGACATACACATAGACACAGAAACACACACACACACACACAGAAACACACACACACACAAACACACACACACACACACCCCTCTGAGGCATCTCTCAATATCAAGAAAGAGGGGAAAGGGCATTTTTCTTTTCCTTCAACCTGCTGTGGGTTTCTGTGGCCCTTTGACATATGGCAAGGCGATTGTTTTCACGGCTGTTTAATGGTTTGTGAAGCAATTGCTGGAGGAAAAATCTCTACAACAAGCCAGGCCAGAGGGACAAAAGGATTTGTGGGCCAATGTTATCTTTGCTGAGCACTAGGCCAGCCCTGCTCTCTCCTCTCTGTAGCTAGCAGTGACAGATGGCATCCACCTGGAGTGACCTCCTGTTTGGCCAAACCAGACCAGATAATCATCCATCAGCTTCCCTATTTGCCCCCTAGAGGGCATCCTGCGGTTTGTGAGGGGGCGGGGCTGGAGGTTTCACTTAGGGCTTATTGCTTCCTGTAGCTGCTGCAGTATGTAGCTTCAAGCACTATCAGTTCCTACTCCAGATGTTACAGACTCAATGTCCATATGTTTCAAGGTGGGATCAGCAGGTTTACACGGTAATGTTAAACTAATTAATCATAAGCTGATGCTTTAGCAGCGCCAGGACCCAAAGTGGGCATGGGATTACAAAGCTATAAATGATACATATGGTCTTATTAAGCTGCAGAGAGAGGTAAGGCTGGCCAAGTTCTCAGCCACCTTTGGTATAGCCAGATAGATTGCTTTGGTACAGTCTTTTTTTTTTCCCCCTGATTCTGAACATTATTTCCAAAGCCACTTAAAGCTGTATGAGAGAATCTCCAAAAAACAAACAAACAAACAAACAACTTCCCATAGCAGTCTTTGAATCTGACAAAATAAAAACGTAAGTTTCAGGACACAAGAAAAAAGGAGCAATAAGAAAAAAGGCTTAGCGGAGTGGCAAATGATTCTGTCTCATTTGGTCTCTTTGTGACTTTGAACATACCACTCAACTGATTTAGTGAACATTAAGTACCAACCAAGTGAAGTCAAGACATATCTATGTTGTTTTTATTTTCCAAGTATAAAATTATACTGTTACATGAACTTGTCTTCTGAAAACCCTTAAATAAAGTAGGTTTACATTCCTCATGAGAGTAGTAGTCCTTAAAACCCGCCTGTTTCATTATTAGCAAATTGACTCCACAAAAAAAAAAAAAAAAAAAAAAAAAAAAAGCTCTGTGAAACTCAAAAAGATGGGTGGGAAACTATGAGAAGTTATATACAGCCTGGCCAAATCTATTAAATCACTTAAATAATTAAATAAACTTAGTTTTAATTAAAAATGCAAAATCTGTTAAAATAAAAAGTATCCCAGAGTATTCAAAATGGAGAAGAAAGAAACTTCAGCTGGGCGTGGTGGCACACGCCTTTAATCCCAGCACTCAGGAGGCAGAACCAGGCAAATCGCTGTGAGTTCGAGGCCAGCCTGGTCTACAGAGTGAGTCCAGGACAGCCAAGGCTAACACAGAGAAACCCTGTCTTGAAAAAACAAAAACAAAAAAGAAAAAAAAAGAAACTTCAAACAGTTTTTGCTCCTCAGTAAGCATGAGGGCTGGCGTGTGGCTCAGTTGCTCCGCACTTGCCTAGTGTATACAGAGCTGTGGGTTCAAACCCCGCCCCCCTCCCCCAGCAGTGGTAACAGAAGAATGAGCTGAATAAAAATGGAAGGCTGAACATAAAGCCCACCAGCTCTGTGGCCCATGGCGAGGTGGCATTTTGGTTATTAACTGGCAAGAAAGAGCATCTCCTCCGCTTATATTTAAGGACACAATTATCCCTGACAATTAATGCATATGTTCTCTAATTAGGAATATATTTTAAACCAGCCTTTATATGCCTAAGAAAATTATCAGGAGAAAAGACTGCACAACTGCCTTCCATCGTGTGAAGCTGGTCCAAAACTATAGCTCATAGTGCACTGGCGTGTCCCTGGTGTACACAGTGTTTATCTCAGCTGATGCAGTACTGTTTCTGTAGCTTGTTCTTGTCTTTTGCTAACATTTGGTTTTGACCTGAGTGGTTTTTCTGAGCATGTTGGCCCTCGGCCAGTCATTGGCCTGGGCTCTTCCCTCTTTAGCTTTGGATTTGGAGTCAAGGGCTCTAGGATTTGTCAACAAGATTGAGTCCATTTCAGGAAAGGTGGCCCCTAAGTGGTACTGAGGGCCTCACCCTTGTGATGATTGGGCAGGCAGGCCACTAATTCCCTATCCACAGTAACCATGGAAATGCTATGGCTCCATTAACTGGGATGGGAGTAAGAACCGTGCCCAGCACTTGTTCCCTGCAGAGATGAAACATCTTCGGTGACTTTCTGCTGCCTCTGGGGCCAAGTCTCACTATCCCAGACATAAGATAAAAGCCGCACACCTAGCCTGGGGAGGAAGGTCCTTCCCCACCTGGCTGTCCTGTCACACTTTGTCCCCTTGGGCGAAAACAGGACAGTCTAACTGTGGGTGTTCTGAATGTGCAAGCTCATGCCAAGCACTGGCTTTGTCTCACAAAGTCTGTGCAAGACCCCAGGTCATCTGTTTCTTCAGCTTAAGGAACAGAAGGACGCTACATCAAAAGAATATAGCTTAGACGGTGTTCCTAGCAGGGTCTGCATTTTCAGGTCTCTCTGGGCCAAGGAAAGCCTTGTAGATAATTCAGAGTTCACGTCGCTTGACTCAAGTATCTGCTAGAGAAGGGTATAGTAAGCAGGACAGCGGATGGCCTGCAGCTGTAGGGCTGGCACACGTGTCTCAGGCCCTACGGGAGGTGCATCTTCCCAGGAAGAGTAGGGGGACACTGTGCTGTGGTCTCTGAGAAACAGACTTGCATTTTGACAGTGTGCGGTGCATCTTGTTGGGATAGCTGACACTTTTTATTGAGCTTTTTACTCATCCTTTGATTTGGTGTGTTCAGGCTAGGGATAATATGCCAGTCTGGTGAAACGGCAAGAGGGAAAAGATAATGTCATTTATCACACTAATGGTTATCAGGCAACTGGCTGGATGCTTTGTGCTCCTTCAGTGTTTGATCAGAGTGGGTGCCTGTGAGAACAGGCATATGACGTTTGTCCCAATTTTTAAAAGACAAGTGAATGGAATTCAAAGAATGTGCACTCCTGGCAATGATCTCTAACAACCAGCCACTGACACAGAGCTCAAGGTTTCTAAAATCATAGCTTGTTTCTACTAGAACTGGCGTCTCCTCAGAGTCTGCCACAAAAGGAATGCAATTCACAGAAAATGTCTTCTAGAAAGTTATCTGTATCTTTGTCAGTAAGCATCTTCGCATGTTTTCTTGGCCGCTTGGGGGTAAGGCAACGGGGGCATGTTCAGAGTGAGAGCCCTTTCTGTGGGGCTGAAAGCTCAAGATTCTGGCAAGTAGTTCATAGAAAAATGGCTGCTCCATTGATTTCAGTGGTCACAGCAGATGGCAAAGCCATGGGAGAAGGGCCTGTCCACCCTGTAATTGCTAACTAGTGACTTTGAGGGTGAAACAAATAGACAAACGGAGAATTCCATAGGTAGCAAAAGGAGGCAGGGTGCCAAGAGGGAAGCTTTGCAAGTCAGCAAGACTTGTTCTTGTGACCAGCTGATGGGGGAGGATGGCAGCTGATATAACAGACCCGAGGCAACTCGGCTGCATTCTGTAGAGTAGACTGTAGTTGTAGCTCACACTACACCACACTTTTAAAAAAAATAGTGATAGCATGATAATAATAGTAGTAGTGCTGAGCATACATGGGAAATGTAATAAATCCATTCTGAAGGGAGTTGGAAGATACTCATCACCTGGATATGGTTACCACAGCCTATAATCCCAGCACGTAGTGGGTAGAAGCAGGAGGGTCAGGAGTTCGGAGCCAGCTTCAGCTGCATAGTGAGTTTGAGGTCAGTACATGCCAAACAAAGACATTCCTCAAGCCAGCCATCAGTCGATTTACCATCTTCTGGTTTGTCTGAGAAGCTCTGCTGATGGAGAGGGGCTAAAGCGGAGAGAGGGTGTGAAGAGGGCTGGAACGTTGGCCCTGTACAACCCAAAGAACTCAGGAGATCTGGCTCCAAGTCGGTAAAGACCCAGGATATGGTCCGTGGACAGCGAGGCTGAGCTACGTACTTCTCGGGGAGGCAGCACTGTCTTTGCCTCCTAGGCACTACTGACCCAGGAATGAGAGATCTGAGATCACTTAGTTCAACTCCCTTATTTTACAAGTGAGGTACAGAGGCATCGTGACATCTTAAGTGAGTGTCATTACTGGCAGAAGAACTCATATATATTTCTTTCTGGTCCAGTGACAGTGATGCCCTGATAGACAGCCATGCAGATGCACTTGAGATGTCAAAGGAAAAAAAAATGAGAGCCAGGCAGAAGAGAGGGGGAGTGGAGGAAGCAGATATAGCAGCTAAAAAGGCCAAAAGAGGCATCATCTCATTTCTCGTTGGCTGTGTCCCAAGGACGAACAAGACTCTCAAATGTGCTTTAAAAGAGACAGAACCCTCACACAAAAGAACCACATGATGGACTGACCACAGGCCCAGCACAATGCCATTTATTTCTAATGAACAAGCACCCTATTTGTTTACTCACTTAGGCTATTTAAACCTCCCTCTCACTTTTTTTGGGTTTTGGAGACTCTCCCTGACCCTCCTCCCTTCACATCTGGTTTGTGACTCTCTCTGGACGTGGGGTCATTTGAGAACTTATCTGCCTGTTTTCCTAGGGATCTAGGCTAAGAATATGAATAACATGATGGAGTTGGCAGTGTAGCTTGCCTGGCCATCCTTGGCAGTCAGTTGGTAGTGTAGCTGCCTGGCCATCCTTGGTGGTCAGTTGGCAGTGTAGCTTGCCTGGCCATCCTTGGCGGTCAGTTGGTAGTGTAGCTGCCTGGCCATCCTTGGTGGTCAGTTGGCAGTGTAGCTTGCCTGGCCATCCTTGGCGGTCAGTTGGCAGTGTAGCTTGCCTGGCCATCCTTGGCGGTCAGCACAGGAGCTGTAGGGAGGAGCATGTGGTGGCCCTCGACCATAAAATTATTTTCATTGCTACTTCATAACTGTACTTTTGCTACTGTCAGGAATTATAATGTAAATATCTATGTTTTCTGATGGGCTTAGGCGACCCTGTGAAAGGGGCGTTTGACACCCAGAGGGGTCTTGACCCACGGGTTGAGAACTACTGCTGTGGAAGGGGCATATTTAATCTTGCTTTAAACCAGAGCATATTTTTCTTATATGGTGAATCCCGAGGGATTGATTAGGTGAACAGGAATTCTGTCCCACTCTTTGATCTCTCACAGCCCCTCACACAGAGCCTGCCCCACTCTCTATAAATATTTGAATGAGTGACAAGTTGCTAACAGTCTCCTGAGGTGGCCACAGCAGGGTATCTGTAATAGCTAGGAAGCTCACTCTCTGTGTTCCCTGGATGAGAGGAGAACAGAGACACACGTGGTGACAAAGATGATGAATGTCCTACTCTTCCTGCTTTTCTTGGGTCCTGTGTGACCAAAGCTGAACACTAGCCTTTCCTCCGCAACAGGAGAACTGACCACTATAAAAAGCTCTATATAAATAGAGGAGGGACCTTCTGGGACTGGAACCCAGTTAGAAGGAAGGACAGCTTTATGAGGCATGATCAGTGATTTCCCACAGGTACCCTGGGCATCATCTGCAGATAATTGCCATGTAGACAATGGCTTCCTTTGTGTCCCTGATGAGGGTGGCCCTCTGGACTCTGGAGAATGGTTGACCTGTGGGAGGTCAGGTTGCAAGTGGCAGAGTTATTCTAGGAGGGACTTTCAATAGTGTCAGTAGCTCAGACTCTACGCCTGTCAGCAGGATCACTAGGAAGTGGTTTTATAGTTTCTTCAAGCTCTCCAGAGAGATTGAATCCAACTGCTCGTGGCACTAACCCATTGATAAATGCACCCTATGTCCATCCAGCTCGCGCCTCTCTTGTCCCTCACTGTGCTTCCTGGGATATTGCCCGAGCCAAGTATTTCACCCCAAGTCACCACCTCATGGTCTATTTTGTGATGAACCCAGACAAAACAATGAAAGAAGAAGGAACTTTAGGGGAACTTCATTTTTATCCCCTAGAAGAGAAAACTGTTAAACTTAGTGCCTCCTTTTCTTACTCTTTCCCTCTTCTGTATCAAAATGCAGTGTTTGTTGTTGGGGTTTTTTTTTTCTGGCAGTTCTATAAACAGTTTAACTTTTCAGTGAATTTGTGTTCTAACACAGAAAACAGTGCTGATAATGATCACTAATTCTGAAAAGGATGGCTGTCTCACGTGACAACAGCCAGCCCTGTTCTAGCTCTCTTAAGGAAATGCACTACGTGTGGAAGGGCTCACGCCACGCTAAAAAACAGAGATGGTACACAGGGGCCATTGGACACCAGAATGGATTTGTGCTTTCGCACCTCGCTTAACCTTTTTGGACTTCCACAGAGACCTTGTAGATTAAGAGAGGCCTTATCAACCGGGGCCGGGTTTGGGATGGAGTATGTGGAGGCTGGGGACAGCTGAGATGAATGGGGACTTGGAAGAGAAACTGAGGGAACCCTCATTAATCCTCCCCAGGTGTTGATAAACTGCTGCTTAGCTCATAGAGCCCAGGGAAAATGCTGCCACATATTCCTGGAAGAATATCTATCGTCATCTGAGAAGATTTGTAACGAAGAGCAAAAGTGCAAACAACCTGGCTCCTGGTCCTCCAGGCATCTCGTGTGCCAAAGGGCTCCCCGGGATGCCACAGTACATGGCTGCTTTGATAGATGATTAGTTGGAGGGAGCAGTTAAAAATAATCAGGATCGCTGCTGCGCTGCGTTGGTAGGCTTTTTCCTGGGTAGATTTGTTCCTTCCTGGAGAGGTTTTTTTTTGGTTTTGGTTTTATTTTTGTTTTTGTTTTTGTTTTTGTTTTTTGCTGGCCTCGTTGGAAGCTACATACGTGTTCATGAGATTTTCATAGAAAGAAGAAAATGGGAATGGATGTAAACAAAACACCAGGTGAAAAGGAGACAGCAGGCCAAGGAAGCCCCTGCAGATGTATTGAGGGGTACCTATTGGAGCCTTTCAATATCACTACGGAAATGTTCCAGGCCACACAGAGACAAGAACGGGGCCTGCGGGTCTTATTTTTTGGATGGAACACATATAATGGCCTCCAGATTCTGTCTTTATGAATACCCTGGCTACCGGCTCATGCCTTGGGTCTTTTGTCAGGGAATGAGAAGATGAGGGTTGGCAAGGGAGCGTTTTGGGTAGTGATGGGAAGCTGTTTGATTTCCATGTCTTCACCCTGTCTGCCATAGTGTAGGGGACAGCTCTGCCCTGTGTACAGTTCTCTCTAGAGTAAGAAGGACTCTCTACTCCCTTCGGCTGTCCCATGGCCACCGCTTCCAAAGAGGACTCCATTGAGAGTAGCTCTGATTGTGACAATTCCATAAGGGTGCACGTAAAGTGAGTGCGCGGATGTGCGTTCGTCTCTGGCGTGCAGTCTGTGCTGGTTCTTAGGTTGAAATTCCTCAGCCCTGTAGGGACTTTCCTTGGGCCTATTACAGATGCAGATGCCAAACCTATGCCAGTGTCTCCTGGGTGTTTGGTTCTGGGTGGTCTCGTCCTCCAACTGCCCCTCTTCTAGAAATGTCCAATGAATGGCTACCTTTTCAGTCTGCCCTGCTAAGTGTTTACCCTGCTTTGCCTCCTAGAATGCCTATGTCAACATCAACCGCATCATGTCCGTCGCTTCCCGTCTCTCAGAGGCCGGCCATTACGCCTCCCAGCAAATCAAGCAGATCTCCACACAACTGGACCAGGAGTGGAAGAGCTTTGCTGCTGCCCTGGATGAGCGCAGCACCATCCTGGCCATGTCTGCTGTGTTCCACCAGAAGGCAGAACAGGTAAGACCCTGTGGCAGGTGGTGGGAGTAGGAGGTGCGTGCATGCACGTGTGTGTGTGTGTGTGTGTGTGTGTGTGTGTGTGTGTGTGTGCTCGTGTGCCTGTGCATGCGTGTGTGTTGACGATTTGATTAGTTTACTCTGGAGACAGCAGGATTTAGTGCAGAAGAAACTAACTTTGCATGAAACATTTGTTAGGTATTTGCTGTGGATATTAAAAAGTTAGTAATAGTGCAACAAGTGGAAATAATAGTTGTCCTTGCTACAGGCAGTGGCTCTATGAACCCATTTTACAAAGGGGAAGATTGAAACTCAGAGCACATAACCTCCTAAGAGCCTGTGGTGTGCCAGGTCCTCGCTCAAACCAGCTCCAGGAAAATTAGTTGTCAATTTTTCTTTCAGAAATTTTGTGGGTTAATTGTTCAACATCTCCATGTGTTAAACTTAAACTCATCACTTCCTGGGTACTGTATCTTATTACAATCTATGTTCTTGGGGTTATTTTTTACATTTTCTATGACAGAAATATTATAGAGTTCTATACTACTGGCCGTCTTTTCCCACCTCACATTCAGTGACGCCACTCTTGTAGGCTTAAATGTTGAAGATGTAGGAATTTTAACCATGGAAGCCGTCAAATGCCACACATCAGGGCTTGACGACCTACTACAAAGTCTTAAAAAAAATAGAAGTATGTATGTTTTAAAGTATACACACTTACAAATGCATCTTGTCTGTAACTGTCACAAGGTGAGCAGCATATAAAATCCAGGAAGATCCTTCCAGGAGTCACAATCACTTCCCTCAGGGGCAATCTTAGGCCTTACTCCTTAATTTAAGGGAAAATATCACCATGTTTTCTTGGGTCAGTTTAAGCTCTCACTTGCTACCAACCGCAGATTGACAATGGACATGAGTTTATCAGAGGCACCTGCGAGAATTGATTGGCTACATGAAACTGCAATGCAGAGCACTTGTATAGGTTATACTTTGTAAACTGTAGGTTGCATATCCTTCATATCAATAAAATTTACAGTGTGCCCATGTGTATGAGTATATATACATATACACATCCGTGTATGTACTAATTGTTAAACACTTTCTCACACCCACTGCTAAAAATCGTACAACCTCCAGCTTCTAAGTTTCTTTCGTGGTGTTCTGTTTAGGTGACTCACAGGTCAAGGCATTTCAGACACATAGTCATATCCGAAACCCTTCCCCCTAACCATCTAACAGGGAAGGCAACAACATGGGATCATTGAAGCAGTTCTTGACTTTGAGGCCAGACATGAAGGTTCTAGACCCAGCGCCCTCCCTTTCCTCCTCCCTAGTGTGAGCCTAATTATCAGTCTCACAGGCCTGTTGGGAGGAGGCCGGCTGTGATAGATGGGCCATGCAAACTGTCTAATGTGCTGCAGGCACTACTACCGTGGGTGTCTGCTACACATACTGACATAGCATCCTTTTATTTATATTTCTTTCAACCTGTGTTTATTTTCATCTGTAGCTGTCCCACACACTGAAATAAATACTCACTATAAATCAAGCCATGGCCCTACACTTTGAGAGGTACCTAGCCACATCTTTTCTTTGTACTAAGTAGTGGTTGGTTCCTTTGTAGGATCCCAATAACATTGACATCCAGTCTGTTCTGTCTTCACGTCTATCACTTGCTCCCTTTATTCCGGGTTTATCTGGTTAGCAAGGAAGACTCGATCCTTCCCTCTGTCTGTGGCTTCCTAGCATGAGGCTGACCATCATGTGGGACCTGCTATAGGACTCCTATGAGAGAAACAGGGAAATCCCTCCATCCTCATATGGCGTAAGAATGTCAGTTGCTCCCAGGTTCCTGTGTGACGTTACTGGCGGGTGGAACAATAACCTAGCAGGAAGCTTCCCAGTAATTCCTGTCTGACACTGGTAGTCTTCCAGAACTGCCAAGCAATTCTTAAAGACAGACAGAGTGCAAAGCCAAGTGTAGCAGCCAACAGGCCAGGGGCTAAGAACTGACAGGAGCCAGGATGAATGGTCACAGGTTTGCAGAAGAAAACACCGGGCCAGAACTGATAGGAAAACTGGAGAAGCTAAAGCGATTGGTTTTCTGACTTGGATTAGTTTGGCTCAAAACAAGTTTATTTGTGTCTGTTTTAGTGCAGTTTCCTCAGGTATTACCATTCCTTCAGGGAAAGCCGTAAACCATGCTTCTCTTTAGTTGGGGAGGGGGAAAATTCAAGACCATTTTTTAAGCGTTTATTTAGGCAGTTATTTATTATCCTCCTATGGGCTATTCTAGGCAATGAGATTAAAAGGTATTTAGGCAATTAATTTAAATGGAGCTGTGCACCCAGGCAAGGGGATCGCAGACAGTGCCGTTCTGTTGGGTGAAGGATTATTTGCATTTTAAAGATGTATTTTTTTCCACCCAATAAATCTGAGTGGCTTTAGAAAGCTCACCCTTTATGCAGGGAGACCCATCGTTTTCTACAGTTGTTAATTTTAATTTTTAGATAATTTGATATCTGCTAAGGTCTGTCTATACATCACATCTTAGGAACTGCTGCCACTATCAGAGCAGCGTGGTCTGCCCTATTACGTCCCACCACGTTCAGCCCTCAGGAACAGGGCTCAACAGTCCATCCTGTTAAGCCTTAATATATATACCCTATAGGAGTCTCTTCAAGGTCCCAGGGGATGCTGCTGATATTCTCGGGGTGTTCCGTGCCTCTCCCACATTCCCTGTGCATAGGAAGCACAGGCTAGCAAACTCATTGCATTTCATTCAGCCCCTTTCATATGCCCAAATGTGCAAGAAGTGCTCATTATCTATGCACTGTAGTGGGCTGCGTAGGGGCCTGCACTTTGCAGATGTTGCAGGGCATACCCTATGAAGCATCCAGATGGCTGGCCCTGCCCTGTTCCTTGTACAAACCATGCTTTGCAAATGTCTCCCTGGCAGAACTTTTTTAGTAAAGGTTAGGCCAGCTTTCTGAAGGCATCCCTAAAACACTAAACTTTCTCAGCATCGTTCCTCAGCATTGACCCTCTCGGCTGTTTAAGTTACTCGCTCTCCACCTAGTGTCCCATACTCACTCACCTGGCATCTCTTCCCAGTTTCTGTCAGGAGTGGATGCCTGGTGCAAGATGTGCAGCGAAGGTGGCCTTCCCTCTGAGATGCAGGACCTGGAGCTGGCAATCCACCACCACCAGTCCTTGTATGAACAGGTGACTCAGGCCTACACAGAGGTAAGGACCAAGGGGACAACTACAGGTCTGTGTGTGTTGGGTGAGGGTGCTGGAGTATCGCCACGTACACTCTGGAATAGCCAGGTTGCATTTTAAGAAAACAAAGTTTTCTTCTCTTGTATCTTTAAGAACCTTGAGCTGTGAGCTCTGGAGTCTCTGGCCAGGAGCAGATGTGGTTTGAGCTTTTGCCAGGCCCATCCCACTGCACATGTGTTCATGTTCTTCTCCAGGCCTCCTGCGCTCCCCCCTCTTCCCCTTTCACGTGTACCTGGACACCCCCCTCACCTTGTGTGAAGAGTGAACTTCCTCCTGCAGGAGGAAGGGTGTGAGGAAGCAATGCTGACTCTTCTGAACTTGCCTTCCTGTTGATAAAAAACCAACATGTAACACCAGCACTCACATCCCTATTTAAAAAAAAAAAAGTTCATTGAACAATTCCTATGTTCTTCCTGGAAGAGCCCGAGGAAATCCCCATAGTGTGTTTGAGTAGGAAGCTGCCATTCATGCAAAGGGCGAGCTGAAAGGACCTCCCACTGGAAAAAAAATCAAAGGCGGGAGACCCTGAAGGGTGAGAGCAGGAATTTTGTGGGATACTCCCTTCCAGGTTTAAGGAAATGGCCACACGCACAAACGTACAGAAACACATACTGCAAATGGTTTCCAAATGGCATCGATTCCAAAGAAAAGGTTGAGGGGAAAAGATAAGAGGGTTCTCTCCGCTGGGGCAAGGCCAGTGAGAAGTGTTCATGACAGTGACATCCTAGTATGCCTGTGTCTGAGGTGGCTGTTAAAGATGCAGAGTGAAGGAAGATGTCAAAACGGGGGGGGGGGGGGGGGGGGGAGGGGGGGGGCCGGGGGTGTGGTGGTTGTGCTAGCATGTACATGTTAGTAACTGTTGCTCTGGGTGAGTTTGCACGGTCAAAGGAAGAAGGCTTTGCCATAGCAAAGTCAGTTTGCATCTTGGGCTCTCTCGCTTCTTAGCTATGTGGCCCCATGGAAGAGCTTTGCCATCCTGGGCTTCAGGTTCTTCTGTGGAGTGAAGCTCTTGAGTGGTGTCAAGGGATGTAAGAATAACGTGTGTCACGTGCCTGGTTGAGTGGGGCCTGATAGTGATGAGGCTGAAATATAGTGGAGAGTCTTGTCTATACAGAAGCACATAAATCCAATCTCAGCATCTCTGATCCAAATGTCCTAATGGCTTTGTCTTATGGCAGAGCTGTGCCTCTCCCCATGGCCCAAGGGCCTCTAAATTTGCTCCTTAGTACAAAAGTAGAGAGTGGATAAGGCTCACACCTGTATATCATTCATTCATATCCATGAGGTACAGGGGACATTGACATATGGACAGACCAACTGTTTCTCCCATCTTCCCAGGGACCTGGGAGGTTCTTCTAAGCCTCTGCCAATGTGCAGACTGAGACATGGAGATGGCTCTTACGTTGGCTTGAGTTGCTAGAACTTTGCTGTCTTCGCCACCCAGCCCTGAGCATAGTACCAAGATACAGAAGTCCCCCGTGGAGAACTGCCCTGGCTTTGGTTTTAGGATGCCATCCTCTCACGTCTCCTCAGGGTATCACCTCTCTGGCATCTATGAGCTGCCCACCCCTTAGCAATAGAGTGAGGAGATGGGGCTGGCAGGACCAGTGGGTGGTGATGCCTTCCTCTTTTGCCTTTAGCCTACCCTACCGCATCACTTCTCTCAGCATCACTTCTCTTAACCTCAACAATTTTTGACCCCCACATAAGAAGAATGTAGCTGCTTCTGTGTTCTGGAGTTCCACATAAGACTGAGAAGAATTGGCGGAGGTGGGGGGGGGGGGTGGGTCGCTGCAAGGCTGGGAACAGCTCATGGTTCATCAGGTAGAAGACAAGGAAACACACCTCTTTCTTCTACCTTTGCAGTAGGAAAAAAGACAGCCACATCAACGCCACACCTGCTTCAACTTTGACTCTAGTCAGATTAATTTGGAATTGTAAAATTTGTCAGTTTTCTAGTACCCGCTCTTGCAAAAGGGAGAGGCACATATTCAGTGGGAACTCTGGCAGGCACTGTGGGGCCAGTGGCGTTGATCCTACAAGGCCACTTTCCAGAACGAGCCGTTGCCTTTGATTGTGGCAGGGTTCCAGGGAATGACAGGGATGCAGCCACCACTGCCACCAGTACTGAGGGTGAAGTTGGGGAGTCCAGGAACACGAGTGTCGCGTCTACAATCTTAAGGTCCCTACCCTACCCTGCAAGAGGGTTGGCTATAGAGAGAAGAAACGGTAAAAGAACCAGTGATATTTAAAGAAAGTCGATGGAAAAAAAAGAAGATAACAGGAGAGGTTGCAGAGATGAAAATAAAATGGTAGCCAGTGCTACGTGCTGTGCCCTGTGCACTCTGCATGTACTAACTCAGATAGTACCCACAGCCACTCTGTGGAGTGTGTACCCTTATCACTCCCTCTCTACAGACAGGGGCACTGAGGACCACTGCCCTTGTTAATACATCTAGAAGCTTGCAGACAAGAAGAGACAGCTGAGGACGAGAAAGCGGGAGAGATTTGGGGTGGCAGCCGGCCCATGGGGTTTTCTCTCTGACATGAAGCTCTTCCAGTTGATGTAGCCACAGAGTTATTCAGAATGCTCAGAAAGCACCTACTGTGTGGCAGGCACTGTCGTGGACACTGGGGAAAGAGTCAGGAAGAAGGCCGACTCCCTGCCCGTGTTCAGTCACCACTACTTGGAGATGGGAGAGACGCTTTCATACGCACACAGCTTGCCAGCCATCTGGCAGCTCCTCCTCTCTCCCTCCACCCTGGGTGTTCTGTTCTTCTCTGTGCTGAAGACCCAGTGTGTGGCTGTAGAGACACACTGTAGACACAGTATGCGGCTGGCACACTCCTTGGTTGTGATGAGCCCGTGCAGACTCAGGGTGTCAGGCCTCATCAGGAGCCTCTGGGCAGACTCCTCTCACCTTTCTTTGACGCTGCTTGCTTCTGCTCTCCCTTGGTCAGAGCTCTTGACCTGAACCCCCTTCCTTCCTTCCTTCCTTCCTACAGGTCAGCCAGGATGGCAAAGCACTGCTGGATGTCCTGCAACGTCCCCTGAGTCCTGGAAACTCTGAGTCCCTCACAGCCACAGCCAACTACTCCAAGGCAGTACACCAGGTGCTGGATGTGGTGCACGAGGTGCTGCACCACCAGCGGCGGCTCGAGAGCATCTGGCAGCACCGCAAAGTGCGGCTCCACCAGCGGCTGCAGCTGTGTGTCTTCCAGCAGGATGTGCAGCAGGTAACAGGCTCTGAGCAACCCCCCCCCCCCCGCATCCCGCCCTCCATCCCAAGACACTGACAGCTAGGAGTCCTGACGTGGTTATCAGTTCAAGGAACTCTTCATTGATAAAGGGAACCCTGCAACTCGCCCCTCAGCGGTTCCCCCACCCTCTTCAGGAGAAGAAAAACAAGACAAACCAAAGTGGCCTAGTTAATATGGTGTGCGTGTTGGTGGGCAGCGCTGAGTCCTGTGAGGGGAGAGGTCAACCCGGGTACCATCTCCTTGTGGTCTTCTTCATGTCCTCTTCACGCAGGCAGGGAGGTGCTTGACAACTCTGGTGTTGTGGGCTCATCTGAGCACTGCCGGAGAGGGACTCTACGTAAAGTGGACTCGTGTCTTGATCAACGACCAGGTGGACGGACAGAGTAGGGGTGGCATGCAGGGGGCTTTGGGATGATGGATTAGCAAAGCTGGGCCTTTGAAACCAGACTGAAAGCCAGGGCTATCCGTCACTGTCCATCCCATAGTCGGGGTTACTTTCGGCTTTGTCTGTCGGTGTTGTATCATTGTGCTAGCCCCTGCTCTCTCATCACTTTAGATAATAATGGAATGATTGCTTCTTACTATAACAATACAGCCACAAATGCCCATTCAGAGGAAACCACCCATTCTTTTCTCTTTACATTTTCTGTTTCTCTGTCTTTGTGGACCCTGGCAGCTTTGCCCAGAGGACTCATACACTGAATATGGGGACAAGGGGTGAGGGTGGGGCTGAGTAGGGTCTGAACTCAAGATCAAGGCCAAGATAATCTCCCTCTGAATTTGTTGGGGGAGGCATGGGGAGTCACTTGGGTGCAAGTACCTGTTGTCAGGCTCCTGTTGCTGTGGCTGCCAGGAAATGTCAGTATTCCTCACAGGAAGTGCCAATTCACTCTCCTTCCGTTCTCCAGTGCTGTTGGGTGAGCATAGTCCAGGAAAAGCAAGACAGCCTGAGAGAGTGAGAGCCTGAGCATGTCTTCACAGCTCCTATAGACAGACGCCTGGCACTCGGTGCCCAACGTGGACAGGCAGCGTAAGGAGCTTCCTAACCATCATTACATGTCCTGGAAGACAGGGGGGATTGGCATCAGTACAGAGTCCTTCAGGCTTGCTCTTCCTCCTTGGGCACCCCTAATTCCTTTGTGGCACCCCTTCCTGACTGACATATGATGAAGTCATGAGAAAGATACCCTCAGTCCCCAGGGCTGAGTGTAGCTGACATGCCAATCAGCTCTGAGACCTGGGGCTGGCAGGAAGGGCGAAGCAGATGAGTTAGCTGCCTGCTCATGCCATCTGGAGCTGTCCAGATAAATTCATCATCACCCCGAGCTTAGAGATCAGGAGAAGCTGTCTGGTTGGCAAGTAAGACAGATGAGTGACATGCCAGCCTCACAGGGACAAAAGAGGGGTGTGGCTATTTCCATAAACTCCCTGGGACTTGCCAAGATGATCTTGGCCACTAGTACAAGTGGGATAGTGTGCGGGGCTCCTCCTCTGTCACAGACAGGCCTCTGGAGAGCTGCAGCACAGCTCTGAGGACAGAAGCGTGTCACACTTGGGTTCTCACAGATCTGTAGTCAATCAGACTTTCTTGTGGCCATGTGGCATCTAGACTAAAAGGGAGAAAAATGTAATGAAAATGCAAGTGTGGCTATACTACGGCATCTTAAAAGTAAATGTCTCCGTTTATTGTTGGTACTGTGGAAAAGCAGAAGACGGAAGACCGGGAGTTGAGTGTGATAGGAGCTGGGGTGTTTCTTGGGCACTGAATGCTCACAATGGGCAGCTCCACCATTCTTTTTTATGGCACGTAAGTGTGACATCGGAGAGCGTAACTGTCCCCTCGCCATTGCATTTGCTTCATCATTTTCTCACTCATCTGTTCTCTGTACATGTAGATATGTACACAGGTAGGAGAGAAACGGGAAACGAGGCTGATCAAATCCGTTGGTGAGTCTCAATTGCCTACCCAACATCCAATCAGTCATTAGCACCTGGCGGCTGTTTGAGCCATGTGGGCAGCTGAACTCACATGCTGGGGGGTTGGAGTGATGGATGCAGTCTTTGGTCTCTCGACTGCCGGCCTTCCGTGAGCCTGTCCTGGCTTGGAGGCCTAGATTGCTTCAGCCTGGTGTGGAAGTATGTGCCCGTAAACTAGCATTTAAGATGAGGAATTTAGGGTCATGTTAGGCTACACAATGGATGCAAGACCAGCTTGAGATACCTGAGGCTCTGTCTTAAAAAAGCAAAATCTTGATAGCACTCACCGTTAAATCCTATTGTCGCTTAAAAACCATGCACGCCTCATTCGTTCCAGTCTCTTCAAGAACAGAAATCACGATTTCTTTCCTGAGTTCCCTACAGCATTTAGCTGTGCCCACATGAAGCTGGCCTTCTCTTTATGTTTAGTAAATTAGCCGGGAATTATTGGAAGACCCTTTCCACCTGCTTCTGTCAGGTGAATGCTGGTCCTCCTTCACCCGTGCAGTAATTGTTTTATTGGTGAGCAGCTGGAGCCAGCCTACATGAACTGTGCTATACTACCCTGAGGTTCTTGGTGTTCATGGCCTAGGCTGAGGACACAGGGACATAATCTCGGTGCTCATGCATGCTGCAATGCTCACCGACTATTCAATAGGCTCAGAATGGAACTAAATACTGGTGGGAAACCTAGTCAGTTAATCAGAACGGTACCCAATAATACAAAGTACAGGCCTACCAGGGCACACCAGTCAATAGGCAGGGTAATTGGATTTTAGCAGAACAGTTTCAGGCAAAGGTGTGAGAAGTCAGGATTGGTGTCTCAAAGGAAGAGAGTTCTCTGAACCCTACACACAGTCTGGACCCACGGTAGCTAAGCACACTTGGGATCCAGAGATGTTTTCTCAGTAGCCTGCACAGAAGGCTCACGCACAGCTATCATCAGCCAGAGCAATACAGAATGGCACACGCCAGCAGGCGTCAGGAAATCCTGATCTGAACATGTCTGGTCTCTGTGACCAGTAAAACATAGACAAATGGCTGCATCTCATGATGCTTCCCTGGTCTTGTTTTTTCCCACCTCTAAGTCAGGACTGATGACAATCATACCTTCCTCCTGACACAGAATGCAAACACCTCAGAGTCAACGTTCTCTGTGATCCTGGGGTGCCCCCTGGTGCTTGTGCTGCTGGGGACTCCCAAGCATCTGCTGTGTGCATTGGCTGACTAGGAGTCCCTTTCATTCAGTGACTAAATCTCGAAACTCCCAGTACCTGGAAACTTAGCCAGTCAACCTTACCTGTACATTTCAGTGAATGGAGTCCCAGAGATGTAGTGACTTCATTATAACCACTATGGAGATATATGTGTATGTATACACATATATACACACACACACACATATATATATGTATATATACATACATATATATACACATACATATACATATAACTGCTGTGGTGTGGTAGTGCCAGGTCCAGAAAGTACATCCTCTGTTCCACATCCCAGGTATCCTAGCAGACGCCTTGGGAGAGACACAGGAAGACAGAAAATAAGACTGGGGGAGAGAGGTTACAGAAAGATGCACATTATACAGGGAAAGACAGACCAGGTGCTCCAGGCAGAGAGAGAGAGAGATAGACAGGCAATGAGCAAAGAAGGAGGGAAGCAGACTTAAAGACGGAGCCATTAATATGGGCAGAGCTGGGAAGGGGAGGTGAAACCAAGGTGCAAAATGGAAAGATAGACAACAGAAAGAGCTGGAGACCCCTAATGGGATGATAGAGAGCAAGCCAACCATCTTCCTGGCTGCCACCTTGCTTCGTTGACATTTCTGAGTTAGATCTTCCCCGGGTAGGAATATTATGTCCTTTAAGGCTTGACGTAAGAGTGAAGCAAAGATATGTAAGCCAAAGATGTCAGCTTCTAGAACTGGCCTGACTCCCTTCCCTGGGTCCCCACAGGTGTGTTCTCAGCTTTTCCTCTCCCTGCTGGGTGGGAGGGGTATCAGAAATTTGACTTAAAGGTAAAACTGGAATCTGGATTCATTTACTAAAAAAAAAAAAAAAAAAAAAAAAAGTGGAATATTTTTCAGTACGATTTTCTCTTTCAGCTTAACATTGAGAAGCAGCCATAAAAGCAGTTCGCGGCGTCATCAGCCTTTCTCCACCTTGAGCCTTTTATGGTCCTGTAACTCCCCTGGCTTCCCGTGTATGCAAACGGCTGGTTCCAAGCCCACACAGACCTATTACAGTTGGGAAGAACAAGGAATAACTAGACGTTTACTCTTTCTGGGAGAAGTAAATTGCTTGTGTGTTTTCTCAGTGAGAGAAACTGTTTTCAGAGCACCACAGCAGGTCACCTTGTTCTCCCTCCTCTCTTCCCTGCCTGCTTTTGTTTCATTTTGTTTTGTTTGATGACTCTATAAAGTTTTGTTTTGTTTTGATTTGGGTGTTGTTGTTGTTGTTGTTGTTGTTGTTGTTGTTGTTTGAATGCCTACTGTATGCAAGTCCCTGTGCTAGAAGTTTGGAGCCCCTGCTCCTGAGAGATGACATACACACCTAGTGACCCACAGCTGGCTTGGTTCCAGCCAGAAAGCAAAAGAATGACAAACCGGTGGAATCCAGCATAGAGTTCCCTCTGGTCGGGGGTGAGCACTGCAGTGGTTCTTGGTGCATGGGCAGGGAGCTTGGGGCAGTCTTCTTAGGAGGGTCAGAATGCAGAGAGCATACGTACAGGCAGAGCAGAGATAGGAAGTCTGGCTGGACGCCCACTGCTGGCTGGAAGAAGATGGGTGTGTTCATGGTGGTGCGGTGAGGCACTGGCACCTTTGAGGCTCCTGTGGCTTCCCTTAGAAAGAACATCATGTTTTTATGCAGTCTGCTCCTATAGGCTAACATGGGAGTGGCAGCAAGATTTAGCTGGCTCGGTGGCAATGTTCTGAATTGATGAAAAGCATTATTAGAGCCAGACTTCCTGAGCCGTACAGGGATTGTCCTGCATTCATCTTCCTGGTGCCTCATGTGGAAAATTACAGATTTTAGTTTGTTGATTTTGTTTGCCAAAAAAGAATGCCTGAAAGACACTTGTGAGTGTTTTTTAAATTACAGCTAATCAGTCATTTATTAACTGTAGTGGCTATAGCTCCGTAATCAGACTAAATAAGTTTGGCCACTGAATAATCCAATTGACAGTATTACATAATAAAAAATGAGCATTGCAGGTTGCCTTGAAAATTATCAGGAATAAGAGGAGGAGGAGGAGGAAAAGAAAGAAGACAAGAGGAGGAAGAGAAGGGGAGACCAAAATATGAGTCTAGAAACTAACTTTTCCAATAGAAGGAAAGATTAAAGTCTAAAAATGGAAGACTTGAGCACCTTGTGCACACACTCAGGTCTTAGAATATGCATGTGAGTAACCAATCAGATTTTAGGATACACATGTGAGGAACCAATCAGATTTTAGGATACATAGGTGAGGAGCCAATCAGATCTTAGAATACAAATGTGAGGAGCCATCTTCAAGATTTGAAATGAAAAATTTTTTTTTGTAAGAACCTTGGGAAGAAAGTCAGACATCAAAGAAAAGATTAGTTCCACCTCTTGAGACTAAATTGCCTAAAAAAGGGACAGTGTTCGGAGCTCAGGATTTGCCATCTGCCTGAGGAAATGCGATTGGGCATCTAATCCCTCACTTGCCTTTTCCTATTTAATCTCCCAACACCATGAGGCAGGTGGCAGTTTGGTCTCCATCTTTCTGAGGAACAAATTGAGGCATAGAAAGGCTGAGTAAACTCACTTCTGATCTAGAGCCTGGTGGGAGAGCATAGCCTCAACCCAAGTGCACTGACATCAGAGCTCCTGCTGTTAGCCTCTCCACACTGCAGCACTATGCTGGGGGCTGGGACTAAGATACTGCCCCGGGCCAAGGGGTTTGTCATTTAATGCTAGAATGCCACTGATCAAAGGGCCCTGCTAGAGGACTTGCTGCCACAGGATGAGAATTTTTTTCCAATGTTATGTAGCTACTGACAGCCTGAGATTGGTACTCAAACTGTCTGTGCCACAAGAAAAGTCACACTCATGCCCTGTCACTTTGCCCTCACTTAAGAGTTGCCCTCGACACCTATGTGTCTATAATACAAATTACCCTAAAATACCCACTCCAATTCTTACTATTCAAAGTCAGTGATGTTAAGTCAGCCTTGCTGACATTGTCCTTTGTAGCATATATTTGAATAATACCCACTTGCCTGTGGCAGTAATTAGCAGTTTAAAATTTCTCACTTAAAATTTTAATGGTGATAATGCACTCGTTCAGATATTTTCAAGTATAAAACACATGACTCTTTAGTCAGAATGAAAACCCTGCCAGAGTACCGGGCGGCTTATCTGAATATGCCAAAGGAAGAAGGGAAGGCAGGCAGAGTCGCTTTCTGGTATGGAATGACTATAGGAGTACTTCTGTCTCTCTGTGTTCTCATCAGACGGCTCCATCTTCTTCCACTAGCAAGATGGAGGCAGTGAGTGCCTCATCTCTCTACCTTTCCTTAGACTCTGCAGGTTAGAGGTTGGCTACTTTCATGTTCATAGCCTTCTTTCTGGAACTTTCATGGTCCTCTCTTCCTCTGTCCCCATTTTCCATCCCACACCCACCCTGTGTGTGTGTGTGTGTGTGTGTGTGTGTGTGTGTGTGTGTGTGTATTAGTGTATTATGTGTGTATTAGTGAAAACTCCTGACTAAAGAGTGATCCTCCAAAGGGAGATCCACCATGTCACTGGTCCCTTCGTAAGGGGTTACTGACCCTTGATACCCAGTTTATAACATCTTTAATGTCTTCAGTATATATGTTTAATTGTGTTCATGACTAAGGAGAAAGTCTCTCTTCAGGGTTGCCTAGCAAATCCTTGGGCCTTGGCATGCTAAGTCTAGAGCACTGAGTGCCAGGCTAAGGACTCATGATGCTACTAACAGGGAACTAGGGGAAGATTCTGAGCAGAGGAGAAACAGACCCAGAGTGAACTTAGGTAAACTGAACTTAGAAGTAACTTCAATGGGCTGCGGATGAGTAGGGAGGAACCAGGGACTCAGTGATGGAGTGTGGCGAGCATGAGCAAGGATGTCTGGACTCTGGATGGGAGAGCATTCATGTAAAAATACTAAAAAGTACTGTCCATTTTTTAAGGTAGAAACAAAGGAGGTGTCAGGTGTACATATGGAACTGTGTTTCTCAAAATTTGGTCCCCGGGTCTTGGCATTAAAGTCATCTGGGTAGAATGGACATGATTTTTAAGCACCTTATAGGAGACAACTTCATACTTTTTGATTTGGAATCTGGGGGTGAGCAGTACCTATATTTTAAACGAATTCCAAATGATTGTAAACTCTGACAACTATTTCAAACCTTAGTGAGAATGGGAGCAGGGGACATAAACTGGCACCAGGATGAGGAGAGTCCTTCAGAGAGGTGTCAGGTACCCCAACTTCAGTTCTGCCGGAGGGAAGGGCTGGCAGGGATGTTAAGGCCCTGACTGAGGAGGACTGAGACCTGGGAGTCTTTGAACTGTCAGCTGCCTTCCGCCTGGGATGAGTCTGTAAGGAGGAAGAACTGCCGCTCACAGGGGAAAGACGGAGACCGACTAATGAGAGTTAGCTCAGCCCACCCAGAAAACAGATGGCTCCTCCCGCCGTCGCGAGACATTTATTCTGATCATACTTGTTTTAAAGAGAGAACAGGAAGCAAGATGAGTTCCCGGTCACTGAGCACTCGAAGTGACGCCTGCCTGCTCCCTGGTCACAGCCTGACTGGTGTTTGTGGTCCTGGCCGTTCCCCTTTGGAACACTCCGTGTGCTGTGCAAGCAGACTGGAGTAATGATTTGATGGACTCTCCTGGATGCTCTCGCACACTGTGTGTACTTGAGCCTTTAACAACAAAGTGTGTTCCAGACGCCTGCTGGTGCATACTCGCTTCAGAAGGATGGATTTCTGAACTGTTGGGGTTGGGGAGCTGGGGTGCTGGCACATAGGAGTTGGGAGGAAGGAATTCTTTGGCGCACCAGAAGCATCGGAGGATGCCCTGCTTGTTTTACCATGGACCGATTTAGTAAAAGCCTATTTTTAATAAGTTTATTTATCAGGGAAAACCACATAAGGGAATCACGCGGTTGGAATTCTGATCCCATATTTGATCGCAAAAGGTCTCCTTTTATGGTGTTTTACCTCTTATCATACAGGAAGTGCTCAAAAACACGTGTCTATTTTTTTGGGCACTTGATCATTTATTTAGCATTCGAGAACACAACAGTGAGCTAAACAAAGCCCTGGCCCACGTGGAGTTTATCCTGTGGAGGAAAATAAAACAGGGCTCAAACACATATGTACTCACAGCCATAGTGGATGCTTATGGGAGGAGAGAGCCGAATATGAATGCCATAGAGTGGGTTTAAGACGAGTGTCCAGGCGCGAAGGGAAGGACCACAGAGTCCTTGACAGCAAGATTACCTTCCGCTAATTCCGTCGTGTTCATGGTCACTGTTCGGTAATAATAGTTTCTTTCAATAGTTCAATAGTTTCTTTCAAAGTGACATCCCCTTCTCCTTGGCTACTAGAAAGGACTGCCTCCCGCCTTGAAGAACATTTCATCTTGATTGTATGTTAGAATGAATAAACACAATTAGACAGAAGGGAAGGGGTGATTAAGAAACCATGCACAATTGGCTCCCAAATTTGGTTCAGGATGTGAGCATCTCTTAGGAAAGGCTGTTCTGGGCAAGCACTTACTTTTGGTTGAAATGTCAGGGCAGGAGAGTGCAGCGAGAGTTTTATAAGTTATTATTAGCCCGCCCGCCCGCCTTATTGTTGAAGTCCAGGTGACTCTGGCGACTGAGCAAAATAAGGCTTGTCTGAAATGAGGGCCGCTCAACAGAGAGAGCAGAAGCCTTAGCTACAGACGTGCGTGGCGAGCTGTGGCCACAAATGTCTGTCACCCTGTCCCTAAACAGGAGGTACAGGCAAAAGTGCCGTGCGGTGGAGGAAGAGGAGGATCGGGTTCAGTGTGAAAACCCCACATTTCTTCATTCTCTTAGGAAATACCTGCCAAGTGGGACAGTGACAGGGGACGGAGAAACAGAAAGGGGCAACTTTGAATGCAGACTGTGAACAGTAGGGATTTGGAGGAGGTACCATCCACCCCTAAAGCTCTGTGTTGGAAGGGTCAGTGTGAATTGAGTTCAGTTGAGCCTATACTAAGCAGCTACTCTGTGCTGCTCGCTGGGCTGGCCTGTGCCCTGGGATTATGAGGAGGTATGCAGTCCTGTGGGAGACGTGGGTCTGTGGGCCGTAATTGGGAAGGGTATTTTTCTCTATGTGTATTTTTAAATTTTTGTTCATACAGAGTAAGGGGTTGTCGGATGGTATTTTCATACCTATGTGGCCCTACGCTTCGTTCTAATTAGTAATTGTGGTTTTAACAGAATCGGTTGCATGTGGCAGCACATGCCTATAATCCCCAGGGCTTGGGAGACAGAACACAAAGATCCAAATTTCAAGGACAGCCTTAAATACATCTTGAGTTTGGGGATAGCCTGGCAACATGGGACATTGTCTCAGAAGCAAAAACAACAACAACAACAACAACAAAAACAGAAGTCATAGGAAGTCAAGAGCCACCTTCTCTTGGATAGGTTATTAAGACATTGGCAGTGATTTGTAAGTGTAGCTTAAGGTGAGACGGGGGTAGGGGGTGGGGGGGGCAGTCTGGGGAGTAAGAACCAGGAAGAGAATGACAGTAGCAGCTCAAGTGAAAGAAAACTCCAGAGGGCAGGGTGTGGGGAGGCGAGGCAGAACTTCGCCACTCAAAACTACACTGCACTGAGGAGAATATGGGCCCCCACTGCACTTAAGTCTAAGGCCCTGATTTTAAAATGGAGTTAGTGTCCCCTATTTTTAATTTTTTACTGCAGCCACATACATTAACAACTTAATCATTTATTTTTAACCTCCAGTATATGAATTGCATCTTTGAATCCAAAGTCACAGCTTGCCCCATCAGACTGACAATTGTCATTAGAGGATAATTCCCACTCAAGTCCAGGGTCACAACCGTCACTGTCATTTATGAGCAAACCAGAGCATTAGTACAGAGAGAGAGGCTGTGAAGTCTACCTCTCTGCTGGCGCCTCACTCTTTTGATCCTGTCCAGTGACTACGTCTCCCTTCTATCCACCCTCAGGCTGTGCCCTCGATGGTTATTGGTCTCATTGCTTTCTCCTCGGTCACCATCACCTTCAGCCACCAGATCCTGCCAGTCGTTTTTCCAGATCTAAGCCTCCATTAGCCTTGTCAGAATTTCTACTCTTGCCTCGTTTGGCTTTCCTCCGTTGATTTTCCATAATCAGAACAGTGGCTTTTCCACGGGCATCTGCCGGTGTCTCTCCCCTTTGCAACCTTTCAGTGGCTGGATATCAGAGGAGTTACTAGGATCTTCCTTCCGTTCAGCACACCAGAGCTCACTGCAGTTTTGTTCAGCTTTCTCAGAACCTGGTTCCTAGTCACTTCCTGCTTGAGCACGCATGCGTCATTTCCATTTCTAACTTAGTTAAGTCTTCTTGTCTCTTGGATCACAGTAAAATCTCCCTTCTTCAGAGTCCTTCCCCAGCTCCATCTAGAAAGCATCTGGATTTTGGTGATTTTCACTTCTGCAATTCACCTCTTAATTAGTTGATTAATTACTTAATTAAAAGTTTGTCAACCCATAGGCCAAGTTCCTAGAGCCAGGATCACTCATGACTGTCTGTAACCTCATGTCCATAGGGTACAATAAAACTAACAAATGATTATAGGATTGTATGAATATTCATGTTCCAGTTTTCTCTGCTACTCAGGGATTTGTTTGGGTTTGATTTCGGTCTTGTTTGGTTGTTGGTTGGTTTGGTTTTGGTTTTCAAGACAGGGTTTCTCTGTGTAGCCCTTGATGTCCTGGAACTCACTCCATAGACCAGACTGGCTTTGAACTCACAGAGATCCACCTGCCTCTGCCTCTGCC
Source organism: Acomys minous (assembly GCF_964271855.1). Taxonomy (NCBI): domain Eukaryota; kingdom Metazoa; phylum Chordata; class Mammalia; order Rodentia; family Muridae; genus Acomys; species Acomys minous. The sequence goes on from NC_140492.1 coordinate 57,410,635, forward strand.
TCCTGAGTGTTGGGATTAAAGGAGTGCACCACCATACCTGGCTTACTCAAGGACTCTTAGGATTAAAAACAAAAAGACTACATCTCCACTGCTAGAAATGCTTAAATAGCACCTCAAAAGCTCTCATCCTACACCACCTTGACTGTAATTCATCATGGAGTATTTTGTTTTATTTTTTAAATATATTTTATTAATTTATTCATATTACATCTCAGTTGTTATCCCATCCCTTGCATCCTCTTGTTCCTCCCTCCCTTCCATTTTCCCCTTACTACCCTCCCCTATGACTGTGACTGAGGGGGACTTCCTCCCCCTGTATATGCTCATAGGGTATCAAGTCTCTTCTTGGTAGCCTGCTATCCTTCTTCTGAGTGCCACCAGGCCTCCCCATCCAGGGGACATGGTCAAATATGGGGCACCAGAGCTCGTGTGAAAGTCAGACCCCACTCTCCACTCAACTGTGGAGAATGTCCTGTCCATTGGCTAGATCTGGGTAGGGGTTCGAAGTTTACTGCATGTATTGTCCTTGGCTGGTGCCCTAGTTTGAGCATGACCCCTGGGCCCAGATCCGCCTATCATAATGTTCTTCTTGTAGGTTTCTAGGACCCTCTGGATCCTTCTATTTCCCCATTCTCCCATGTTTCTCTCACCTAGAGTCCCCTCTGTCCTACTTTCCTAATAAGTGAAGACATTCATGGGACATGCCCCTTGGGCTAGTGTCCGGATATAAGTGAGTATATACCATTTGAGTCTTTCTGCTTCTGGGTTAACTCACTCATTATGATCATTTCTAGTTCAATCCATTTGTCCACAAATTTCGGGAATTCCTTGTTTTTAATAGCTGAGTAGTATTCCATAGTGTATATGTACCACAGTTTCTTTATCCATTCTTCTACTGAGGGACATATAGGCTGTTTCCATGTTCTGGCTATTATGAATAAGGCTGCTATGAACATGCTTGAACAAATCTTTTTGTTGTGTGCTGGAGCATCTTCTGGGTATATTCCAAGGAGTAGAATAGATAGGTAGGTCTTGAGGAAGCCCTATTCCCAATTTTCTGGCATAGTGTCAGATAGATTTCCAAAGTGGCTGTACTAGTTTGCATTCCCACCAGCAATGAAGGAGTGTTCCTCTCTCTCCACATCTCACCAGCATGTGGTGTCACTGAATTTTTTATCTTTGCCATTCTGATAGGTGTAAAATGGAATCTCAGAGTTGTTTTTATTTGCATTTCCCTGATGACTAAGGAGGCTGAGCATTTCTTTAAGTGTTTCTCAGACATTCGATATTCCTCTGTTGAGAATTCTCTGTTTAGTTCTGAGCCCCATTTCTCAATTGGGTTATTTGGTTTGGTGGTATTTAATTTCTTGAGTTCTTTATATATTTTGGATATTAGACCTTTGTCAGATGTAGGGTTGGTAAAGATCTTTTCCCAGTTTGTAGGCTGTCGCTTTGTTCTTTTGACAGTATCTCCTGCCTTACAGAAGCTTCTCAGCCTCATGAGGTCCCATTTATTAATTGTTGACCTTAAGGCCTGGGCTGTTGGTGTTCTGTTCAGGAAGTTGTCTTCTGTGCCAATGTGTTCCAGGCTCTTCCCCACTTTTTCTTCTAACTGACTTAGTGTTTCTGGTTTTATGTTGATGTCTTTGATCCACTTGGATTTGAGTTTTGTGCATGGTGACAAATATGGGTCCAGTTGCTTTTTTTACACATAGACATCCAGTTAGCCCAGCACCATTTGTTGAAGATGCTATCTTGTTTCCATTGAATAGATTTGGCTTCTTTGTCAAAAATCAAGTGACCAAATGTGTGTGGATTCATCTCTGGGTCTTCGATTCGATTCCACTGATCAACCAGCCTGTTGCTGTGCTAGTACCATGCTGTTTTAATTACTATTGCTTTATAGTACAGCTTGAGATCAGGTATAGAGATTCCTCTGGAGGATCTTTTATTGTACAAGATTGTTTTAGCTATTCTGAGTTTTTTGTTTTTCCATATGAAGTTCAGAATTGAACTTTCAATGTCTTTTTTAAAATGTATAGGTATTTTGATAGGAATTGCATTGAATCTGTAAATTGCTTTTGGTAAGATGGCCATTTTTACTATGTTAATTCTCCCGATCCACAAGCAAGGAAGATCATTTCATCTTCTGATGTCATCTTCAATCTCTTTCTTCAGGGTTTTGAATTTTTTTTCAAACAAGTCCTTCACTTGCCTAGTTAGAGTAACTCCTAAATATTTTATTTTGCTTGTGGCTAACGTGAAGGGTGTAGTTTTCCTAATTTCTTCATCATGGAGTATTTTAAGTATAATGTTATAGATGAGAGAGACCAAACATGGAGGCACATACACGGGATGCTTTGAAGCCTGGTTATACTCTGATGGGACCCAGGGTTTAGCTAGAGAGTCTTCTTCACTCATTGATCATCAGATTCTGAGGCCTAGCTCGCATTAACCAACTCACCAGAGGGTATCCAGGATTCCACAGCTGCATGTGAAATGTCGGTGTGTGGTGTAACTGTCAATACTGCTCCTGTCTACCGAGAAGCACATAGCCCAGCTGTGCAGGCATGCCTGAAGAACTGGCTTACAGGAAGGCCTTGAATCAGGATCAAGAGAGTCTGTGGGCTGGGGTGTGTGTGTGTGTGTGTGTGTGTGTGTGTGTGTGTGTGTGAGTGTGTGTGTCAGAGGGTAAAGGCTCCAGCTGAGTCACCTGAAACAAAATGATCAGAAATCATCACTTTAAACAGCACATTATATATTGGTTGTATGCATGTGCCCCTAAGTACTTTCTCTCTCTCTCTCTCTCTCTCTCTCTCTCTCTCTCTCTCTCTCTCTCTCTCTCTCTCTCTGTGTGTGTGTGTGTGTGTGTGTATAAAGTAATTTTATTCATTTGCTAAATCATTTACTTTTTATTTGCTAAATTGATTCCACATTGTCCTTGAATGCTTATCCGGGTTGCAGGTATTTCTGACAGCTTCGGATCTCTGGCAGAAGCTGTACTGAGTGTTCTCAACATAACATCACAGAATAATTGAAGTTATGTTAAACGGAATAAAAGCCTCTTAAATATGAAATAGATAGATTTTTTTTTAAGTAACAATGGCAGAGTTAATTAAGTAAACTAAGTGCCCCTAACTGAAAGTGAATTTCTGTTTTAAGTAAAACAGAATTACTTTAAAAGGAAACAAATTGCTCTTTTAAAACGGCTTAAAAATTTCAGAATCACCCCCATGGAATAAAAAGAGGGAACTGTGTATGATCTAGTAGGTAGAAAGCGTTCCTCTTCGGCCAGTTATGGTTTAGAAAGGGTTTTCTTAAAGCTGGCGACTTTTTTATTAATTAAATTTATATCTTTATTCACTTTACAACCTGAACAAAGCTCCCCCGCTTCTCCCAGTCCCACCCTCTACCCCTTATCCCCTTCTCCAGTGGTCTCTTCAAAAAAGGGTAGTCCCTCCCCCCTCCAAACCCCTCTCCCCCCATCCCATACCAACCCACCCAGGCACATCCAGTCATATCAGAGCTAAGCACATCCTCTTCCCCTGAGGCCAGACAAAGCAGCCCAGCTAGGGACAAGTGATCTAAAAGCAGGCAACAGAGTCCACGTCAGAGAACGGCCCCTGCTCCACTCGTTAGGGGACCCACATGAAAACCAAGCTGCCCATCAGTTACGTATGCGTCAGGGGTGCTAGGTCCAGCCCACGCGTGCTCTTTGGTTGGTGCGTCAGTCTCTGTGAACCCCCGTGGGCCTCGATTAGTTGACTCTGTTGCTCTTCTTGTGGAGTTCTTGTTGCTTCCAGTTCCTTCTATTCTTCTGCTGCTTCTTCCACAAGACTTCCCCAAGCCCTGCCTAATGCCTAATGCTTGGCTGTGGGTCTCAGCATCTGTCTCAATCCTCTTCTGGATGGAGCCTCTCAGAGAACGGTTATGTGGAGGCTCCTGTCTCTAAGCATAGCAGAGTATCATTAATAGTGTCAGGGGTTGGCTCTCAGGTTGGGCCAGTCATTGGTTGGCCTTTCCCTCAATCTCTGCCCTATCTTTATCCCTGCATATCTTGTTGGCAGGGTAAATTTTAGGTCAAAGGTTTGTGGGTGGATATGTGTCCCCCTTCCTCCGCTGGAAGTTCTGCCTGGCTGTGAGGTAGCCACTTCAGTCTCTATGTCCCCTGCTGCTAGGAATCTCAGCTAGAGTCACCCCAGTTCAGTGTACTCCCAGGAGCCTGCCTTGCCACAGGTCTCCAGCTTGTCCCAGAGATGCCCCCCTCTATTTCCCTTCTCTCCCCCAGCCCTCTCACCCCTGCTTTTCTCACATCTGATGTCCACCCTTGTTCCCCTCCCCACACCCTCTCCCACACAGTTGCTTCTCTCTATCCGTTTCCACTGTTTATTCTGTTTCCCCTTCTGAGTGGGATTCAAACATCCTCCCTTGGGTCCTCCTTGTTACTGAGGTTCTTTGGATCTGTGGGTTGTAGTAGGATTATTCTGCACTATATGGCTAATAACCACTTATAAGAGAGTACATACCATATGTGTCTTTCTGAGAGTGGGTTACCGCCCTCAGGATCATCTTTTCTAGTTCCATCCATTTGCCTGCAAATTTCATGGTTTCCTTGTTTTTAATAGCTGAGTATTCCATTGTGTAAATGCACCACATTTTCTTTATCCATTCTTTGGTTGAAGGGCATCTGGGTTGTTTCCAATTTTCTGACTACTACAAAGAAAGCTGCTATGAACATAATTGAATAAGTGTCCTTGTGATATGGTGGAGCATCATCCTTCGGGTATATGCCCAGGAGTGGTATACCAGAGTCTTGGGGTAGAATTATTCCTAGTTTTCTGAGAAACTGCCAGATTGATTTCTAAAGTGGTTGTACAAGTCTGCACTCCCACCAGCAACGAAGGAGTGTTTCCCTCCCACCCTCGCCAGCATGTGCTGTCACTTGATTTTTTTATCTTAGACATTCTGACTGGTGTTTAGTCAGTAGCCTGTATCATAGAAGCAAGATGGAGGATGGGCCTGGCAGCGTGGTGGCAGGAACATCACAGGCATGTCTGTCTGTACTGTCACGCTGACTTAACTGGAACCAGCATCAGTGTCTCAGAGACCGGGAGATGTGCTGCCTCCTTTTCCCCCAGGACATGTTCATGTTTGTGAGGCCAGCTGAGAGATGTAAATGTTTTTTTAAGCTTTGGTTCCCTCTGCATTTCGTGGTCTCTATACACCTTCCCAAGTATCCCTTAGGAGAAATGTTTATTTCTCACCTTACATTGCACTCTTCCCTCTACTGCCATAACCACTGCTGCTCTTAGCTTACACACTGAGGAAAACCGCCGTTAGGCTAAATCGCTCAATCTTTAAGCCTGTAAGAACATGGAGTCTCTACTATTTTCCCGGCAAGATAAACATTGTCAGCCTTAGGATGCAGAGACCTTAGCTGATTGGTTGGTTGGAGAGACGCAGCAAGGAGGCAAAGGAGGCTTTTAGCTTTGTGATCATCTATGTTGAGTACCTGGTGGGGGTGGGGGGTAGGGCGGTGGAAGACTCAGAGGAACCACCTGGGTACAATAAGGCCGGGTCCCTGTGACTGGTACTAGTGTGGTTGACATTTTATGGTGGAGTGAAGGACCAGTGGCCGAATCCTACCTCACTGTTGTTAGCTCATTTCCTGCCAGGTGTGGCTGACTTTACTTGATTGGGTAGAAGACACAAGGACGGTCACCTGTGTCTGGTAGCCTGTATTGCTCATTGAGGGGGCGAAATGAATTGGCATGTGGGAAACCCTGAATTCAATCCTCAGCACCCAAATAGTAAAAGCAATATCAACAAATAATAAATGAAATAATGACATGACTAAGGCTTTAAAAATATAAACAAACAAGCAAACAAACATAACGGGAAGCTGTTCTAGAGATCAGAAGGGCTGGGTTGAATTTAGTTGGGGGTGGAATTATTCCATTGCCAGTGACTTGTGCTCACACAATGGATTGGACAGTTCTATCTGACTGTCCTATCTACTGCTCCCACGGGCACACGGGTAGTGAGTAGGATTAAAGCAGCTGTGCGTGGTGCCACATGTCCTTCCTTCTGAGGGAGTCACTGTTTCTGCCTTTCTTCTCTGGCCAGGTGCTGGACTGGATCGAAAATCACGGCGAGGCCTTTCTCAGCAAGCACACTGGGGTTGGGAAGTCCCTGCACCGAGCACGGGCACTACAGAAGAGGCACGATGACTTTGAAGAAGTAGCTCAGGTGAGATACTGTGCGTGCGTGCGTGCGAAACCAGATGAGGCTTTGGTATTGGTGTTGGTTGATAGTCTGTATCTGCTGATGTATCGTCTCGCCTAATATGAAAGCCTTGGATGCCCAGCCACTGGGTGAGTAGCCAGTAGACCTCAAGTTCATGACCTTAGAGAATCTTCCTACCATTATAACCTAAAAATGTGTCTTGTTTATAGGCCGTATTTGCAGGAGGGTGATGTTATTCGATCCATTACCAGCCCAAGGTCCTTGCTTTTGACTGTTACTCCTGATAAGTGGGAGCTAAAAGCTACCCCAGCACTGCTTGCGAAGCTGTGCGCCATCCAAGACCTGCCTGTCAGCCCTGTACCTACAGATAGGCCCCAAGAGTATTTCTAGGGTCACTTTCATCTTTAGTTTAAAATTTACTCAATATTCAGTTTTTTTAACTGAGCACACACATTCAAAAAGAGCAGTGTTTTCTAATTTAGGGAATGATATGGTTTGAGTGGCTGGTTATTTGTCTACCGTTAAAACTACCTGACTCAGTTTTATTTGTCTGTTAGGATATTTTGCAAATAGAACCTGAAACCTTTCATCTTTAAGATGAAATATTGCTGCACAGCTGGGTGTTGTTGTTGTTGTTGTTGTTCATGATGATGATGATGATGATGGTGGTGGTGATGATGGTGATGATGATGAAGGTATGATCAGTTGCAATGGAAAGTAGGATTAGGGAGGATGTCTAAATGGGACAGAGGGGTCAGTGTGCTGAAGTACTGAGGTTGACAAAGCGAGGTCTTGTCTCATCACGGCTTTATCCAGAGCTGGCTGTGATCCCACGTGCAGGTAGCCTTTAATGTAGATGCTACCCTGAGCATTGTGCAGAGCCTGAGCCCTCATCATGGAAGGCAACCAGCCCCCTGTAGATTCAAAAAGAGGACCCACCAAGGACCAAATGAGGACAGAAGAGCTATGGAGCATTACTGTGTCTCTAAGGGACCTTAAAAATACGAGTGGGTAGGGAGAAAGAAAGAACGTGGTCATAGAAGAGATGGAAAGCCCTGTTCAAAATTATCTGCACTCAAGCAATAGGAAGTGGTAGGAAAAGCCACATATGAGAAACTTGCTTTGGTGACAGGGATATAAAATGATGCACTACTATAGAAAAATATGCAGATTCCTCGAAAATTCTAAAGTAGATTTATAGCAAGAATCAACAATTTGTGTATATTCCCAGAGTAGTGAAATAAGGGTATATGTAGCCCCATATTCCCAGAAGCATTATCCCCAATAGCCCAAAGAACAGCACATAGTCACATTCATCAGAAGGTGGAACAAATGAAGACTGAGGAGAGTGGTGGTTGTCAGGGAGTAGGAAAGTGAGGGTGTTACTGTGTCACAAAGTTTTGGTTTTGCACTGCAATACACGGTTGTGATGGCTGCACGGAACTTTACGCTTGAGATTGCAAAAACGGTTTCATGTTGTGTATATTTTACCATGATTTTTAAATGTAATCTTTTGGTTTTTTTTTTTTTTTTAGAATTTTGTCCATGCAATCAATGTATTTTGGTCATAGTCACCCTCTACTCCTCCCAGACCCAGTCTCTACCCCTCCACTGACTCCCAACTGCATGTCCCTTATTAAAAAAATACAAATAGAAACCCACTGAGTCCAGTGTGTGCTGCCCATACGCACATGGGTATGGGGACATCCACTGGAGCATGCTCTACCCACCAGGCCACACCTTTACAGAAAGCCTGGCCCTCTTCCCCAGAAGCCATCAGCTGTCAGGAGCGGCTCAACCCAGATGAGGGCTCATGAGCCACTCCCCATGGTTCGTCATGTTTTTTCTAAATCTTTATAGTTATATGAAGACGCTCTGCAGGACAGACTGTGCATGGTCAGCATTGTGTGGACATGGGTGGTGTATGGGCTCTGATGAACAAGACACAACCCCGATCCAAAATCATCTTGGTGGCCAGATGCTCTGGGTATCTCTGAAATCTGTTAGGACACAGGGATGGGGGAGACCATGGACATCCCTCTACAGCAGTGGTTCTCAACCCTCCTAATGCCATGACCTGTTAATATAGTTCCTCACATTGTGGTTGCCCCCAACCATAAAATTATTTCATTACTACGTCATAACTAATTTTGCCATTTTATTAATTGTAATATAAATATCTGATATACAGGGTGTCTAATTTATGACCCTTAAAGAAGTTGTCACCACAGGTTGAGAACCACTCTTCCACAGAGAGTAGAACTGTTGTTTCAGGGTGGTCTCTTAGAGTAGAGCCATCCCATAGTTTCACTGCTCCTGTCCTATAGTCCAGCCCTTCCTTTTTCTGGAAAGATGTCACCAAAGCCACCCTCAGCCCTGACCCAGCTCAACTTTCCTTGCTCTGTAAAGGTCTATGGCCTCAAAGGCATTTCCAGTCTCGGTTTGTAGGCTGCGATGGGGCCTATTGGCTTTTGTGTGTTGTTACGTTCTAATAAGTCAGTGTCTGCCACAACCCTGACCACAGCGCCACCAATGCCTGATGCCCCCTACATGTGGAACAATGCATTCTACCTATCAGAAGAGGCCACCAACTTAAATCCATACTAAAGAAAGAGTGGGCACATTTTGAGCTGTGGATAGATAATGTCAACTTTGTTTTCTAGAAGACAACAAATAGGCTCAGAAGGTTCTCTAATGTGGCCACGTCACTTTGCTTATCAGTGCTCTGGTGGGGTTGTGCAGATTATATCAAGCTCTGGAGACAGCTTTGTATCCTGGCTCCATCTTTACTGTGTATAGGAGCTGGGTATAAAATTCACTTCTGAGTGTCCATTGGCATACACAGTATGCATGACGGGAAGAAAGAATGGGAAATGGGCGGGATGCAGCAGTACCATCCTGCCCGGCAACCATTGCAGTTTTTCTCTAACCCTGCGAATGAGTAATTCATATTTTCCTGCATGACCTTTCTGGTTAGACTACATATTTTTTTAAAAAAGCAGAAGGGAGTTCTAACTTCCAAATGGCTTAAGAGTATGTCCTCTGTAAAGAAGAGCAAGGTGGCCTAAGCAAAGGTCATGAGGTTCGGTGAAGGACCAGTAAAAGGTGGAAGTTGTAGTTTGAAATTAATCAGACCTCTTCCTTTGTCCCACCCCCATTGTGAACAATTTAATCTGCTTAGCATTCTTTAATTGATGGTTTATATAAGAAAATCAGACCACAGGAAGAGCAAAAGGGCTGTCAGTAGCTACCTACCTGAGACTGTCTTTTCTCTATGGGGCATGGGGCCCAGGGGATGAGGACAGAGCAATTCCAGCAGGAGAGCTTTATTCTTTTGCTTTTGTTTCTGGTCTCATTTAGGTGAGGGCTGTTGGAAGGAAGTGATCTAAACAAAAAGTGTAAAAGCCCTTTAAAAAAAAATAGTTAGAATCTCTCTTATGCAAGCAAGGATGAGCTGGAACTCACAAGCAGTCCAGGTCAGCCTCGAACTTGCCCTCCTGTTTGTGTCTCCTGAGTGCTGGTGTTACAGGTGTGTGCCAACACAGGAAATTCCTGGACAGTGATAGAGAGAACCATGTCAGAAAGCCACAGCCCTTGTTCCATGTTACCTGGTGTTGGTATGGTAAGGATGGTCCAGAAAGGTGCCACACATGTTGTAGACTAGCAAACTGGGGTCACTTATAAGCAGTACCCTATAGGACCATCCGTCTTTCAACCTCACCGCCTTAGGAGGCTTTGGTGCAAGGCCGACATGAGGAGTGTCTAAGCACTCGGTCTCCATATTCAGAGTTTTTTTTTTCTTTAGTTGTTTTTAGTCATGTCAGGAAGAGAGAGCTACTATATCTGATGTGGTTCCCAGAAGTTTGGTCTTCCGAAGGCAGGAGCAAGTAGTCAAGCAAAGAAAATGACAAACCCTGAACAAATGCATCCTTACTGTGGGATAGTGGAAGTGTCTGATTGGTCACCCTGAGGGAAAGAGAGTTAAGGCAACTGTTCAGACAGACAGTTGTAAATTCTATGAAGAATCGACGCGGTGATCCATTATCCGGACTTGAATGTTGAACTTTTGTACCTTATAGCTCTTGAATACATTTTAAAGAAATTAGAACTATTTGAAGGCAAAAACAGTGTTTAGGAGTCCTCAGTTCATCCTGCAGATGGTGCTGTTTGAACAAGGTACCTAGCAGTTAAGCCACAGAGAAGTGCAGCAGTGCCTAGGGCCTGCAAGAGGGGCCGAGGTAGGGAGCATTCCAAGTGCAGGTAGTGAGGACCAATGCAGGGACACTCCAGGAGATCTGTGTCCACAGACACTTAGGTTGCTGTGCTCCTATAGAAGACCTGACACCCTGACGCTGGTGGGAATGCCCTCCCCACCCCTACCCCGCCCTACCCAATCCTGCTAAAGACTCTCAAAAACTCAACCCAGCAAATGGCCCAGCCATAGGATAAAGCAGGTTTTAAGAGACATTTCTATTCTTGAGGCACGTTGTCATTGGGATAGCAAACAAGTAAAAGATGAGTTGTTGCACTTAGTGGTGTGATTGTGAGGAGATAGATGTGTCTGTGGCTTCCAGGTAACAGATTGGGATGTAGCTATAGTGTCTTGAGATACTGCTTTGTGGCTGGAAAGCTCTCAAATGCCAGTATTTAGAGAGCAGCTGTTCTGCCCTGTGAGTGGTCTGCTTTACAGACGGTCTCATTATGTGAAAGGCAAGATTTTTCTATAAGCCCAAATTAGAAGCATTTACATTTGAATATACATTACCTAAAGCCTCAATGCACCAAATCACATTTGAGCAGCCAAGCATACTTAAGTAGCATTAGTGTAACATTTTGGAAAAAAATGGACAGTTTAAGAAAATAATAATAAAACACGGGCACAATGAAGTAATTCAGTCAACTAAATCTCCTTTTAGTTGTTTTGCTATATGATGCCCTGTATTTCTTAATCTTAAGCATGAATAGAATAAATTTTAAAATCCATTCTGTATTTGGGATGAAAATAAAGTGTGTGAAAATGGAAGGAGCAGTGTCTTTGATGACCAGATTTTCAAAGGTGTCACCACTGAGCTTGCAGTGCTAAAGGCAAGTCAGCCAGGGTTGTGCATGGGGTTAGAAGCCTATGCCCTGGAAACTGGCCATCAGCCATCATTAATATCCACGTACCCTGAAGCCTCAGTGTTGAGCACTGAGACATACCAGTTCTATAACATAGCAAGCATATTCAACCCTCCTAAAAGTTTAATCTTCAGAGAGGAAAAAAAAAAGCCTTCTCCCTTTTTGCAGTTCTCAAAGAGAACTGTGGGTGAAAGCTAGGAATAGCACCGCTTCATCTGGTGATCCAGGAAACATGGCTGCCAAGGGTGGCGCCATGACCTTTGGCACAGTTGCATCTTCTCCTCAGCCCGAGATGTTGGCCATTTATAGCAGCTCCAAACGAAGGCAGACGGCAAAGGTGGGAGCACCTAAATAGATGCCTTTTCACACTCTGGCTCCTTTGCAAGGATGAAAGGTTTTTAGGCAGATGAAAAAAAGTTCTGAAGAAGAAAAGCCAAGAAAGTGCATGGAAATTAATGTCATGAAGTTGGCAAGTGGAAGGATGTGACGCAGGCTGAAGAAGGGCAGTCTTGCCCTTCGGATTTTCTGTGACATTTCCGATGGATTCAGGATGTCTCTTCTGTGGACACCAGGGAGACGTTATAAGCTTGAGCGGATGGAGAAGGAACCTGTTTTATGTGTAGATAACACCCAATGAAGAGTTACGCAGGTCATTTTGTTTATCTTTGATGTCAAATAAGTCAATAATTGGGGTAGGAGCCTCTATTGAATATATTATAGAAAACTCACACACATCCCTCATCAAGCCCGTGAACTATACCTCCCCCTCCCCCTGCCATTTTTTCTTCCTGCACATTCAGAAGAGCCTGGGGCTGTGTTCCTAATGCCTTTGGCAAACAGAAAGACTCCTAAGCACTGGTGGTGTTTTTATCTCTCTTTCCATGTGATGTGGAGACCAGCAAAGAAGGGGGGCTTTGAGGAGCAAATGGCTGTCTGTGTGTAGAGTGTTTTACAACCTTTTCTGGACTGTGTCCACAGAGCGAGCACGGAGCACCCCTGCAAGGAGCAGAGTGTGTGCCTTGTGAAGACAGGAAGGGATACCAGTTGTGAGAGAACCTGCTGATCTGCGTGGGGGGATTTAAATGAATTTGAAGTGGGAGGGAAAACAATCCCAGTAAAGCCAATGTCAGAAATGCCTCGGGCTCCACACAGGCAGGACAGAGAGAAGCACTAGGAAGAAAATACCCTTAGATCGGCTTAGGTTAAAAGCAAAAGAAAGCCCAACAATCAAAACTTCAAACTGTATTTATATTATTTTTCTAAAACTCAACATATGGCATATGCAACGAGTAGCACGCTTAAGCTTCTGACACAAGGAGACAAATGTGTCAACTTTCCCAGTGGCCTTAGTGGGAGTGTCTTGGTTTTGTTTGTTTATTTTTTTTTTAAATCTGTCCTAATAGTAGGGGTGAGGCTGTACCAGGGAGTGCCATATAGACTGTGTCTTCATAAAATCTATAGCCCGAGGGTAGTAGGAAATATGAAGAAATAATGGAACAACACAAGAAGTCCATACACAGAAGCCACAGTCTGTTCCATCGGATGAAGGCAGCGGGAATGCAGTCTAGGTCTAGAGGGAATGATGGTGGTGATGGCAGTCTTTAATTTTCCAGATTCCCCTGGAAATTGTGTGACATGATTCTAGCACACACATGTGCATACACACATACACATATACATATACGTACACACACACATCAGTTAAGTTGTTAAGAGCAAATAATTTTGTATGATAGAAAGTAAATAATTATATATTTCCTTAAGAGCTCAAACATTATATGATGTCCTGACTCCCAAGAAACTTGACCTCTAGGTACAAGGCCTCAGATTTTATTTTTGGAGCACAGAAGCGTGGTAAAGGCTTTTGAAAGATAATATAAACTAAAATAGAATCTTTACATCAGAAATAAGATATTTTTTCTATACCTTGGCTGTTTAGATCGCATATAGCATATTATACCTAGTTCTGAAAAATGCCAGGATTGTGAAGTTAAAGCAACCAGATACACCCAGTAAATAATGTTATAATTTGAATAGGAAATGTCTCCTGTGGGCTCATGTATTTAAGCCTAGGTCCTGAGCTAATGGTGCATTTGGGAAAGTTCTGGAAGCTTTGGGAGGTGGGACCTTGCTAGAGGAAGTAGGTCACTAGGAAGAAGAGGCCCTTGGGGAGCGTTTTGTCCCTGAGTCCTTCCTGTTTCTGTTACTCTAGTTCCTGGGCATTTTGAGGTGAATGCCTTCTACCACATTCCCCCACCAGGATGCTTTTCCTAAGCTCAGACTAAACCCTCTGAAACCGTGAGCAGAAGAAATCCTTCCTGACTTAGTCCTGCTTGCAGTTGTTTTGGTCATCGCTACACAATAGTAATTATTGTGCGTGTGCTATTGGCTTGTGGAAAGTGGAGATAGATCATTTGATAGACGAGGTCTCCTGTGGAGAAGATAAGAACGAAAGGTAAGTGAAGTTAAACCTGGCCTACTTTTGTATACTTTCCAACCATGGCTCGCCCTTTGTGATGTGTTATCCAAAACCCGAGAGGCAGAGGCAGGCGGATCGCTGTGTGTTCGAGGCCAGCCTGGTCTACAAAGTGAGTCCAGGACAGCCAAGGCTACACAGAGAAACCCTGTCTCGAAACCCCCCCCCAAAAAAGAAAGAAACGTTATGCAGTAGTGGGCACCTTGTCGCTGGTTTTCCAGTAGAGGCAACCTCATTTACCTATGGACTAAATGTCCCCCCCAGAGTGTCCCCAGTTAGAAACAAATAAAAATAAAATCTATCAAAAATGCCTTCTGCCAATGGTTCTTTCTCCTTCTCGTAGCTCAAGTTTGCCATCTCCACTTCCCCAGATCCTAGATTCCCTTTGACCCTGCTGTTAGGTTTGTGGCCCCCGCCCCTGGCCACCGACATTAATCTTGTTGAAGTCTCCAACAGGCCATTTTTGTTGCTAAATCTGAAAGACGCTATACAGATAATTAGAATTGGCCTTTCTTAATATTTGGCCCCATCAAGCATACCTGCCTTTCAAGGTCTCTCCCACCAAGCCTTGTGTGATGGCCTCCTGCTCTTCTTTTGCTTTTCAGCATAGTACTTCTTACATCCTTCCCTACAGCCCCCAGCTCCTCAGACCTATTTTTCATGCAGGTGCCCTGGATGCTCCATAGTCTAGGTTCATCCTCCGTTGGCTCGCAAATCCTTCTTGCATCTCTAATCGTACCCTGAGATCTACATGCAGATATTCATTGGTGTTTTCTTTTTCTATTTTGATTTCTCAAGACGAAACTCCATGTATCTATTTTATCATCTCCCTTTCCCCCTTCCCAGGCACCCACATACACGCACCCACTTACTCTTATATTACCATAGTAGTGGGGAGCACCCCTTGCCCAGTTACTCAGTCCAGAGCCCTGGGTGTCATTCTCGGCTCTTTCCCTCCTCTCATCCCTCACTGGGGTCATTGCAAACGGCTTATTATTTCCACCTCCTTAATGAGTCCCGTTCCGTCCATCCACATTGCCCTGCCTTAGCTAAGGGTCTTACTCCTTGCCAAGATCACTGCCACATCCTTCTGTTTTCTCTGAAAGTCACCTGTAAGTCTGTTCCCCACACACTGTTACAACTCGTTTCTACAAGTACACCGCTCGCCGTGCTGCTCTTACTCCACGAGTTATAGAGACCAGAGATGATTTCCCATCAAAACTGAATCCAAGAACTTGCTGTTTTAAAACCTATCAGCCAGACATGGAGAGATGCGTTAGTAGTCACAAGTAGCTGTTACTCCTGTGGAGGATCCTGGAGTTCGATTCCCCTCATCCGCGTGGTGATGCTCAGTCATCCCTCACTCTAGATCCAGGGGATCTGAAGCCCCCTTCTGACTCCTTCAGGCACCAAAACATGCAGGCACATACAGACAAAACATTCATACACACAAAACAAAATAAATAAACCTAGAATAACCGGTTAAAACCTCATCAACCTATGCTCTTTCACGCTTTGTCTGGCTTTGCCTCTTACCTTCCCTTGTTCCCTCCTTCCAGCCCTGTAGTCCTGCTCTCCTGGAGTTTTCTCGCGCTTACCATGCCTTAGAGCAGTGGTTCTCAACCTTCTGAATCCTGTGACTCTTTATGACTGCTATCAGATCCTAGCCCTAGAACATACAGTATAGGTGGGACCTGAAAGAATAAGTGAGTCTTCAGTAAGATGATCTCAGCCTAGACAGAATTTGACTCTTTGAAAACGAACAAACAAACAAACAAAGTCATTTGGGTTGAATTTTGAATAAGTATGATTTCTTTGAACTTTTATTTAAATTAAAAAATATTTATGCTAAGGCTCTATAGGAAAGTACTTCTGAGAAGAGAAAACACAATTCTTACTAAGCCCATTGGCTTAGCCCTGCGCCGTGGCTGTGGTTTTTCCAGAGAGGGTTTTAGCTACCTCACTCTATTAGTTGAAATAGGGGAGCTTGATTTTTTTTCAGGGTTCCACTGTGTGGTCCAGGCTGCACTTGGACTCACAATTTTCCTCCTTCTCTCACCCGCCTAGTGCTGAGGTGATGGGATTTGTACCACCTGCACAAGCTCAGGCCAAACAAAATGTCATCATGAGAGGAGGCGGGTAAGTGGGCAGGAAGCCCCACCCAACTCTGAGAAAATGTTGGCATTTGATAGCTGCTGGAGAGGGAAGGTATGCTTTCTTTAAGGGTGTGACCCCTGTTAAAAACAATCTTAAGCCAGGTACAGTAGCACACAACTGTAATCCCAGCACTCAGGAGGCAGAGGTAGGAAGATCTCTGTGAGTTCGAGGCCAGCCTGGTCTACAAAGTGAGTCTAGAACAGCCAAGGCTACACAGAGAAACTCTGTCTCACAAAAAACAAAAACAATCTTAAAGGCCAAAACAAAAAGTAAATTAGAGACTGTACTGTGTGCTGATTTAGTATCCTATATTTAGTAGCCTAATTTTTAATTAGGGAAGCTCATCAGATCCAATGTACTCTGTTTGATAGTTGCCAGTTTTGTTTTGTTTTTTTAATTGTTGGGATGGTCAAACAAAACAAAACAAAACAAAAAACCAATAACTCCCTCCTGAGTACTTTTTATGTGAGGAACACTGTTCTAATTTTAAATAATATTTTATTCTTTGAGAATTTAATAAAATGTGTTTTGATCATTTTCATCCCCAACTCCTCCTAGATCCCACTATCTCCCTATTCACCCAATTTCATGTTCTCTCTCTTAAATAAAAGAAAGCCACAGATCCATAGAGTTCAGTTTGTGTTACCTAAATATTCTTAGGTGTGTGGCCTGCCTTGAAGCTTGGTCAGTCCAACAGGGGTCACATCCTTAAAGAAAACACACCCTCCCTCCCCCAGCAACTGTTAAATGCCAACGTCTTCGCAGCTTTGGGTGAGGCTTCCTGCCCATTTAGTAGAATGAAGATGATGGCGATGGTAGTGGTGGTGATGGTAGTAATGGTGGTAGTGGTGGTGGTGGTGGTGGTGGTGGTGGTGGAGGTGGTGGTGATCATAATAATAGTATCTCCTGTAGTGTATAATGATCTCTCTAGCTGAAGGTTCTTGACCGTATTCACAATGCCAAGTGTGGGTGGTTGGTTATTCCTGTAACATCTGTGCCACTATGGTAGTAGTAGTGCATGTTGCCTGGACAGTCATTATTATAGCTTACAGTGTTCCCAGCTGGGTAAGACTGATATCTTATTTTTACAAACAGTGGTGTAAGAAGTACCTTATATCACTATAAAAAAAATTAGCCGTTAGGATGAAGCTTCTTCTGTTATCTTCTTCAATGTCTTCAAGCTTTTGTTATAAAAGTCATCTACTTACTTAGTTACCTTTATTCCAAGATATTTTTGAGGCTATTGTAAAAGAGTTTGTTTCCCTGGTTTCTTTCTCTCTGTCATTTGTATCTCCTGATACTTTGATGGGTGTTCTTATCAGCTGTGGAAAGTTTTCTAGTGGAGTCTTTCTAGTCCTTCATGTATAGACCCATGTTAACTGCAAATAAAAATACTTTTGCTTCTTTTTTCCCCTATTTTTATCCCCTTAATTTCTTTCACTTGTCTTATTGTTCTAGCTAACACTTCAAGTACTATATTGAGCATGGGTAGAGAGAGGGTGCACGGCATTGTCTTAAACCTGATTTTAGTGGGAATCCATTTAACATTATGTTGACTACGGACATGTTGTGTATTGCCTTTATTGTGCTGAGATATGGCCTATCTCTGTCTATGTCCCTATAGATGCTATAGGACTTTTACCATGAAGATTGTTGGACTTTGTCAAGGGCATTTTCTGCATCTGATCATGTAGTTTTGTCCTTGAGTCTGTTTATATGGTAGATTACATTTATGTTGACCATCCTGTACCTCTGAGATGAAGTCAACTTGATCACGGTAGATAATTTTTGAATGTGCCCTTGTATTTGGCTTGCACATATTTTGTTGATATTTTGCATCTATGTTCATTAGAGACATTTTGCTATAACTTTTTTATTGGGCCTTTGTCTGATTTTGGTATCAGAGTAGTACTGGCTTCATTAAAAACAAAAAGATAAACTGAATACGGCGACCCACATCTGTAATCCCTGCACTCAAGGAGGCAGAGGCAGGTGGATCTCTGAGTTCGAGGCCAGCCTGGTCTACAAAGCAAGTCCAGGACAGCCAAGGCTGTCTTTAAACCTTGTCTTTAAAACAAAACAAAACACAAAACTAGCTGGGTGGTGGTGGCAGACGCCTTTAATCCCAGCACTCGGGAGGCAGAGGCTGGTGGATTTCTGTGAGTTCAAGGCCAGTCTGGTCTACAAAGGAAGCCCAGGACAGCCAAGGCTACACAGAGAAACCATGTCTTGAAAAACCAAAAACCAAAACAAAACAAAAACCAACCCCCCTAAAAAAAAACCAACAACAACAACAACAAGATTTCTTAGTTACTTCTCTATTGCTGTGAAGAGACAGCATGACCAAGGATGCTTATAAAAGAAAGGATTTAAATTAAGAGCTTGCTCATTATTTCCGAGGGTGAGACCATGCTCTTCAGGACAGGGAGTGCAGAGCACGGCAGCAGGCGGGCAGGTATGACGCTGGAGTGGCAGCCGGGAGTTTACATCTCATTCACAAGCAGGAGGCAGGGGAAAGAATCTGGGCCTCGCATGGGCGTTTGAAACCTCAAAGCCAACCCACAGTGACACACCTCCTCCAGCAACACCGCACCTTCTCCAAGGCCACACACCTTACTTCTTTCTAAAGCAGTGTACCTACCAGGAACCAAGCATTCAAATATATTAGCCAAAGGGAGCCCTTCTTGTTCAACACCCCCAACACCACTGCTTTCAGAAGTATTGTGTTAGTTCTTCTGTGAAAGTCTGGTAGAATTCTGCCCTGCATCCGTATGGTCCTAGACTTTATTTAACTAAGATATTTTTAATTACTGCTTCTATCTCGTGGTTGTTATGCTGTCTATTTGAATTATTTACTTCGCTGATTTAATTTTAGTGTAGGATATATGTATCTAGGGATTCAGTGATTTCTTTTAAATTGTCCAGTTTAGTAGAAATTTTTTTTATTTTTCTTTTAGAGGCTATAGATTTTTAAAGTATGTCCATATGGTTCTGATGGTTATCTCAGTGCCTCAGTCGTAATATTTCCCTTTCCTTCTCTGATCTTATTAATCTGAGTCTCTCTGCGTCTCTCTGCTCCTCTCTGCCTGCTCCCCCACGCCCCCCGCCATTTGTTTCCTGCTTTGTTTTGTCTCTATTTCGTTATTTTCAGCCTTGATTTTGACTATTTTTCTGGCATTTTGTTTGTTCTTCCCATCTATCCTTTTGGGGTCTTGTTTGGTTTTGGTCAGATTAAGATATTAACATGAAACCACTCCAGGGTTTGGGGTTTTGTTTTGTATGTAGACACTTAGTGCTGTAAACTTTCCTCTGTGACTGCTGTGTCCTATAGCTTTTGACATATTGTGTTTTCTGTTTCATTCAACGCTAGAAATTTTTGAATTTCCTTCCTGATTTCTCCCTTGTTCAAAATTTTGCTGATTAGTCTTAAATTTAGTTTTCATGAGTTTTGTGTACTCTCTGCCATATGTACTGTTATTCATATCCAATTTCATTCCTTTATGATCAGATAAATTTTCCTAAACTTTTTGTGTCCTAATACATGGTTGATTTTTAGAGAAAGTTCCATGAGCTAAAAAGAAAGCATACTTTTTTGTTGTGCATTTGTATATTTTGTTTATTTGTTTGAAATAGGGTCTCAAATACTGTGTAGCTCTGGCTGGCCTGGAGCAGAGATCCTCCTGCCTCTGCCTCCTGAGTGCTGGCATTAAGGGTATGTGCCACGATGCCCATCAGAAAGTGTATTCTTTAATGTTTATGTGGAATGTTCCATAAATGTCTGTGAGAGTCATTTGATTTATGATAACATATAACACCAGAGTTCCTCTGTTTGGTTTCTGTCTGGACAGCCTGCCTCTTATGAGACAGTCTGTCTATATGAGCATGGGATGTTGAAATCATGCCCTAACCCGGTGTTGAGGCCAGTTTGTGGTGTTGGATGTAGCGGTGTTTCTTTTATGAAATTGAGTGCCCTGTGTTTAGTGTGTCAATGTTTAGAATTAATAATATCCTGTTTGTGGGTTTTTCCTTTAATGAATATGAAATCTCCTTCTCTGGCTCTTTTGATTAGCTTTGGCTTGAAGTCTATTTTATCAGATCTTAGAATAGTTATGCTTGCTTGTTTTTTAGTTCCACTGGCTGGGAAAACTTTCCCCACCCACCCACTTACCCTGTGGTGGTGTCTGTCCTTGACAGTGAGATGTTTCCTAGAGGCAGCAAAAAAAAAGCCTGATCCTGTTTTCTAATCTAGTCTGTTAGTCTGTATCTTCTTATTGAGGAATTGAGACTATGAATATTGAGAGTTTTTGTTGAACATTGTTTACTAATTCCAGTTATTTTGTTGTGGTGGTGTTTTCTTGGACACTGTTTGATTTCTTGTTTTAGAACTGTTTATTTATTCCTTCTTTCTTCTCAACTTGCTTGCCTAGTGTGCTATTTAGGACTTTTGGGCCTCAGTCTGGGTAAAAGTATTCCTTCTCTTCTATAGAACTGACTTAGTGAACATAAATTCCTTAAATCTGATCCCCTCCCCCCATCCCCGCCTATTTTGTGCACATTGGTGTTTCCCCTGCATGCATGTCTGTGTGAAGGTGTCGGGGGATCACCAGGAACTGGAGTTAAGACAGTTGTGAGCCACCATGTAGGTGCTGAGAATTGAACTCAGATCCTCTAGAAGAGCAGTCAGTGTTCTTAACCACTGAGTCATCTCTCTAGCTCCCCTTAAATCTATGTTTATCATAAAAAGTTTTTCTTTATCCTGACAGTTTTGCTGGATATAATTTATGTCTATGTTGGTGTCAATGGCTGCAGAGAGGCCAGGTGTATAGGATGGTTGGCAGGGTGGACAGAGCACACTGGCTCTAAGGGTCCTTACCTGGAGGGTTGGGTGGGGCGCAGAACTTACTCTAACATTTGTTTGTTTGTTTGTTTTAATTTTAAGTGATAAGTCAACCTTACAACATTCCATGAAGTAGGTGTTCTAATGTAAATTTACAGGTAAGAAATCTGAGGTAGAGAAGAGTGAGTTAGCCCAACTTGACAAGGCTTAGGATCTGGGGTCGTCCGATGACCTCCCACCCTTCTCTGCCTAAAGCGCGTAAGCCAGAGACAGCTGGCTCTGCTCTCTGCTGAAGCTTAGTCTGTTTAATAATGGACTTGGAAAATACTTAGCCTGAGTCTTCATCTCTGTGTTTTAGCACAAATTGGTCTGTCTGTGTTTGTCCCACCACCTCCATAAGTTACATTTTTAACCTTGTACCTTGTTAGAGTCACATAATTTCTCCAAAGCTTCAGTGTGTTTCCCTCTGAAATGATAGTGATACCCTGAAGAGTGATAAGAGTTTTAAAATTAAAAATAAATTTTATTTATTTAAAAATAAAAATAAATGGAAAGCATTCAGTTGAGAGTTTGGTTCGTAGAAAATGCTAAAAAAAAAAAAATGCTGGCCTCTGTGGTCCCTCTTGCATGGTTGGTGGCTGATGATGGACTGCATCTGGACTTTAGTTAGGTATAGGCTAAATCACCAATGCCACACTGCCCTCTCTCAAGACTGCTTGGGAAAGAGGCCTAGTGGCGTAGGCTAATAGTCTCAGCTACTCATGAATATGAAACAGGAAAAGTATAAGTTCAAGACCAGCCTGAGTTACTCAATAAAACTCAATCTTAATATAAAAATATTTTAAAGAAGAAGGAGGAAGCAGAGGAAAAGGATGGGAGGGTAGCTCAGTGGAAGGTTGCTGACTTGCTATGCATAGGATATGTTAAATCCTAAAACTAATCAATGAATAAATAACAAAAGAAATTCTTGAGATGATTTGCTTATTGACTGGGTTTAAGAGTACTCTGTCCTCCGAGATGGCCAGGTGCCAAGGAAACAGGTCAGCTGCAGATACTGGCCAATCATAGTCAAAGGGTTAAGCATCATAGAAGAAGTGATCATCCAGTGTGACCAGTTAAAACCAAGGAAAGCAGCAGTGTAATGGCACATCCTGCCAACAGCAAGGGATACTCAGCAGCTACGCCTCCAGGAGCCAATAGTGTTGCTAGATCCAAGGCAGAAGTTCACACTGAAGAGCCTCTTAGTACATGACAGGGCTGCAGTTCAGGTGTCACTTACTAGAGCCCCCAAGAAGGTAATGAAATCCCAGTTGTTAGAAAAGGGACAGTATTATAGATGTCAAAATAGGCATCAGGGCAGGGTGGGGCTAGCTGTTTTGGGGATCTGACAAGGGGAACAGTCTTTGATGAGATGTTTGATTCTCCTTGACTTCCATAACCAGACTAGAACTGAGCTCACCATGGAGCCCCAGAGAAGGGGAAAAGACAGCAAGTGTAAACTCTAGGTTTCACAGCACACTGATGGCCTTTGCCGTGCACAGTCAGGGAAACAGAGTGGAGGACAAGGTCTGCTCTCAGGCGCACCAGAAGACACTAGAAAGGAAATCAGGAAGGCTGTCTGGAGAAGAGACTCTTCTTCTGCCAGTGTTGATTCTGAAGGTAAACCATTCCTTCCAACATCTTCCACTAATTAATTTCAGCACAGGTCAGTTGCCCAGATGAAGAGAAACAGAGTCAACTCCCTCTTCCCCCTGCCTCTATTTCTGTGCCCGCAGGATGGGCCTCTGGAGAGTGGCTGGTGTGCGAAGCCAGTGGTTGTCTAAGCTGAGGCAAAGAGGAAGCTAGTGGTGAAATGTGCACACAGGGAAGTCTATACAGACCCCACAGCAAGAGGAAATATATACAGACCCTACAGCCAGGGGAAGTATATACAGACCCCATAGCAAAGGGAAGTCTATACAGACCCCACAGCAAGAGGAAATATATACAGACCCTACAGCCAGGGGAAATATATACAGACCCCACAGCAAGGAGAAGCCTATACAGACCCCACAGCAAGAGGAAATATATACAGACCCCACAGCAAGGAGAAATATATACAGACCCCACAGCAAAGGGAAGTCTATACAGACCCCACAGCAAGAGGAAATATATACAGACTCCACAGCAAGGAGAAATATATACAGACCCCACAGCAAAGGGAAGTCTATACAGACCCCACAGCAAGAGGAAATATATACAGACCCCACAGCAAGGAGAAATATATACAGACCCCACAGCAAGGAGAAGCCTATACAGACCCCACAGCAAGAGGAAATATATACAGACCCCACAGCAAGGAGAAGCCTATACAGACCCCACAGCAAAGGGAAGTCTATACAGACCCCACAGCAAAGGGAAGTCTATACAGACCCCACAGCAAAGGGAAGTCTATACAGACCCCACAGCAAAGGGAAGCCTATACAGACCCCACAGCAAAGGGAAGTCTATACAGACCCCACAGCAAAGCAATTATCCCTCTTTAAGAGACTTCAAGCCTACTCTGTGATGACGAGCATGCGAGAATAAGAACTGCCAATTACTGAAACAGCTTTTATAAGAAAAAAAATCTCATTTGATCCTTGAAACAACTCTTACAGAGTTAGTGTTAATATTTTCTCCTTTTTTCCAGCTGAGGAATTGGGCTTAGTAAAGGAAGCAGGATCTTAGCTCAGCAGGCTGCCAGCATACATCCATTTGGAGGAACCGACCGAGAGAACTGGGCTGACGCAAGCCTTCTTTTGCATGTTTTTCTAAAGGAAGTTTCTGTGTTATTTTTATTTATCTTTTATTTTTAATTATAAAGCCACATATCTTCAATATAGAAAATTCAGACAAGCAAAAAGGAACAAAAACAATCCACCCACTCAGCTGTCTAACTGTCTTATAGTTGCTAATACTTGGTGTTTATTCTCTGAGATATTTCTCAGTGTGTGTGTATGGGTTTATTTCCTGGCTAGCATTTCTAATGGGACAGCCATTGCTAATGAATACATATTTTTTTCCTTTGTTGACAAAGTCTTTAACATAAAGACTTTTTATTCTTTCATCCTCTAGTAAATTAATAGGTTAGTTATTAAAGCCAGTTATAACTGTAAGGCTACAAAGAAAAGCAAAATAAGCATTGGGAAACAAAGTGCCTAGTTTTGGTCTGTTGTTTGTTTTGTTGGTTGGTTATTGTTTTTCAAGACAGGGTTTCTCTGTGTAGCCCTGGCTGTCCTGGACTCACTTTGTAGACCAGGATGAGATGGCCTCGAACTCACAGAGATCCACCTGTCTCTGCCTCCCTGAGAGCTGGGATTAAAGGTGTGTGCCACCACACCCAACTCAGAGAACCTATTTTGAGGCAATCGTGAAGATTTTTTTTCCAAGCCAGACATGGTGACACATAGCTGTGATCTCAGCACTTGGGGGTGGAGGCAGGAAGATCAGGAGCTCAAAGCCAACCTCTGCTATATTTTAAGTTTGAGGACAGCCTGGGCGACATGAGACCCTACCTCAAAAAAGCAATCACCAACAGCAAATCCTTTTTCAAGAGAAAGCATCGAAGAATGACAATGACACTAAGCCCTTCTGTGTTCCTCAGGGCAGGTGTGCGAATTAGAGCTCTGCAAAGACCCTTGAGTCTTTGGGAAATGATGCTCCTTACAGAGGAGATGGGGAGGATTTGCAGCCCTTTTCTTTCTCCTAGTCTTTGTCTTTTTTCATTACTTCCTCCTTCTCGCTATTGCTTTCTTTCTACTCTTCTCTTTCCCCTCCACCTTCATGCCTCTTCCATTGGAAGTGTGGTTTCATTCCGGTGGACAGCGTCTTCCCCAACCCTGAGACCTTCCCCAGGAGGCAAGCCCTCTCTGGGTATGACACTCAGGACAAGAGGAGAAAGCCAGAGTGTCTAGGATAAAGAATAAGGGTATTTGAGAACTTAGAGTGGCTGGGGCACCTGGTGCAGGCAGTGAGTATAGGAAAGCAGTGCAAAGAAAGACCCTAAGTGGAAGACTTCCTGGCAGGGTTATGCAAATCCCAAAGTACATCACCAACCAGAACAACCCACCAGGCAGATCTGTGCCTTCTTTCTTTGCCAGTGAGCAACTGGAGGCATTTTCATGAACCATTTGCTTGGAATAATTTTCAACAGGGAAAAACTCATTGCCAAGTTCTGACTAGGAACACATTTGAGCTCTTCCACCTGGAAGCCAGGTTTGGATAAAGGGATCTGAGTTTTCACAGCCTCATGCGGGTGGCAGGGGGTGCCCTTGCCTTATCAGCATTGGTGCCTCGGTTTACCTTGGGATGCACAAAGCAAACGCTAGGCCTACACATGGCCTGTGCGGTTTATGTAGGGATTGATAGGCAGCTGTCCTTCTATAGTCTAGGAGCCAACAACACAAAACTTTGGTTACCTCAGCTCTAATTACATAACTCCATGGTGTTTCACGCTGCGGGCTATTTTGTACAATATGTCTTAGGCTCAACAACGCCAAATTCAGACTGAAATAGCTCTGGTGGACTTTAGTCCATCACATGCCTAGAATTTGAAAATATCACCCAGGGAGGAGGCAGTGAGAAGTCTAAAAAGAGAACTCCAAACCCATGTGATGGCCTCATTTCATTTTCGTTTCTCTTCTCCACGAGGCTTGAACTCTGTCTAAAAGTATGTGTTTTGGGTCATTCTCATTTGCTTAAAAAGTTATAGCTAAAGAAGAAAGGGTTATTCAGATATGGACCTTGTACTAGACCTTTGGTTGCTGTTAGAAAATACCTGACCAAAAACATTAGAGAGAAAGTTTATTTTTTTGCCTTCAATTTCTGAGTTCTGCTGCTTCCAGTGCTGTGAGGCAGAGCGTGGTAGGAAGTGGGCCAAAAAAAAAAAAATGGCTGGCCATGAAGCACAGAGAGAGGGCTTCGGTACCCAAGGGCTTTCTCCCACCCCTTCTCATTTGCATCCCCTGCTGCAGCTAGTGGGATGGTGACGCCCACATAGGGCACTCCTTCCCTACTCTGGAAGCATCCTCACAGGCAGTCCCAAACATTTGCCTCCTGATCCATTAGGTGCCTTTCAGTCCAATCAAATGTCATTCATACCTTGGATCTGTTGTGGCCATTTCTCTGGAGAAAGTTCTGCAAGTTTATACAGTTAGAAAGAGTCAAAGTCTGGGATTTATTTTTTTAAAAATCTGTTCCATCATGGCTTCAGGGTAATCCATGTGGCAGCAGATGACTTGAACACAGAACAGTTTTCTTGATTCTTTTCTTCGTTCTGTCTCTTCTATGAAAGCCATTTGATGAGTTATAGCACAGTCTCGTCCATCTGCAGAACACCAGCTACAGATTCTTCCTGCTTCCTTCCCTATGTGGAGAGTAAGCTTCAGTGGGGTGGCTACAGGGGTTGGGGCCTGTGAGCAGGAGGCTTGGAGCTACCCTACTAGTGGCGGAACCTAGCCAAGCCTCTGTTTCTGCATCTACGAAGTGGGGACAATGTCCATTCCGTCTTACTTGAAGCAGGAGTTAAGTAGGATAGTATACTTCATGGCATTTCAATTTCCTTGGAGCAGAGAACAAATGTAAATCGTTATCATTGTCATTCAGGAGATACATGGCTGGATGAGGTCATGTCTGGAACGTATCCACAGAAGACGAGCTAACGATACAGAGGAGATTGATGATATTTCAACAAACTGGGAGTTTCCCAAGAGAGGGAATTTGACTCCCCAGTCTGACTGAACTCTTGACGCCCTGGGCTACTTCACTGATTGAGGGCCAGGTTCCCAAGCTTACTCACTGGATTAGCTGGAATTCTTTCCACATTCTAAAGCTAAAGCTAATGATGTGTTGAGCAAGGCTCTTCTTTGGTTTTTTTTGTTCATGTAAGTTGGGTCAGTTAGATTTTGGGCTGCAAAGCAGTTGCGAGTGAAAACAGTATGGTGCTTTGTACTGGTGACAGTTGGGCCCCTTCCTCGGTCTTTCTCACTTCCTACCCTCTCCCCACCCTACCCTCAGTCTTCCACAGTGTAGGTGGGGTGCTGAACCCACAGTGATCCCTTGACCTGGCCTCTTTGACTCCCAAACCATGATTGTCCACGGACAGCATGGGGCACTCTGCAGCCAGTGTTCCCTCACTAGCCTGGCCGGACTACCCATCACTGCTATCTTTTAACCTTCCACCAAGGCCCCTCTGACTGCCAGGCCTGTCCTTTGCTTGGAAGATTACTGCCTTTGGCCTCACATTTTAGACTTTAAAGTCGTCTCAGAAGCACACTTCCTACTGAACCCCCACAAGGCTTCCCCATTGTGCCCCGGTATCTCCTTTACCTAGCAGGCCCCTGATATTAGATTACCAGCTTGTACTTGATGTCACACCTCATTTCTTCCATGTCCTTAGAGAGTGAACTGTTCTACATAATTTAATTTTATAGAGAGCTAAGATTTCACCCTAAGGGTCTCCTGCTGAAATTCTACTTTCATTTTTATTGATGGTAAGTAATACACAGTCTGTACTTTCCATGCCTTATATACAGAGGGTTGTGTATATACCTCGCTCCTTGATGCCCTAGGGCCCACTAATCTCATTGATGAGTGGGGATCCTGCCAAGGCCCAGCGTAGAGACTTGGGTTTTCTTTCTGTCACCTTCACTGAGGGTTCCTTCCAACACAGCAATGCGGTCCTCATGCTGGCCTGCATTCAAGGAGCCCTGACCATGAACCCAGTCCCTGCAGGGGGCTGTGTCACTCTTTGTAGGCCCTAAAGCAGCTCCCCATCCTATAGCCACATTCTGCTCAGGTGACGATGGTGTTTTCGGTAACCATTTGTCACATTTTATGTATTTCTTTAACATGTTTGTGCATGAGCACATGCACATGCTTACACACTTATGCACACATGTAGAGCTCTGAGGACAATCTACAGGGGTCTGTTCACTCCTTCCATCATGAGAGTCCCAAGGATCAAACTCAGGCTATCAGATGTTGGCGCCTTACCTGCTGAGCTGCCCCGCCAGCCTACGGCAGTGATGATTTTTAACAGTTCACCTGGTGAGGATAGTTTCCAAAGCCAAGTCTCAGTTCCAGGGTGGAACAGCAAAGGAGTAGGGCAGATCCTCCTAGCTCCAGGCCTCTCCGTCAGCTGGTTCTTGTTTGCATCACACTCCGCCTTTATTCTGCCCCATTTTTTAATTTACGAAGATTTCAGTCCACATCCGCTTGCCAGGCTTGTCCCCGGAAGCTCCACAGAACAGGTCAGCATCATGCTTGTCGTACCTGCTACTGTCAGCGCTGGGATGAGCTTTGACAGGTGTCTGACAGCGACGAGGAAGCCTTTCAACCAAAACTTAGAGCCCATTTCAGGCAGAGTCTCTAGGCTGGAAACCTGCCTCACACGCTCTCCTTTGACTAGTCTCCGGCTTGTCTGCTGGGAAATCATCTGAGGGCCATGAATCTGTGCCTCTGGCACTCTGCCAGGAAGAATAAATTTCAAAGCTTTCATTGGTTCCTGCTCTTAATCGGTCTCCCTTTGCATGTATATATCATACCAAAGCCACGCTTCTTCTAACGTATGATGAACAGTGTCATCAATTTCAGACTGAGGAAGTAACTGATTGGGGCTGAAGCAGGATTTACGGGTTGTGCAGTGATTTCACAGTGGCTGGCCAGACAAAACACATCCCTCTCTAAGTACAGGTATAATGATGCTTCTTTGCATTTCGAAACGCACTCAACTCGTCATCTTTTGATTGACAAATATATTGAATCCTTGCCTTTATCTTTTGAAGCTTATTTTGTGGTTTTCTCATTTTTGAAGAAATCCCTTTTAGTTGTAATGATGCATGAATTAAAAAGGCACTACACAACCAGGCAAGGCGGCACACACCTATAATCTCAGCAGGGTTAGGCTAAGATTTATTTGTTATTTATACAGTATTCTACCTGCATGTATGTCTGCAGGCCGGAAGAGGGCACCAGATCTCATTGTAGATGGTTGTGAGCCACCACGTGGTTAGCTAGGACTTGAACTAGGGACCTTTGGGAGAACAGCCTCTGAGCTATCTCTTCAGCCCCTAAATATTTTAATCCTTTGAGAATTTCATAAATGCATACCGTGCATTTAGATTAAATTCACCCTCCATTCCTCTTAACTCTCCACTTGTGTCCTCTCTTTTGATTTGTTTCTTTAACCCAGAGTGCACTTTATGTTGTCTGTATACTCTCAAGTATGGGGCCAGCCACTGGAATGTTGGCATCCTACCCAGGGCCACACCCTTAAAGAAAACTGACTCACTTTTGTCCTAGTTCCTCAGCCTGAGGGAGGTGCTCATGATCCTCATCCCTCTCCATGCTGGAGTGCTGACTGGCTTGATCTTTTGTTGGCAGCCATATCTACTGTGAGTTCATGAGGGCAGCGGCCCTAACATGTCCAGAAGACACTGTTTTGATCCAGTCCTCCTTAACCTCTGTCTTTTACAGTCTTTCCACTCCGTGATGGCTTCTGAGCTTAGAGGGTGGGGTAAACTGTTCTAATTGATAAACATTTTTGGCTATTGGTAATTTGTAGTTTGGGGATGGGAAAATCATCCATTGTTAAGAGTTGCTCTCAAAGACCCAAATTTGGTTCCCAACATCCAAGTTGGGTGGCTCATAACCAGCTCCAGGGAATGCATGCCTCCTTCTCTCTCTCTCTCTCTCTCTCTCTCTCTCTCTCTCTCTCTCTCTCCTTCCGTCCCTCCACTCCCCATGCATGTGTACACACACACACACACACACACACACACACACACACACACACACACCACATACCTTTGAAAATTCACCCTCCTTGTATTTGAAAAATACAATTTGTGCTTTTATAAACCAGTTGCTGTATAGCTGGGGATGGCTTTGAACTTCTGATCTTTCTGCCTCCATATTTCAAAGCGCTAAGACTACAGGTGTGTGTCATTGTACCAAAATAGGTACAATGGGCTGCTGAGAATTGAACTCTGGCCTTCCTGTGTGCTAGATAAGCGCTCTGTCAACTGAAACAACTCCCCATCAGAATTTCAATTAAAAGAAACTCTTATTACACAGCCCAAGCTGGCCTCAGATTTCCCATCTCCCTGCCTCAGCCTCCTGAGCGGTGGAGTCACACGTGCACACCACTGTGTCAGGCCATCCTTGAATTCTAGCCCAAGCTTTGAGTCCTCTCTTTAACTGACTGGCTCTAACATGGATAAATGACTAGAATTCGCCCATCTTGACTTAAGTGTCTTGGAACCAGTCTCAGATTTTTTTCTACCCACTGCTAGCCCTTTACTATTCTCTGGTCCACATCCCATGGACTGGACAGCTTCTTCAGGCTCCAGCCATCTGAGAGACTAGCAAAGACCCACTGTAGGCTGAGCTGGACAATTCTGTCAATGGTATGGCCTCCGAGTCTTGTAGTTTTCAACTTGAAAGCAATTTCGCTTCTGTTCTCACTTTGAGACATTTGTCTGCATCTGGGAATATATTTGGTTGTCATGTCTGGGGAAGAGATTGCCAAAAGCATCCTGTGGGATGAGACAGCCTCTGACCATCCTGTTACATGCAGGCTAGGTGTGATATTTGCTTCCTGGGGCTGCCATAGCAGTGTGATGTAGTCTGGAGGCATTTAAAGAACAGATGTACATTTCCTCACAGTCTTGGAGGAATGGAAGTCCCAGATCAGAATCTCCACTGAATTGAGTTCTTCTTGAGGACCATGGAGGAGCATCTGTTCTGGGACCTCGCTAGCTTCTTGTAGTGTGCTGTAGTGTTAGTGTTCCTTGGCTTAGAGCTGCATCACTGCGTCACTCCAGTCTTGCCCTTCATGCTGCATGGCGAGTATCTGTTTCTCCACATGATGTCTTCTGATTTGAAAGCAGTCATATTGTATTCTGGGCTACTCTGTTCTTATTCGATATAATCGATATAACTGAATACCTCTGTAACAGCCTTATTTCAAATGAGGTTACACTGTCAGGTACTGAGAGAGCTTCAACCCGTCTTGTCTGTGAGGAGGACAGAACTCAACCTGGAAGAGCCCCTCAAAGAAGGCACAAGTCAGTCAGGCCCAAAACATGAACCAGGGTGCTATTGAGAAAGGGTCCTATCATCTGTGTACCACCCCAGGGTGTGGGTAGCTAAGATAGGAGTGTGGTGCTATACCTCGAGCGTTGGTTTCTCCTCCACATTCCCACTTAGCCCACACACACACACACACACTTAGCCCCCCCCCCCACAATTATGGTGTTAGGAGCAGGGCCTTGGAGAGGATTGATGATGGCATCACTGCCCTGGAGACCTTGTCCACCATACCAGGACACTGTGAAAAGACACCGTTCATGAACCCAGACCCACCCCCTTACCAGACCCCAAATCTGCCAGCACCTTGATCACAGACTCCTCACCCCCACCTCCCACTCCAGCTGATGCCTGGGGATTTCTGTTCTTTAAAAGCCACGTGCTCTAAGGTGTTTGCCAGAGCAGCATGAATAGACTAAGGCTGGTGGGAAGGGAGGGGTGCAGA
Source organism: Acomys minous (assembly GCF_964271855.1). Lineage (NCBI taxonomy): Eukaryota > Metazoa > Chordata > Mammalia > Rodentia > Muridae > Acomys > Acomys minous. The sequence goes on from NC_140492.1 coordinate 57,442,024, forward strand.
GCCCTGAAAGGTGGAGGCGGTGGCCAGGAGAGCTGTCAATAAGAGGGCCGGTGACCTTATCACAGAGGCTGTGGACCACTGTCAACCTCTAAGATGAGACCACCCTGACCTACAAGGATGCTTGTGACCCAGATGAGGGGAGGGAGTTTGGAACACTGCACCAGCTGGGGGTGGGGAGAAATGTAGGTCATGACCTCTGCTTTTTATCATCTGGCCCCACCGTTCCTTGGGCCAGGCACACACAGCCTTGTCCTCTCTGCCTGTTTAGGGATGGGGCATAAGAGAAAAATAAACCCACAAGCCCCAAAGTTTGCAGCTACTTTCAAGCTATTTTGTCTCTCCAAAGCTCTGCCTTCTCCCTGTCACGCCCACTGCCTCCCACGGGGAGCCAAAGTTAGAATATGGAAAAACAGGAAAAACAGCAACACTTGGAGGTTCCATCTTTCTAGAGAGAACATCGCTTTGGGTACACTCCCCTCCTCTGCTGTCCCACCCCCACCCCCATCCCGCCCCACTGTCATTCTGATTGTCAAACCCTGCAGCAGGTGGCCTCATTCAGAGACACATGGCTGCCATCCTACCAGCTGGTTGCTTCTCTGGCTTCTAGAATTCCACAGGAGAATGCATTTCTACAGGCCCAGGCCCGCTGGCTCTCTGTGTATCTGCATCCGGACACTCAAATCTTTTATCTTTTTCAGCTTCATGGTGTTTTGTTCTCATGAAGAGGCTGCATGCCTCCACTCACTGTTGTGCTGACTTGAGTAGAGTCCGAGGTGTGTATGTGCATTGGGGAAGGAGGGTGATCGGAGGAGCAGACTGTTGTCCAGTTGCCGGATAGTGAGTTTTGCTTCTCGGCAGCAATATATGTGCCAGCTGGCTACAGGGAGCACCAGCCCAGTGAGAAGAGAAAGTGTGTCTCTTGTGATCTTCAGAACTTTGTCATTTTGAGCCCTATTGTTCCCTTTGGCTTGTCACATCCAGCAGCTCTGGGCCAGCTTCTGGCTTCTAGTCTGGCTATAAACCATATCATACTTCTTTTTTTTTTTTAAGATTTATTTTTTATTATATATACAATGTTCTGCCTGCATGTGTGCCTGTACACCAGAAGAGGACATCAGATCTCATTATAGATGGTTGTGAGCCACCATGTGGTTGCTGGGAATTGAACTCACGACCTCTGGAAGAGCAGTCAGTGCTCTTAACCACTAAGCCATCTCTCCAGACCATATACCATACTTCTTGTTTTCTGATCTCAGTCCTGTCTCCTGGCGCTATACTGCCCCCCCCCCCCCCAATCCATCTTCTCTATCCCTTTAGAGAGAAGTGTGATGGAGTTGTGGAAGTCTTTCCTTTGTTGTATCTCAGTCCCATGAGGGTGGCCATGTTTTCTGGACTCGTAACTGGGCTTTTGTTACAGGCTGAACCTAGCCTTTCCTGTCCACTCATGCCTTATGCCTGGTAGCGACAGCCTCTGGGATTGGTCGCGCCTTCTAGTTGAAAGGTACAGTTCTGTCGTTGTTACTGTAGTCACAGATTATTTGCCAATAGTTAGTTCTCATTATTTCCTTCTCTCCCTTTCCTGAGAGTGCCTGGGCTCTCAGCTCCAGCCCATGATAAGACAAAAGGCGTCTGGGAAGTGCCCTTGAAACCCAATGTAAGAGAACTATTGATGATTAGAAAAGAAAAAAGAATCGGTGAAAGAGGAGGTACCCTAGTAAAGAGCCACAGACACTCTTTCTTAGAACCACTAGGCCTAGGCTCATTTATATTTTTACATTAATGTTTATATACACAAGCAAATCATGGCACACGTACGGAGGTCAGAGGACAACTTGTGGCGTCCGTTCTATCCTCCCTTCACGTGGGTTCCAGGAACCAAACCTGGATCTTCAGGCTTGGCAGCAAATGCCTTTCACTACTAGCTGAGCCATCTCACTGTTCGTTATTAAACATGTAAAGTTAGTGTTATTGTGTGAATGTCTGTCCCCTTCAAAATTCATTGTTGAAGTTTAATTTCTATTGTAACAACCTAAGAGGTGAGACCCTTAAGAGGTAACTCGGTCTAAGGGCTCCATCACCCTAGGTAGGTACCTTTATGAAAGAATAAATCTGGCCTACTATAGGCTCTTCTACCTCCTGTCTTCCAATGACTTCAAAATACAGAGCCGTAAGCCAATGAATTTGTGCTCATTATAAAGTAACCAGGTGTTGGTTGGTAGCAGCAAAAATACAGACTAAGAGAGTTTTATTTCAGGAATATAAGACCTTAAGGAATTCAAAATATTAAAAATAAGCTATTTATAGGAAAAGTGCTGAAGCATTTTAGATATGAAAAAGAACGTTCTCCGGCAGGTCAAGATATGTATGAGAACGGACAGGGTGATGATTGCATATGGAAAAGTGATAAGGTTGGTGTTTAGGTTCCCAGAGAAGATTGCGTTGCCCAAGCTATTTGCGTTGGGAAGTGTTGGCATCTACTACAGTTATTTTTGGTATCAACCCCAATTATAGCTGAAGATGTGTGTGGACAGGGTCCAACTTAAGGAGCATCTGGCTAGGACTCCTCATTAGACACGCCTTATTTGGACATAGACGTTGCCTTCATGGAGGTAGCTATGGTTGGCTTGCTCCACTCCTCGGAGCACATGGGAGGATGTCCATCCAGCAGCCGTGGTGTGCTTGGTAAGTTCATCACTGGTCCTCAGGACAGGTTTCATCCTCTCTTCCCTGCAGCTTCCCACTGTAGACCACTCTTCCACTGGCAGTGTCTGTCACCATAACTTCCCCGCAGGAGTCGCATGGAGGACCACCTGGTGCTCCACATTAGACAATCAGAGCCATCTTCCTCTGTTGCCCTCAAGTGAATCGTCTTAAATTCATCCCAGTAACCGAACTCCCATTTACAGAGAAGACGTATTTGTAGTGTTAAATGGAGCTGTGAAATATCACTTACAAAGAATTTTTCTCCAACCTATTCATTCATAGAGGTGGGAACAGCCTACAGTAGAAGGGGAACGTCCATTTCAGAGTCTTACTGCTGCACAGCGGCGGTTTCCTTTGGAATGACTGCTGAAAAGAGAACACTGGGCCCAGCAGGTGCACTGATGGGTCCTCAGGTAGATGAGTGAGATAGGGGTCCTCTGTGCAGGGAGAACGTGGAAAGCATTGCGCGTGCGCTGGAGATGTGTTTCAGAGCCCCAACAACGAAGGCAGCTGCAAGTGAACGGCTGTCCTGTAACAGTTAGAAATTGAGGGCACCAGAGTGGGTATAACAAAAAGTGCTGAGGAGAAGAACGGATGGAGATTTTATATTGCAATTTTGGAGAGTGTTGGTCTATGAAAAGTACTTAGAGGTTTACAGTTAAGAGACTGGGCTTGTTTAGTCATTACCTAACGTTCTAGAAATGAAATACTCCCAACTCCCTGAGCCTCAAACTACTCATTTTAAAGATGAAATTAATAGTATGTATCTATGCTCGATCCCCCAACTTGGAGATTATTTAGATAAAGGCCCTAACCCAAGGCAGCATCCCATGGGCACCTGGGTTAATTGGTGCTGGCTATTCAGAATATGCTATTTAGTTTCTAACAGCGTGGAAATTTTCCATAGATACTTTTGTTGTTGATTTCTAATTTAATTATATTATAGTCAGAAGAAGAAGATGATTTGTATCACTTTGAGCTTGCCATTATGACTCAAAAAAAAAAAAAAGCTTTGTCTTGGTAAGCGTTCTGTGAGCCCTCAGAAAGAATGTGCAGTCTGCTATTGTTGCACAAGTTTCCCACAGAAGTTAAGCAGGCCAAGCCAGCTGGGGATATTCAGATCTCTTCTCTAGTTCTCACTTAGAGATGGAGCTGAAATCTCTGACTGTAACTGTGCAATTGTATCTCTCCTTGCATAATTACCAGTGTCTGGTCTCTGTACTTTGAACCTTCGCTTTTATCTACATAAATACTTAGCATTATTCTGTGCACTTGATAAACCAATGCTTTGATCATTACAAAATGACCTTCTTTTCCGTGGTAATATTATTCACTCCCGAGTCTACTGTACCTGGTGTTTATATAACCACACAACTTTCTTTTGGTTATGATTGTCATGCAATTTTTAAAGTCCTTTTTACTTTAAGCCTACTTATATATTTAAAGAACATTCTGCATTGAATATTGTTTGGACTTGTGTTTTTATCCAACCTGATAGTACTGATTGGTGCTATGGTATTTTGACTTGATAATGTAGGCTTGAGTCTCTTATCTTGTTTCTTTTCTCCTTCTTCTTCTTCTTCTTCTTCTTCTTCTTCTTCTTCTTCTTCTTCTTCTTCTTCTTCTTCTTCTTTCTGAGACAAGTTTCTCTGTACAGCCTGGCTGCCTGGAACTCACTCTATAATTCAAAACCAATCTGCTTGCCTCTGCCTCCTAAGTGCTGGGATTCAGGCTGTGCAGCACTGTACCCAGCTTCTTTTAGCTCTTTTATTTCTGATGATGTTGCCTTTCTCCCCTCTTTTCTTTTTTGCCTTTTACTTGAATGAATTGAATATTTTTGCTGATAGATTTTTATCTCCTCCATTGACTTATTAGCTTTTTGAATAGCTGCTTTAAAGTAGATAGGTATTTAAACTTATCACAGTTATTTATAAGTGATACCATTTTTATGTTTCATGCTTCCATTTTACCTTCTAAAACTTGTATTGTCAAATTTTTACATATACTTATGCTACAAATCTCACACTAGATTGTTAATTTTTTTGTTTAAACAGTCAATAATAAGTAAAAGAGATTAAAGTGATAGGAAAAGACACATTTATTAGTTAGTTAGTTAGTTAGTTAGTTAGTTAGTTAGTTAGCATTACCAGCGCTCTTCATTCTTGTGTATAAATCCAGTTTTCCATTTAGCACTAGTTCTCTCTCTTCCAAAGAATTTCCTTTAATTTACTTATTTTTTGTGTATATGCATGATGCGTAGGTGTTCACATGCACAATCATGTGTGGATACAGGTACATGCGTACCAATGTGCCCATGTGGCGGTCAGAAGACCCTCAGATGTTGACCCTTACACGTCTCCCTTATCTGAGACAGGGTATCTCCACTGTTACACTCGCCACACTCGCTGGTCCCCAAGCTTCTGGAAATGCTCCACCTTCAGTTGCCCTACAGGCATGCTGGGATTGGAGATGTCAGTGCTACTGGAGCTAGCTTTTACATGGGCTGTGAAGACCTGAACTCAGGGTAAAACCTTTTATCCACTGAGCCATCTCCCCAGCACCACAAGGGCCTTGTTTTAATATTTTGTTCATAAAAGTCTGCTAATGAAGAATTATTTTAGATTTGTATATCTGCAAAAAAGTATTTAACCTTTGTGAAAAGTACTTGACTGGGCATAGCAATCTGGTTTCAAAGGCTTTTATGTTTGAGTGCTTTAAGGACCCTGCTCTGCATCGTTTTCCTTGCATTGTTTCTATCAAAGTCTGTTGTCATCTTTTTCCTGTTCCTCTGCACATAGCATGCCTTTTCCACTCTGTTTACTCTTAAGACTTTCTTTTTTTTTTATTTTAATTATTTGATCTGGGTTTTGTTGCATAACTTTTGTGCATTTCTTATATTTTGTTTGTTTAGTTTCTGTGTATTTTAGTTGCTGTGTATTTGGAGGAGGGTGTGTTTGGAGAGGGGTGCACAAGTGAAAGTCAGAGGTCAATAATGGGTGTATGTCCCCTTGCATTGTTGTCTGTCTTGTTTTTAAAGGAGGATTTCACATTGAGTCTGGAGCTAACTGATTGGTTACACTGGCTAGCCAAGGAGCCCCAGAAAGCTCTCTGACTCTGCTTCCCAGCACTGGGGTCTTTAGATGCACATTGCCATACCCAAGTTTTCGCCTGGGTGTTGGGAATTCGAATGCAGGTCCTCGTGCTTGTGCTGTGCCCTCTCCCCAGCCCCTGACTGGTTCCTACTGTTGTGTTCAGCCTCAGTGACCTTGTCTCCTGCAGATGCCTATCTGCTACTTATGTGACCCAGTGCACTTGTTGTCACTAAGAGTACAAATCTTAAACTATTCTATTTCTTGTCTTCTACATTTTGCATATGTGAAGTAGTTATAGTCTTAACTTCATAGCCTTAAATCATTGTCTACTATTTTAATATTTGTATATGTAATTTGTATATGTATTGGTATATGTAATTTTTGTGTCTGTTTTGGTTGGTTGAGTTTTCTTCTCCTCACACAGGTTGTCTTCTACTCTTTTATATGCCTGAAGACTTCTTTCTTTCTTCTTTATGCTAGACACTGTGAAATTTGCCTTGACCATTGCTGAGTATTTTTAGTTTTGTAAATATCTTAAGTTCCCTGCGATGCAGTTAAGCGGCTTGGGGAAAGTTCCATCCTTTTAAGTCTTAAAAATTGATAGGCAAGACCAAAGGAGTATGCAGTTTACCTTTTCATTTTTTAGGGGGCGGGGGAGTCTCTGTGTGTAGCCTTGACTGTCCTGGACTCGATTTGTAGACCAGGCTGGCCTTGAACCCACAGCGATCCGCCTGCCTTTGCCTCCCAAGTGCTGGGATTAAAGGCGTGTGCCACCACCACCCGGCTCACCCTTGCAGTTAAAAGGCACACCCCCTGCCCTTCTATTCTAGCCTAAGAAATCTGAAACAATTTCCATGTTTCTGGAATTCCTGTACTTTTAGATAAATTATCCTAGAATGTTTTGTTACATCCCTAGGGAACAAACAAAAAGGCAATGAGGTAAGACTGCAGGAGAGAATTTAATGTAGATTTAAGAGCTAAATTATTGTGAGTATTTTGCCTGGATGCGCAGAGCGGAGTGGGAACAGTAAAAGGGCCTGTAGCCACCTGTATCTTCCAAGTCTGTGACTCAGGGGCTCTGGCTACCACAAGCCCTCTATGAAAGACCCGGTGACTGAGAGATCAAAATCTCAGCGCTGAACGCATTTTTGGCATGTCAGGTGGGAAACATAGGCAAGGGCTCAAGGCCAAGGTGGTGGTTAGGTGACTGGGAAACAAATACATGCCAAGAGTTATGTCAGAGTGAGGTCAAGTCTGGCCCTAGGGCAATACCTATTGTTCTGGTGAGAAGGTGAGCATAGGCCTCTTGTCAATACTTGTCCCAGCTTTGTGTCAGTGTATTTCTTTGGTAATGTTTCAATGGATACTTGTTGAACAGACTCTTATTTCAAGATTGGACCAAGTGATCAGATTAGCTAAGTGGGAATGAACGGCTGAACTGGAGTTTTAGCGTGTAAAGTCTTATATCAGATGATGTATGAAGATCAGGGATGTATGAATATTAGGATTTGTGGGGATTGATGTGTCATTTATTAATTTATTCACTACCATTCATGAAACACTTTCTTGGTGCTAGACACTAGGGAAAAAAGACAGAAGACATCATCAGGCCCTAAGCAGAGAAGACTATGGCAGGTACCATGGGAGTGAGGGACAGATCACTTTCAGGAGCCCAGAAAAGGGGCCCCCTAACTCAGTCTTCAGGGGGAAAATGTATGAGGGAGGACTTCCAGGAGGAAGTGATGCAGAAGCAGGTCTGAGGAGGGGAGTGAGAGTTGGTCATGGTAGACAAAGAAAGGAAGTGCATCCCAAGCAGAGGAAATAGGTACAACAGCCCACACGCGAGGCGGTGCCTAGGACTTTGGAAAGGCAAGCCATTCCTTTACAGGCCGTGTGTAAGGGGGATGAGGTGAGTTAATGCAGAAGGGGAGGAGAGGTCAGGTGGAGAAGGGCCCCCCATGCCATGCTAAGGCACTTATCCCAAGGGCGTAAGAAGACACAAGCACTTGTAAGTAGTCAGGAAGTCTGCTGGATCTGGATTTGAGAGTCTTTTGGGTAATAATGGGCGAGAAGGTTGGCCACAGACAAAGCGGGGAGCAGGGTGCCCAGCTTTTAGTATACACACCATTGTCTTTCCGCCTGGCTGTATCATCCCTTCTCTCTGAAACCTGTCACCCAGCTCTGCTCTGCCTCACCCATCCTGACTCCCACCTCTCTCCAGTTTTAGTTAGGTGGACTCAGTTTTCCCGGCATACCACACTCCCACACCTCTATTCTTGTCCACTCCACAAACAGTTATTAGATAAATATTCATTGTGTACCAGACATAGCTCTAGGTCTAGGGGAACCCATGATGGACACGATATAGAACCCTCCTTGAGGGGGCTCATATGACATATTTGAAGGTGGCATGGACACATGTGGTTCCTTTGTCGCTTGATAACGTGGCGAGGGATAAACATGCAGCAAATATGCCGCACACAAAGCAAGTGTCTTGTTTCTGAACCTTCGTCCTCCTCCTCCCCAGACAAATCATACTTATCAACAGCCATCTGCCTCCACTCCGGGAGTGGCAGGGCAGGGTAACGCTGCATTTTGAAGCTGTGTGACCGTAATCAGTAATTGATGAAAAGTGCACCTTGATTTCATAGGTTATTGTGAGAATTAAAGGAGATCTATGCATAAGGCTTTACTACCATTCTTGGCAAGGTGAAAAACACTTGCTTATTATAGCTATTGCTGTCCTCACTCTTATTCGTTTTCTCTCTAGCACCTGTATCTTGTCAAGAGATTTCAGCCCTTAATTATCTGTTATGTGGCTCGCCTCACCCATCTTATCATGTTATATCTCTCATTGATGACTGTTTTCTCCTTTGAGACACAGTAAACGTTATATGATTCTGTCCCCCTGAGATGATGATAATGCTATTAGTATTAGGGTGACAAGCCAGCCCATTTTCCATGGAATTAGAGGGTTTTCTGGGAACCAGGACTTTCTGTGCTAAACCCAGTAATGCCCTTAGCACACAAGGCTGTGCCGGTCACCCTCCATGAGATGGGCACTTCCTCTTTGCTTCCCCACCCCCATAGTTGGTTTTAATCATACCTATAAACACACCTGTTCTGTAAACTCTACAACAAAATGTTATTTGTTGTATAACATGTAGACTTCTAACCTTGGGTTTCTTGGTGCGTCTGAGATTCCCTAGGGTTCAAGGCAGAAAGTCGAGGATTTCTTGGAGAAAAACTCTTTCTCAAGAAATATGGGTCTATTAACTGAATATTATATCCAACCCCATAAGCAACTTCTTTTTTCTTTTTAGAACCTGGCTTACAACCTCAGAGGTCTCCTCTCCCTTTACCTCTCAAACACATGTCTACATTTCTCCAACAGCTCTGAATGGCTTCTTTCATTTGCTCTCTAGAATTAACACTCTTTAAACTTATGAAAAAGCCCCTTTCTTTACACCAAGCTAATCTGTCTGTTGTTGTTTCATGAATTGCCTGGTCAGTACAAGTGATTTTTTTCCTTTGAATCCTGTCTGGCCAGCATTAGGACAGCATTTGCCTCGGGCAGTTGCTTGTCAAGCAGCATTTCTTAAGGGTCCCTTGGGACCTCTCTGGAAATTCCTGATCATCAGCTTCATGCTTTCAGTAACCAAGAAGCCTTCAGAGGGTCGCCCTTGGTGTTAGTTTCACTCAGATCCTCAGGGAAGACAAAATCAGTTGCATGCAGTCCTTGCTCTAGCCTCTCTCGGTTCTCTAACCCCCTTGTATTTGATGCTGGCCTCTGCTTCTAGATCCTCACAGCCTAAGATAAGCACCAGTTCCTCACTGTAGGGTTAGCATGCTGACCGGAGGGCTATGAGTAAATATATGTGTACCTGAGTCACAGGTCGGAGGTCAGTATGTGTCGGATTCAGAGTAGCCTGCTGAGGAAAGGCTGCATTTGTGACGTATAATGTAACAACTACTTTAAATGCACTAGATGCCATCATGTTGAGCAGTAATTTCAAATGGGATGCTTTCTGAAATGCTGGTGAGAGTACCGTCCTGTCTACAGACAGGGTTGGAGGCTTGTACGAGTGCGTGCATCCCTGTGTGCCTGGGACACAGCAGCCCAGGGTAAACAAATGTACCAGAGTCCCTGCTAAGCAGCCAGCAAGCCAGCCAGCCTTCACCGGGCAAAGGAACTAAGCTACAGACCCTCCCACTGCTTGTGGCCTGCTTCCCTTCCTTCCAAAAGATAAACACCAGAGTGATGGGGAACTGGTGGGCGGGAGGCAAAGCAAGCCTCTTACTCGGTGTTTTTTTCATGATTCTCACACAGAAGCATGCTCTGTATCAGAGCGCATCCTTGGGGATGTGCTGTTTCCAACTGCGGCAGAAGCAGCCTGAGTTGTGAGGACAATGAAAGGGCTTAGTGAGGGCGGGGAATCTGAGCTGAAGGGTTAAAGAGGTTCTCACAGGCCTCCCGTTCTTATCTTTAGGGGCTTTGCACTTCTGAGACATCCCAGAAGTAGGCGAGGCTCCTAGACAGTGTGCATCGCAGCCCACTGCTTGCCTGCTAGGAGGCGAGGTGCCAGCTCCGGCGCACTCAGAGTAGTGCCAGATCAGGGAGCTGTGGGCTCAGCGCCTCCTCCGCCCTCTGTACGTGCTCCTTTGGGAGTCCCAGGGTGGGCTGTGAGAAGGCGTGAGGCTCGTTCTCTGGCTGCAAGTTGACTTTCCCTCATTTTTCTTGCTGGCAGAACACATACACCAATGCGGACAAGCTCTTAGAAGCAGCGGAGCAGCTGGCTCAGACTGGGGAATGTGACCCGGAGGAGATCTACAAGGCAGCCCGACACCTGGAGGTGCGCATCCAAGACTTTGTGCGCAGGGTGGAGCAGCGGAAGCTTCTCCTGGACATGTCGGTCTCCTTCCACACACACACCAAAGAGGTAAGGAGAAGGAGGTGTGAAGGCCCATGCCACGTTAGCTGGGCTCCGAGTAAAGTAGACTGAGGTCAAACCAGTGTCCTAAGGGGCTAGGGGCTAATAGCCTCCACGTACATCGCTTCTGAAAACCGGCATTTGGGTCACTACAAAGTGCAGTAAATTCCCTATAGAAGGAAGCGTGGTGGAGGCAGGTGGTTCTAGGAACTTAAACTAGAACATTCCGCTGGCAGCTCAAGAAACTTCAAAAGCTTCTATGCTTTTACCTAGCATAGAAATAGTAGGTAAAAGAGGGCATCTAAGAACAAAAATGCGCCAGCACATACCCTGTTTCTCTTGGTTGTGTCTTCCTGTCGGAAATTGGTCTCAGAACTTTGATCAGGTGCCTTTGCTGCTAGCAAGGAGCATTCAAGCTTTGCAAGTGTGTTCTGTTCTGACATCCCAGATTGTTTAAATGAAAATCTTTATGACCTTTATCTTGGTGGGGCGGGGGTGGAGAATGGAATACTGCACGTGTCATTCCCTAAGTGTGGAGGTCAGGGAGCAGCTTGCCAGAGTTGTCTCTTTTTTTTTTTTTCCCCCCACCACGAAAGTCCTGGAGATCTAAGTTAGGTGAGTTGGGTTTGGAAGCAAGTACTCCCAACCACTGAGCCGTCTCACCAGCTGTTTTACTGATTGTTTAAAACATTGAGTCTTCTCTACAGCGTCTGTGGTGCAGGGGGTGGGGAGGTGCGTATTGAGATTGCAGGAAAGAGAAATGATGGGCTGTAAAGGAAGCAGGACTGAGATGCTCTTTACATCAGTTGGATACATGCAAGACACAGTCGGTCACCACTTGGAGAAGGGAGAGGGGAGGGGTGCTCCTGCAAAGGCTTGGCAGGGCAGGGGTCCCCTAGGAGGAGGTGGTGGCAAGCCTGTGATTGCTTTTCCTTTCTGATTAACAAGGGACACTCTAAGATTGAGTTAAGTGGACAAGTTAGCATCTTGTGTGGTAATAACACCCTTGGCAGAGGAACTCATTTGGTGTATGCCTGTTTACAGTCCCCTAGGAATTCATTTTTAATAGGGTATTAATTAAGGTTTGATTGCTGCTGGGGGGGGGAATAATAACCCTGCTTAATTAGATTGATTTTGGGTTTGGGGAGTGCATTAAGAAGCCTGGCTGACACCGATCCACCGGCTTTTCTGACAGCCTGTCAAAAGAACCACTGTGGATCTTTGCGGTGCCTATCAGAGAAAAACATGCGAAGGTGATGTTTTCTAAGCTAAGACTCCCTGGGCAGATGAAGGCCTGGTGCGCTCCCTGAAGCTGACTCTGCTTCATCTCCAAGGGACCCAGAGCCACTTTCAGATGAGAGTCTGTGAAGCAAGGGGATTAACTCTAAGCCAGACTTCCTGCCTGGTTGTCTGCTTGCTTGTGGCTCCCTTGACTCTTAGTGACGATCTCAGAAATCAAAGGCCTGTGGATTCCCTTGTCATTAACGGGCCGTGAGTAAAGCAATGGAGTTTGAATGCACAAGAGTCGCCCTCCTCTGCAGGGTCTAGGGCTATGGTGGTAGACAAGGCCAGTTTGTGACACAGAACCACTCCCTACCGGGCAACCTGGCACCCAGAAGCCCTATCTACCTGCATCTCCTGCCTTCTGTCAATGGAATTAAAAGACTGGGAGTCTGTTCCAGACATTCTCTTAAGAAGCCACATGGCTTGTGCAGGTCACTTATGACCGTGGCTCTGGGTTGCCTTCTTTCTTTATGAAATAATTTGAGCAGACTTGGTGTCCTAAGTATGTTACTGTCCTAACATAAACACAAACTTCCCTTCTGTTTTGTTTCATTTTTCTCTTCCCCACTAGATGTTGCTAATAATAATTAATAACAACAAGAAAGCATGAAGCAGTATAGGTGATTTCCCTCATTGTAAGGTACTAACATTGTAAGTGTGTATCCCGCAGCTTTGGTGTTGTTCAAGTAAGTACCTGCTGCTTGCCAAACACAGCACCTTATGTAATCTTTGAGATAATCTCATAGACTTTACTAGCCGTGATTTCAACTGAGAGATGTTAAGGAAGGAACTCGTATAGTTTATAGAGTGTCTCGATGATGCAGCTGAGACCTCAAGCACCTTCTGAAATCCTGCTCAGCATGCCTGATGCCAAAACCTGAAATAATGTAGTGGGGGAGGGGGTCGGCATTTTTAGAGCATTTTGGATTTTATATTTGTGCATTAAGAACACTGTACAAGCTTAGCTGCTGCCTGTAGCTATGTCTTCCTCACCTCTCTCCGCTTCGCCTGTGTTCTTCCTTCTCTCTGCTCCCTCTCCCTCCTCCCCCTCCTCCCCTTCCTCCTCTTCCTTTTCTTCATCCTCCTCCTTCTTTGCAAGGACTTGGTGAGGAGGTAGATCATGGCTGAGAAATGTAGTCTTGCTAGGGTTCTTTGACAGTGGGAAGCTAGTAGTCTTACCAAAAAGCAAGCAAACAAACAAACAAAATGGGGAAGAGAAGAAAAGAGAGAGACACCCACGGCCACTTACTTACATTCACTCCAGTTATTTGCTTTCATCTTTCTGAACAAAAAGTAAAGGGGAAGGTAACTTAAGGAACCTTCTCTTGCAGGAGCTTTCCTGGGGACCTGAACAGCAGGCCCAGTGCATTGTGGGCAGGCAGTGGGAGCAAGCTTTGGTGTTCTGATCAAAGATCTCCTGGGGTCTGTTTCTCCATGTTGTTTAATACCTCTCCAGCCCAGCCACCTCACAAACCTTACAAGTAATCCCCTTTCTTGGTGCTGGGGCCACTCACCCTTGACTCCTGCTTGACTCCAAGACAAATATCTGGCCTTATTTTTAGAGAAGGATTGACAGTCAGGTCTCCTAGTATATAAATGCCTTAGAGGATCCTGACCTGCCAGGGTTGTCCCTTCCATCCCTGCCTTCGGTGAGTTGTGGCAAATGAAAGAAAACCTGCTCAGCCTCACTCTGCAACCTTGAGTGGTACTGATGCTGTTGCAGGTGCCCTCTGCTTTGCTATGGCCAGCTCCTTCCGTTTTTACTTCCCTCCTTTCTTCCTCCAATCAACTGTTAAGGGTTTGCCCTAGTGCTGGCATATATTAGAGTGTCGTCATGGGATGATGACATGGGGATGAAAGCTCCCTTTATGGGAGATTTCTGTGTGATAACTAAATACACATCTTTATAAATTATTTAATCTGGACTTTCTAGGCCTGTGCAAACTAAAGTTGGTAATTTTACCTTTGTCTGCTTCCCACATCAAATGGTTTACTCTAATTAAGACCAGAAAGGAAATAGAAGACATGAATAAGATAATATTAATCTCGTTTCTTTATTTAGATTAAAATCTCTTTTTTGGCCTTCTTTGTGAATTCTTTTCAACCATAGGAGTCTGATGACTAAAATCACCTGGTCATTTCATCTCAGTTCTATTCAGTCTTGAATAATTAGAAACCACATAAATATTTCACTCTGATTTGTTGAACGAGTCATAGTGTATCTAGTGTGGTAGAGTATTAATACACAGCCATCTGGTAACCCACATGGCCAAAGATTATGAATGACGTGACCATCCAGCATGACCACAATTTTGATCGTATATAAAGTGAATACTATAAATGCCAACAAGTTTAGGGTGTTGGGCTTGATTTAAAACAAAAAACAAAAACAAAACTGTACTTCTAGGCTGGAGAGATGACTCAGCAGTTAAGAAGGCTTCTTATTATTTCAGAGACCCTGGGTTTGGCTCCCAGCACCCATGTTGAGTGGCTCTAGCTCTAAGAAACCTGACAGCTTCCAGCCTCCATGGGTACCTGCCTGCACATGCACTTACATAGAAACACACACACATATAGAAGTAGTAAAATAAATTGTTAATGTGTATTTCTGTTTTCAATACACAGTCGTGAACAATTCTGTCAGCAAGCGCTTTGCATCTGCGTGATGACCCAACCCCTCAAAATCACAAATTTTGTTTTATTAATTATTTTTGAGAACTTCATGAGGATTGCATCTACATCAAATCACAACTTTTTTGTTGAAATAGAGTCTTCTCTCATGTGATACATCTCAACCCCAGTTTCCCCTCCTCTGTTCCCTCCAGCTCACCTCCTCCCCCACACACCTCCCTTCTCTTCAACCGCATCCACTCCTCCTCCATTCCTTCTTCAGGAAAGAGCAGACATCCAAGAGATGACAACCAAACGCAAAACAAGATACAATAAGACAAGGTGAAAGTTCTCACATCGAGGCTGGACAAGAAACGCAATAGGAAGAAAAAAGTCTCAAGAGCAGGCAAAAGAGTCAGAGACACACCTGCTCCCACTGTTAGGAATCCCACAAAAACACCAAGCTAAGGGCCATAACATACACGCAGAGCATGCAGGCCCTGTGCTTGCTGCTTCAGTCTCTGAATCACAACTGTTTAATCGCTACTTAAAGTAAAAAAAAAGAAATACTTGATAAAGAGAGATGCCAGGAGTATACTTAGGCCCCTTTTAGGCCCAGAGATCTGCGTAGATTGCGCAAATCTTTGAGTCTCTGCTTTTTCCCAGGCCACATGAACAGCAGGCAGGTGGGTGGTCTAGAAATCTAGAGGGAAGAAAAATGCCCCAGCCCACATCCTGAGACTTTGTAGCCCAGGTCATCTGTCTGCAGAGTCTGTCCAGGCAGAGTTCGCTTTCCTTGTTGTGTTTCCATGGAAATGCTGTCATCCCTGGGCATTCAAAATACCATTTTTAAGATTTTTGTTGTTTTTAGTAAGAATGTGAGTGTTGAGATAAAGAAAATGTCCAGAGGCACCATATCAGCTCCTCGGCAGCTGTATTAAATACCCACTTCTTGTCCTTTCTTTCCTTGCGGAATCATTCTACATGTCCTTTATTTCTCACAGAGACACATACGTCACAAGCACATGTGCACATGTTTGTCTACATGCCTTCCCCAGAATCAAACTAAAACAGTCCCGTCTTCAAAAGGGATGATGCTGTCAAGAGCAAAACAACTTCATCTTCTGGCATGGTATTTATTTAAGGAACAAAAGCTAGTGTCAGAAAGGCAGCTAAAACAGTCTCCTTGAAGTGATTAAGGGGAAAGTTTGCCTTCAGGGACGATGCTCTCTTTTCAGCATCCCTAAAGGTTACCATGGACAGCAGAACAGCAAATCAGCAGGAAGATGTGATGGAGTACAATGATTTTCTCCCAGAACCACTCACCCATAAACCTTACTGCCATGAGCCCCCTACCGCCACCGCCCACCTCCCCACCCTGCACATGTTTCTTCCGTGGCTACCCCCTTCCCTCTGGCTTTTCTTGGTTACTCTTTTCTTAGGCTGCCCTGATAGGTATGAAAGACAGCAGCTGTGGCTGACCCTTCCTCACGTCCCTGGTCACACTGCTAAAACTAACCTACATTCATCACTGAAGAGGGTCTTAACTACTCTACCTTACCAAGCTTTTAGAGTTCTTCAAATTAGGCCCACTCTTTTGGGTATAGCTATTTTAGTTTATAACTATGTGTGTTGTAAGAGAAAGAACAGGGACCTCAGATCCAAGTAGGGAGCTGGGCCATGACGCAGCTCCATTAGACCCAGAGGAAAGGCCGGGAAATGGCGGAAGCATCCGTTTCACTAGGTGACCAAGCAATTAGTGAACAAGTTCTCAGAAACTCATCCAACCATTCACTGCTTCCAGTGTGCTCACTGATTCAAAACACTGAACTGTTTAAAGGTGTCTTAACAGATAATGTCATTTTGGCTCCATTCCACCATCTTAAATATAATGTGGAAATGCCCTATACTTCACTAAAATCAAGAAAATCTGTGTCTTTTTCACTTGACTTTCTAAATAACCTATCCATATTAAAAAGAACAAAATAATTTAGCATGGCATAGGGCACACTTTATCTTCACTTGGCTCTTCTTGGGTGGCATTTTTTTTTTCATGTTTGTAACATGTTCAATGTCTATGCACTGCTGTGATCAATTTCCAGGAAGCAATCTCCAGCTGCCCAGAGGAAATGTGAAGAGCCCTTCACTTTCTCCTTTCTAAAAGATAAAATATTTGTCTACTCCCAGCTCCTGTTCGTCTGGTGGTCTGTCAGAGATGAGGGATCTCTTTGCTCTAAGAGGCCTGCAGGCATGACTGGGATATTTGGCTTTCCTGTCCTTAGGCAGTGTCAACTCTTAGGAGGTGCACTTGGCAGAGATGGCTAATGAATACCGGTGTAGCAACACACACTGGCCTCTAGTGACTCTCGGTCAGGACGTGACTACTCTGTGGCTTTGTTGCCCCTACCAGAGCTCTGGCCTCTCGCTTCATCCCCTGAGTATAGTCTCTGCTCTCTCCCACACAGCTGTGGACATGGATGGAAGACCTGCAGAAGGAAGTGCTGGAGGACGTCTGTGCAGACTCTGTGGACGCAGTCCAGGAACTGATCAAACAGTTCCAGCAGCAGCAGACTGCCACCCTGGATGCCACTCTCAATGTCATCAAGGAAGGCGAAGACCTTATCCAGCAGCTCAGGTCAGCGCCTCCCTCCCTGGGGGAGCCCACCGAGGCCAGGTCAGCACGGGCAGTGATTTCCAGCGGGAAATGCCTCGGGCTAGACACCAGATAAGTCCTGTCCCTGTCTTGGCTCTGCCACAGCCTCCTTTGTGGTCTTGTGTGAGCTCCATTTCTGTTTGTGAGACATAGAAATGCTTGTACCACATCCAGCTTGAGTTTAGACTGAAACATTTGAGGAATTCCCTAATTATTTATCAGCAGTCAATAAGAATAGCATTTTCATTAAGAATAGTGACATATTTGGCCAGGCCAAGAAATAATCATCATTAAATATAGTTTTATCCAGCTACTGCATCCAGCACAGCTCTGGGGATGGACCCAACTGTCGAGGTGGAAGAATGGGGAAAAGAAAAATACACAGATACACAGAAAAGCTGGGATCCAGTGAACTGGGGTCTCTGATGGAGGGGCCTCAGCAGCATCCCTGGCTGATCAGTGTGTTTATTTCACACAGTCAAACAGAGAAGTGGGATTCTTGCACACAGCAGAACTAGGAGGTGAAGTTTAGGGTAGATAGGTGAAGTGGTCTCTGCGGGGGAGCAGTCTTCAGGCCATGAATATCCAAGGGCAGACTTCTACAGTGGATGTTTTCTGCATAGATTATCAAAATCTGCACAGATCAGAGAATGATATGCCCCAGAGCCTCACCTTGCCATTTTCCTGTGAATCTGACGGCTCTGGTCCCAACTACACACACCCGCTGAGGCCTTTACACACTCAGGAATTCCTGGCTCCTCACAGCCAGCGTTTGATCTTGGGCCAAACTCTGAATTCTGCAGCTTTGCTTTGGGCCCCTGGGGATGTAGGGAAGGTTATCTTTATGACCTTTCTACAGCCCCTTAGTGTCTGGATAATGAAACTCCTGTTGTCAACGTTGACACACACAACCGTGAAAACTCTGTTGATGCCATGCATTTATTTAGAATCACCCACACCATTGATTGTTTTCTGCTGGTGTCAGTGCCTAGTTCCTGACCTTGTCCAGGGTACTGGCTCCTCAGATAAAGTGTCAGTAAGCCTTAGGCAAGCCCTCAGCCACCAGCCCCATGCCCAGGTGCTGCATACATAGGATTTGATGGTGCTAATGATGCCTGCCCGCAGAGACTTGTTCCTGCCCCCAAATCACCAAGTGCCGGGACCTCTGCCAGCTATAGACAGAAATAATCTCATCAACAAGGCCCCAGCTCTGGGGCCTGAGGATATTACTTCAACTGCAGAAAGCTTTTTCCACCATACCAATTGTCCAATTAAATAAACAATGAAGAATTACCTTTAAGAGGCCCTGGCATGTTTTTTTTTGCCTGTGTTAGAAATTAATCATTTCTATTCTAAATATGCACATGAGATGTACTATTGCATACTAACAAGACAGCCTCTCTGCCTTTCCCCCAATTCATCTTCATGAATATATAATGCGTGGCAGTGTTGTCTGCCTACCCAGGAAAACCTACTGTCGGGCGCTCCTAACGAAAAGTCTAACTAATGGGCAGCCACTTAGGCAGTCAGAGCCTCAGCTGCCTCGTTTGTATAATGAATGCACGTGCTTTAGACTCTCTGTTAGCTGTAGGATTCTGTGATGGTTTTGTCAGAAGTGAACTTTGAAATGCTTTTTACAAGCTGGCTGGCTGTTTTTCCTCTCCATAGCTCTGGGCCTGCACAGAGGCCACGTGTTCCTCACAATTGCTAGCCTTGCATAGTGCCCAAGGGCTCTGAGGCTGCTCAGTGATGATGGAGACGGTGATGTGAGTCATGGCGCCTTCTCGGCATGGTTTAAAATGATGGATTTTTAGCAAGTGCCCTATATATGTGTGTCCAAGAACACCAGTGACTTCCACAATTATCCACCGGCCTGATGTTGCCCTGTGCTTCCTGCCCTGGCATCAGAGACTGTCAATGAGTGGGAAGTGAGTGGTGCTAATAGACATAGGTAGACTCTCCCAAATGCCTTTGGAGACATGCCTTCTCTGTGTCTTCCGTTGGACCTCTGGGCTGGGGGTGCTTCCTAGTAGGACACTGTGCAGATGCCGTAGAGCAGGGTAGAAATCATTGCCTTTCTTCTGGCTGCTGTATGAGGGAGTGAGCTGAGAGAACAGACAGATCCTCCCGATTGCAAAATATTGGATAAACACATAATGCAAGTTATTAAACTACACCTCTTGGTTGTAGTATTCAACACAATAGTGGAGACAGAGGCTGTGCCCGTTTCCCACTCTGATAAACCAGGAGTAGGAGGCAGGGCTAGAAGCTCGATGTGTGGCACAAGGACAGCTGCTCAACATGACAGGACCTCTTATTATCCTCAGGAACAGATAGCATGTGCTCAGGCCTTGCTGCTTTTGAGACAGGCCCAAGTTAAAAGTCCCCAGCCTTTGTGACCTGCTGAAGAGACAATTTAATGCTAAGGCTTTTTTCCTTTGCCCATTGACCTCTCAGGCTGCATAAGAAACCTGGGTGCCAAGAGGTAACATGTATGCAGGTTCATATTTTAATGCTCTGGCCTATTGTAGGTTCTTCAGAATTTAAACTTCATAAGCTCTCCAGCTTTCCTGTAAATGGTCCCTTGGGTGGTATCACGACCTCCAAAGTAATTTCCTCAACAAGGCTATCTCTTTGTAACTTGGTTCTATTCCACAATGTGTTACTTACCCCTGCTGCTTTCATACAGGCTGCTGAGGGAACGCCACCCTCCTTTCTCCCTGGATAAGTCTGTCTACGTCTTTGAACCCCAAAATCAAAATCCATCCCCCCTGAAACACTTGTCTTCTATCCCAGCCTGTGCCATCTAGCCGTACTCAACCAGGCTGACAGTGTCCTAGGAAGCCCTGGACACGTCCTTGTGTCCCCTCAGGCTTAATAATGATTTCTATAGCCTGCTCCTAGTCACAGTTCAGGCAACTGCCTGCTCCACAGCAAACTGTGGAGTGCTGAAGGAGGAACTCAGTCCATTTGGCATAAG
This sequence comes from Acomys minous, assembly GCF_964271855.1. Lineage (NCBI taxonomy): Eukaryota > Metazoa > Chordata > Mammalia > Rodentia > Muridae > Acomys > Acomys minous. Next base: position 57,462,277 of record NC_140492.1, read on the forward strand.
AGGTAGTAGCCTGGGCTCAGGTTGATGATTTCCCAGGGACACTAGCCTATAGCACAGCAAGAACCCAACCCATGTTTACAGGTCCAGACCCTATGCTTTCCTAAGTATAGCTTGAAGCCTGTTTCAGAACACCGGCCCAGAAGTGTGGCATATCAGGGTGAAGTAGGCAAATAATTTTGGTATCCATGATATCATTTTATTTTTAACAGTCTGATCAAGTAGGAATAGCAAGGTCTTTGGTTTTGCTTTTCAAATCCCTTTGTCTGTCTACCTTTATGTATTCAGATACATATATATATGTGTGTGTGTGTGTATACATACATATACATACATATACATGTGTATATATACATATATGTATATACATACAAATATATACATGTATATACACATATACATATATGTATATATACATATGTACATATGTTTCTATGTGTATATATATATGCATATGTGTATTAAAGCTGTATCTTAGACTATACATGTATATGGAGCCATTCTATTTCTACGAAGTCTTATGTCCTTTCTCTTAGCTTATTTCATTCTATCCCTTTGAGGATAGGAGAGGAGCAAGATTTGGAATTAAAAGTATCAATTCCAAAGAGTGTGAATTCATCTCTGCTTCTCCTACTAAGAAGATGGTGTCAGCTCACGTTGGCACTTGCATAGATTGGTTCGTTAAATGACTAACCTTGATTCGCATCCTCTCTGCCCAGGTGAGGAAAGCCAGCCCACTCCTCTGTCACTTTTAACGTAGCGAGGCCTCCCCTTCTCTTCTTCCTCCACCTTGCCACAGGGACTCGGCTGTATCCAACAACAAGACGCCCCACAGTAGCTCCATCAGCCACATTGAGTCTGTCCTCCAGCAGCTGGACGATGCACAGGTGCAGATGGAGGAGCTGTTTCATGAGCGGAAGATCAAGCTGGACATCTTCCTGCAGCTGCGCATCTTCGAGCAGTACACCATTGAGGTAGGGGGAGCAGGAGGAGAGGGAGACCACGGATGTGCTGAGGGGTGCACATCTAGGCCAGGGCCATCGCTGCGTCCCTAGAGTGGCACATGAAGCGGGATCCTGTACCAGGCAGAACTTTAGAGCTCACAGAACTTACATCGCACTGGTATCTAGTCTTTTCAGTCCCCACTGCCCTGACTGCTAAGCAGGGTCCCTCTGCTTACCTCCTGTCTGTGGGTCACTTCCCTGGATAGCATTGTCACTGGGGCCTCTGGAAATCCAGCTTCGTTGTAGAATGTGTATGTATCAAGCCCTGAGTCCATAGCACCTCAGCAGTGTGTGTTGAGGGGGGAGGGCCCCGTTAGTCAGTCTGGAGCAGGGCTCAGTGACTCTGTGACCTCATCACTTAGAAGGCATTGGCAGCCAAGATAAGGCAGAACATTGTTTTACCATGTTCCCTTCTATCCAAGTCCAGAAGATCAGCGTTAACATTGTGGTGTACCCTTTCCAGGATCAGCTGGTAATCTCCTCCTCACGTAGTTATTGTTTGTATTATTTTCTGTCTTGAAGCTGTAGGGATTCTGGGGTATGGAAAGCAAATGCACACAGAACTGCTGCTTCCGGGTGGTAGAGGTTCTCTTAAAGCGCACTTTTCTTTTTGCCCCTGACTCGTATGATAGGGGAGAGGCTTGCTGATTTTCCCTTTCACAGTGGTAGGGGTGGAAGCCAGCACCTCACATGACCTATTCAAGTCCTCTGTCACCAAACTCCACCTGTCATTTCCTCTTCATATTCTTTCTCGAAATCTCCCTGAAGTTAGAGTTTATAGGCACTGACCTTCCCAACTGTGTTTGTGGGAGCTTCCATCAAACTAGCTGTAGAAGAATGATTTTTATTTTTAAATGTTGAAAATGTCAATATTTCAGTTATAATCCAACTCGAGACCAGAGAACTGTCTAGGTGGTAGGTGCCTTTTTCTTCAGACTTAGAACAAAAAGTTTATGTTTGGGATCTAAAGTATAAAAGAAAAAAAGCATTGAAAGTTCTCATGTTCTTACCCCTTCCTATCCCTTGAGGCTTCTCATCGTGTTAGCACAGTTCTTTGCACGCTGTCTCCAGGGGGTCCTGGTAATGCTTACTCCGAGAGTTCACATTCTAAAGGTAGGCTCGGATGTGGCTTCGTAGTTGGGTACTTGTCTAGCATTCGAGAGGTCCTGGATTCAGTCCTCATCAACACACACTCACACACTCACAGACACACACGCATAGACCCCCACCACCACCACCACCATCACACCATACCTAAGAAGAAGAAAAAACAAAGACAAAAAGACATATTCTAAGCGTACATTTTAATTACCTTTCCAACAGGCTTCTGTGACTATGTGGCTTTTCTTGCACATTCCATGGATTTCACATCTGCACTCAGAGGATTTCAAGCAGCATGTAGCATCAAAGCATATTTGAAAGAGCGGTTAAAATGCATGTGGGAAAAAAAATGTGTTGCCAAGCAATGCAGAGGACTGTGTGAGCTTCTTAGTAACAGCATTGCGAGAGGGAGGGAAAGAGGAAGGATACAAGCCATTACTTGTTAGTGGTCAGGAGTGAGACTAGCCAAAGATGAAGAGGCTGCATTTCATTTCCGTGGAGGAGTTCTTCCTGAGCTCTGCCCCATCCCTCTGGAAATGAGTGCATTCCGGAAGGAAAGTGTGTGAATAATGAGCCACCAGGCGAGCGCTGGGAAGTGAACCTAGGTCCTCTGCAAGAGCAAGAAGTCCTTAACCACTGAGCCAACATCTCTCCAGCCCTATTTTTGTTTTGTTTTGTGTTAGGATTCAGAGGACAACTTACAGAAGTCAGTTCTCTCCTTCCACCATGTGGGTCCTGGGGACTGAGCTCAGGTGGTCAGGTCCAACAGCAAACGTCTTTACCCACTGAGCCGTCTGACCAACCTTGTTTGTTTTCTGAGACAGGCAGTAGACAGGGATCACAGGCTTGTGCCGCCATGCCCTGCCCTCACGAGGTTCTAGTTAGACTGTTGTGTATTTACTTTCCTCTTTTCGCATCATTCCCTTTCCACATCAAACAAGGCTTAAGGGAAATGAGACCACCTGAGGGTTGGATGTTGAAGATTTATTGATCAGAAGACTATAGATTAGAGGACAGAAGCGCTAGTTTAGTCCCAAACTGGGTTAGTTAGCTTCATTTGGACATCAGCTACGCATTGCTATCAGCTAGGGGTAGTAGCAGAGTCTGTTTGCCTCTAGTGGTTCTGGGAAGTTCAATTTCATGTCTGAAAGACAACCCAAAGCATATGGAGGAAATAGCCTTTTAAAGAAATACCGGTCAACTACATTAAAGTTAGAATCTACTTAAATGTTGGTGGAGGAGCTTTTATTTCACTTGCAGAATGTGTATTCTTTAGCTATTCCACATGTGAGACTCCCTCCCCTAGTACCGGACAGAACCTTGGAACCCTTAGTATGCCGTGGGCAAATAGTGCGAGGGCCCGATAAAATGAAGTGGGCAAAAATGGTGGCTTGATTCTGCATCCCTTGCTATAAACTATGATGTTTGGGTTTTGGAGGGTCTTGCCCCATGTGGGAGGAGGTGGAAAGCCGGAGGGCGGTCCTGCCTCTGATCCTAGATAGAAGTGGGAATCCTGCCAGATCCACAGGAAGTTCTGCCTCAAGTCAGAGTGCCAGAAGTTATTTTTAAGGGTGATGAGACTGTTTGAAATACCAAGTGAGCATCGATGTGGGAATAAAGAACACACTTCTAGACAAGCTTCCGAGTGTGAAACTCAGCGTGGTTTCTGTGAAAAGAGCCGTGTCAGAGCTGACATAAGCCAGGAGGACAAGTGGCTATGGGGGACCTGCAGCTCTGGTTCTGTTCCTAAAGGGAGGCATTTGGTGGACACAGTCCAAGTTTCCAGGGATTACTGAAAGTGGATCAGGCCCACTACCCTGACATCTGGGGGATGTAAGCATGGGTCCTCAGCCATATCGCTAATGGCTGGGATGGACTAATTAACTTAAACATTAGGAAAGCTCAAATTCTTACCCCACCCTTTTCCACTCAGTAGCAGTGGCATATGTGGCTCTTATATTAGTACCTGGAATGAGATCCTAATGCGCCCACCATGGAATTCAAACATAGGCCCAGATTTGTTAGGCTCAGTAGTACCAGGATGTGGCTACATTCCTAACATTCCTTGTTGGGCTCCTTGTTCTGGATGGTAGACAGAGGTCAGACGGTAACGTGATGATGTCATGTAAAGTTCTCCTGTAGGTACAGCCTCCCTCTGTGAAAGCGAGTCTTAAGAACTCATCAGGGCAGAAGAGAGCAGAAGATCAGTGCTAATAATGAGTATTTCATGGCGGCAAGAACTTGTGTAATTATTTTATCTTTGATGTTTTCCTGCATTCCTAAATTTTCTGCAACTAGGATAACTAGAAATAAACATAAAATATTTTTAGAAGTAGGAATAAGCCAGTGGTCTCCATTTTTGGGGGGTTATTCACATTTTCAATAAAATACTTTGAAACATATAGCCCCCCTACATGTATATATGTATTAGTTTTAATTATAAAAAGTGTCAACACTTTGGATGCAGGTTAACTTTCCCCGAAGTGTTGTGATTTCAGATTCCTAATAGTCTTCTGGTAATCTCCAATTATTTTTCACTTGTTTGACAGATCTGATGTGATTGCCAGTGCTTCTTCAGCCCATAATGTAGCTGACATAAAGCTCTGAGCTCTTTTGCTTTCGTGATTTGAATTATCTCCACTAGCGTTTTCTTTTCAGAAAACCTGCTAAGCCACACATCTTTGCGCAGGGCTGGTTTAGTTTACACTAGATAATAGACAAATCCACTTAATGGGGACATGAAAAGAGCAATAACTTGAAATATGCTGGCGGCAATGAACGACCGGGCCACAGGCATCCTCTCCAGGTTGATTGTGGCTGCTACCTTTTCTAAGGAGCCCTCTCCTGCTCTGTACCACACAAAAGCCATCCGTCTCATGATCAGAGTGAGATACACACCAATCTATTAGTGAGACTCTGGGGAAATGTTGCAGGTTTTTCACTGGCCTGATAGAATATGTGTGCAGGCAATATGGCTATAGATGCGCATTTATAGAGGGAGACTTTTCCTCTTGTCAGTCACTAAATTGTGGGTTCCTTGGGGTGAATACAAACATACTGGAAGAATATTTAAAAATGACACCATGAAAATAGACTCTAAGTAGGCAAATTTATAAAATTTTATAAAAGGGGACCACATACATAGTCTTTAAAAAAATCTCTCACCCTACAATTGCAAAGTATTCTGGACATTCTCAGGCTTAAATGAGGATGAGCTGGGTGTAGGCAGAACCTGAGAAGCTTTGTCGTTACAAGAAGCTTCTGCCCAGAGAAAAAAGGGAAAGCCGGTTGTGCATTACTGGTGATCTTGACTTCTCGGCTAGTAGTATGTGTAGATGTTAGTGGTTTAGGTCAGAAAGTGACTGCTTCTCTTGGCCGTCCTCCTGCACAGAAAGTCAACTCAGTGAGCATTTATCAGACACCTACTATGTATCAAAAACTATGCACTTAGGATGCAAGGATCCCTGCCATCTTAGCGGGCATGTTGGGAGAAGCACGGGAACTTTTCATGAGGTTACGCCCCAATGAGAAGATCAGTGGGCAGCCGGAATGTGGCATCCCTGGAGGATGTCTTCCAAGCTGTACTAGAATCTCTCTAGAGACCCCCATCCCCCAAAAGAGTTGAGGTTAAGGAAGGGAAAAAAAACTTTGTTTCATTTCAAATTCTTGAAAATATTTGAATACGTCTATCATGTGTCTCTCCTGTGTCTGAAAATCCATAGATTTCTCTTTTCTGTGGGGGCACATTCCCAGTTCATTCTAGAAGCATATGGCCACTGGGTGTCACTACCCTTCACTGCTCTCTGATGAAGGGACTGTAGCTAGCCATGCCCTGTTCACTTGCCTATTCTGAGAATGTGTCCTGTTTAAGTCTCTGGCATCTCTTAGAACAACCTGGAAAACAGGGACTTTCCAACGACGTTGTGCCCTAACTTATATAGCTTTGTGTTTCTATTTCTCTCCCTGAGGTAAGGGCATCCAGTATACTGACCTTTTCCCCCTAATTTAAATTATAGTTTCTTTCCTTTCTTTCTTGTTTGTACGGTACTAAAAAAAAAAAAAAAAAAAAAAAGATAGGCTTCAATTTAATGTCATTGTCAAGGTTTTAGATGTTTGAGATGTTGGTCCCAGTCATCAGGGCTCTGGTGTTGAGGAGATACAGCACTCCAGGGACACAGCTGTAGACAGCCACAGTGGACTGGGACCATCTAAGGACCCTTCTACCTCATCCAACTTCATCGTCTTTTCTTACTTTGTTACACAGTAAAACTACAAAGAATTGAATAGTGACTATACTAAAAAGCAAAATAAGATCTATCTGAGGTAGATTTTTTTTTCTTCTTAGTGATCGCTATATCATTTTCTAAGCATGCCTTTAATAAGGACTCACATAATAAATACAGTGAAGTAAGTCAACTTCCTTCAAACTTTTATTTAATATTAGCTTCTAAAGTTTTTGTTAAGCTCATATCAGAATTATTGGGAAGTTCCCCTACCATCTTCCTTTAAAAAAAAAATGAATGAAAAAGTTTAAAACTCATTAATATTCATTCATTCATATAGCTTAAGTTGTCTGGAAAGTCACCATTTTTTTGTACATTATCAGAGATACCTGATGGACACTTTCATGTTCTTCTGGAATTGTCAGGTCTAGAGCTGGGGATCTGAGCACAGATGATCTCATCCGTGTTTAAAAGCTAATCTCATCAAGGTTCACTGCTGTGTGGTTTGTGTTCTGGTAAAGACGCAGTAGTGTAGGACAGACATGAACCATGTGGCTAAGAATGCGCTTGCCCTGGGGAAAGAATGCCCAGCCCTCAAACTGTGCCCAGGTACAAAGTGAGCAACCAATATATACTAGAAGAACCGCTCAGGAGAGCGAGTTAGCATTTCTTAGAGTGAGAAAATTGACAACTAAGTATTTTCCATTGGTCCACAAAACTACCCTACTATAAAAAAGGTAAGCAGGGCTGGAGAGATGGCTCAGTGGTTAAGAATGCCACTTACTCTTCCAGAGGTCCTGAGTTCAATTCCCAGCAACCACATGGTGGTTCACAACCATCTATAATGAGATCTGCTGCCCTCTTTTGTAAAGCACTCATATGCAATAAATAAAGTAAATAAATCTTTTTTTAAAATAAAAAATAAATAAATAAAAAGGTAGGCATACTATTTTTAAGTGGCAAACTAGGCCCTAGTATTTACACAAGGCCACAATTAGTTTATGGATCCATTCAAAGAACATATGAATTTTTAAAGGCTCCTGTAAAGTTTTTTTTTTTAAACTGATTTTCTTAGTTGTGTTTCTTTTGCTGTGCTAAGATACCATGACCAAGACACCTCGTAGAAGAAAGAGTTTATCGGGGCTCACAGTTTCAGGGAGTGAGTCCATGACCATCACAGTGGGGAGTGTGAAGGCAACCAGGGAGACAGGCTCTCACTAGAACAGGAGCCACGCCCCTGCATCCTGATCCACAAGCAGGAGGCAGAGAGAGACAATTGGGAATGGCCTGGGCCTTTTGAAACCTCAAAGCCCACTTGCAGTGATGCATCGTTTTCCAACAAGGCCACGCCTCCCAGTCCTTCCCAAACCGTCCCACAAACCGCAACCAAGCATTTAAATATGACCTGTGGGGGCCATTCTCTGTCAAACACCACGCTTGATTTATGATTATATCTAAAGAAAGGGAGTGGGAGAAAAGAGGAAAACAACTTTTTATTTAGACAGGTACAGAATAAAATAACCAGCAAGTATTTTTAGAGCTAACAAGGTCTCCAAACCTAAGTAGCTAGGGAGACTAGGAGTGGGAGGAGCCGTGGGGTACCAGACCTCTAAGCCTATCCCTCAAAACTGAAGCCTTCTTCTGAGGACCACCAGCCTTTCAAAGCTTTCCATTTCGAAGAATCCTGGTCTTAGAACCCATCTGGAATCTTCCTGTGACAAAAAGACCCATTGGGGGTCGGTTTTATAGAAACAAAACAGAAGTTAAAACTGAAGTTAAAAGAGAGGCCCAGCCACTCCCGTTTCCCCTTCATGCTATGGTTTTAGTTTTATTCTAGTTTTCTCTATTTTCAGGCAAGGAACAGACATGAAATTATGGTTTTGACTATTTCAGTAGATTAGCTCACAAAGACTTTATATCCAAACATATTAAGGACACTTACAAACATATAATCACAAGAAAATCCATCAGCTGGGTATGGTAGTGTATTCCTGTAATCCCACACTTAGTCTGAGGTGGATAATTTTGAGTTTAAACTCTACCTTGGCTATTCAGCTATATTATCTCAAAAAATGACAGCAAAAACACTTTATAAAGGTAGATACACAAATGGTCAGCAAAGCATATAAAAATATCACCCGCATCAATCACTACGAGGTAGGTACATTTTAAAACTGCAGTGAACGACCACTTCCCATGCAGTAGTGCCGTTAAAGATGAAACAGATATTAATGACAGAAGACAGTAAGGGCGAGGGCAGCTGGAACCTCCATACGCTGTTAGTTAGAATTCCCCTGAAGAACTCTGCCAGTCGCTGAGAAACACAAACCTGTTCCAGCCAGAGGCGGTGAAAAGCAAGAGCGGTGTGACAATTCTCACATCAGCCTTATTCATAATAGCCACACACTGGTGAGCAGGAGAGAGGATAAATAAGTCGTGAGCCATCTGGACAGTGGATTCTGTTCTTTTACGGCAAGGAATGAACTACTGATACCAGCAGTGCCCATCGTGTAGCCTGCTGAACACAGGCCAGACAGTATATACTCTATGATATAGAAAATCCAAGGGCAGGATAGAAATCCTAAAGTACAAGGAGGGAAGAACTGATTGGAAATGATCAAGAATGAGCTCCCTGAGGTGATTGATGGCTGTGAGGTTCGTTTTGGGTGACGTCTATACACCCAGATGTATGAAACTGTCAAAACTCCCAGAACTGGGTGCTTGAAATACGTGCATTACACGTAAACTATATTCTCATTCTTAAAATATAGGAAGAAAAAGCCTACTTGTGTGCCGCTTCTATAGCCGCATGTTCTATACATTGACTTATAAAATGAGGGAGCTCTCTGACTCTCCATCGAACCTGTACCCGGAGTTAGAAAGTGAAGTGTCCCTCAAAGGCGAGGAGGATCCAACAGAAATCCGTTCTGCCTGCTCACCCGCTGGCTTCCAGGTCTCCTCCACAATGAGTTAGATACTGGGTGTCCCTGCTGAGCTCAGCAGTTCCCTGGCTTGACCCGAAAAGATCTGGGGCATGAGGTGGGAACCCAGAGCCGTAAGGGAAGAAACTCTGCAGTTCCCGCATCTCCACTTCAAAGACAGCGGCTGCGCTTTTTATCTGCTTCTGTTTTGCTAGAAGAAAGATCTTACCCTTCGAGGACACGTGGAGTCCTGTGACCCAGACAAGCAGCCTGCGAAGGACTGCTTTGCTCTCCCAACCCAGTCTGCGGGGCCCATAGCCGGGATACACCACTGCTTCCAGCTGGCTTCTACTTTATGGTGTCCTCTGATGCCTGGCGAACAATTTGTATTTGGTCACTAGAAAGATGATGCCAGCTGTCAGCTGGGGTGAGACCCAGCGTCGTGAAAGCCACTGAGCTAGCTCTCTCCCCAGCCATGCAGCAAATGTGTGGCCCCGGAGAGACCCATCCCCGCTCCTCAGAAAAGGTGGCCGCACACAGACTGCTGCCTTCACTGGTTGTGAGTGTGACACAGAAGATGTAATGGAGACTTTGATTGGTGGAATAATGTAATTCGATGCTTTTTTCTCTCTGTGGTTTGTGCGGAGAATTTAAGTGGGGTGGAGGACTTGGCCTTAATTATCAGAGAACTGAGCACAGATTAGGTGAAACCGCTTGAGTTAAGGTGAGGATAACGAGCTAGCTAATCCACATCAGGCCGCTGCCTTTATTCCACGCTCCGCTCTGTTCTTCATTAGCATCGTTACTGCTTTCGTTACCTTATAATCTGCTTGATTTTCCAAGTCAGTGGTTCTCAATCTCCCTAACAGCGAGACCGTTTAATACAGTACCTCATGTTGCGGTAAACCCCCCCCCCCCCACACACACACCATAAAATTATTTCTGTTGCTACTTCATAACTGTAATTTTGCTACTGTTACGGATTGCGGTGTAAGAACCTGTGGTTTCTAATGGGCTTAGGCGACCCTGGTGAAAGTGATGTTCAATCCCCACCCCAAAGGGTTGAGAACCGCTGTCCTAGAGGAATGGCACACACTTGGTTTGGTCACTCTGTTGAGGCACCAACCTTTGTGATGAAGAGAGCATCCAGGAGAGTGGAGCACAGGCACCACACAGGAAGCCCTGGCTGTAGTACCCACCAGCCCCACAACTGACGATAAGACCTTGAACCATTTCCCAGGCTTCTCTGCCTCCTAATTTTGGCTTCCTAAGGACACTCATTACTTAGCTCTGAAGATGGGAGATCCGAGCTCTGGTGTCCCTCACTATCGAGGGGGACTTCAGCCACACTGCACTCCATCTGTCTGGAGTGAGACCAGTTTACCCTTCTAGAAGGCAGACCTGCAGATCGCCATACTTCCTGCCTCATTGGGTCATTGTGAGTGCCACAGTGCGAGGGATGTGCCAAAACCTTATAAACTGTTAATTCGTTGCACAAATGTTTGCAGCCATCCATCTACTGTTGCTATAGACATTCAAGGGGCAAAAGGCACAGGAAGTGGAAAGTGAGGGGTGGGTTAGTTGACGGGGCTTTCTGCCAGTATGGACCAGGCAGGCCCCGGCTCATGGTGACGGCCTTGTCGCAGGTGACGGCGGAGCTGGATGCCTGGAATGAGGACCTGCTGCGGCAGATGAACGATTTCAACACGGAGGACCTGACCCTGGCGGAGCAGCGGCTGCAGCGCCACACAGAGCGGAAGCTTGCCATGAACAACATGACCTTTGAGGTCATCCAGCAGGGCCAAGACCTGCACCAGTATATCATGGAAGTGCAAGCCTCGGGTGAGTGGCTTCTCCCGGCAGGGGAGATGATGGAAGCAAAGGTCCAATCGGCCCCAACTTCCATGCTGTTTGACTTATTCCTACAGATACAAAAGAGTAGAAATCCACCTCTATTTTTTAAAGAGGAAACAGTTGTAAGAGCCGAAAGAACTTTTCTAAGGTTGCCTAGTTTAGGCTTGGGGAAGATGAGAGTAGAGCCGGAATCTATGGGCATTGAGGAGAGAATGGGAGGCCAGTGATGGAAACCAGTGCAGGTTGTTAGAAAGTGGACGTTTGGGCCCAAACCAAGAGCAGTCTGAGGTACATAGAGCTGTGCTGCGGTGGGCAGTGAGCTCCTGGGCCGCCCTCCTCCAGTGCCGGGCTCTTTTGACTCTCAGGCAGTCCCCTGTTCTCTGCCTCATACGTCTCACAATTGTCAGGCTTTGCTGTTGCTTATAATCACTGGTCTGTAGATGAGTTTAAATGGTGCTGATAAAAGTTTATGGAAGATGGTGTGATTTTGTAACTTCCCAAGAAAACATGGCATTTTATTACTTTTTCCATTCAAGATTTATTCAACATGTATGCAACCAATAGGTGGTTTCTTCACTGCCACTCTCTAAAACAGTATTTTCTGGAATTAGAGAGAATCAAAGCAACCCAGGAAGAGGAAAAGGAAGCACTTATTTGTTTTCTTAGACCTGTGCAATGCTTAGACCCTATTCTTCGGTCACCTAGCCATCCCTGCCCATGGCCTTTTGGCAAGTTCTTGTTATCCAGGTTGAAGCTCTTGGTCTGGCTCTCACCTCTTTAAAGCACAGTTGGGCTGTGCACCTATTGATGGTGAACATTAAAATGAGATTAGTCCTACCGGACTTTACAATATCGTAGAGGTCTGAAAAACAAGCCCTGTGTGACATTCAAATGAACACTACTTCAGACCAAAGAGGGGAGAACCCAGTGGGTTCTGTTCATTCACTTTTGCCAGCAAAATTATCCCGTGATCCATCTATGTCATAAACAGGATGCTGCTGTCGGAGTGACGCAGGTTGTTCTAAGTGTACAGCCCGCACTCTGAGCAGCCCAAGAAGGGCTGACTGCCTTGCAGTCTGCTTGGGAAGTCTTCAGAACGGCATGCTCAGGCTCGTGGCCGGGTGTTTGTGAGTGTAAAGCTGAACTACATGCTAACAGAGTCTCCAGGCAGACTGTGTTCACTGAAATCTGAGGGGCAGGGTTCCGATGTACCAGCCGTGTCTTTTCAGGCCCTGCTCAGGGAAGAAAGAGTAAAGGACCGTCAGGAACAATGATCCCTTTCCTATGGTTGAGAATTTCATGTGTGCTCAGGGCTTAGTTTAGCCCAGGAGCTGCCTTTATGATGCTCTCTGCAGCTGGCCATCCAGCTACCATGGGAGCCTTGAGAGAGACAGTTACCGTTACCGGAAGAGAGGTTGGGCAAAGCAACTCAGTGGCTTGCCCTTCATCCTTCCGGATGTGTCTCCAAATGGGTACGTGTGCTGACATGACCTTCGGGCAAGCCAACTTCTATCCCGAGATCCAAATATCCATGGTACCAGAAAGACTGCTGGGAGCTGGCAGTCTCTGAGGACTGCTTGTGACTAGAGGTTGGCCGTGCTTGGCATCCATCAGTCTTAACCAGGAGGGCTGAGTGGGTGACAACACCCCCAAGCAGATGGGCTCCCTACCCCCACAACACCCTCTTCTAGATAGGAGCTTTGCTGAGAGAGGTTTGATTGGCCTTCTCAGCCCTCTCCATGAAGACTGGCTGTTCCCCTCCGCCTACCATAGCTAGCTGTTCAGTCTGGCAGAGCCTGTGAGAATTAAAGGGAGTTGAGGACATCGATTTTAGGGGAGGTTCTGCAGAGAACCAACCATCTGTGCCACTCTGAGCATATAACAGGAGATCAGGGTCATACCAGACCCGGGGAAAGGTGCTCAGGGTAGGGGTGGGGGGACAGGGGTCCAGAGCAGGATATGGCTGAGGAATGCAGGACTTCAGAGATAAAGGTCTGAGGCAGCAATGACCTTGAGCCTTATAGTATTTGTTTAATGGACTGTATTTTGATTAAAGGTGAAATAAACAATTGTATTAGAAAATAAGGACAACTATCAAAATTAAGACTTTTCTCCCTCTCTGCTAAATTAATTAGGGCTTATGCCTGATTATTTTTAGTAGTTCATGGGACTAGAGAATCCGCATATGCGTATTTTCAGGTGTGGTGTTCGTAACATGGAGCTAGGTTTTCCTGAAGCCTCCAGTCTACCCACAGTGCTGACCAAAGCAAAAGTCTTGGTGTGAGTTGGCATCCACCACAGGACTGGGGAAAACAGGAACAATATCCTAACCCGCCCCCATCCTTTCCTCACTACAGCCTGTCAGCTTGAGCCTCACGGTGGGAGGTGGTAGATTTTGCTGTTAGGAAAACATGCTGTCTGAATCCCACATCCAGTTCTGCTGTCACTGAGCAGCCTGGCATTGGACGTCCTGAATCGACTTCATTAGATCTTAGTCTTTCCTGTCTGATTCATGATGTAGGCTTGATTCACCAATTCCTTCCAGTTCTCAGACATGATGTCTCAGCAAGTTCAAAAAAGTATTATTTGTGGAGGGCTCAAGAGATGGCTCAGGGTACAGAGTGACTACCACACAGGCATGCGGACCTGAGTTTGGGTCCCAGGGCACCATAGCACACTTCACACTTCTGTAATCCCAACGCTGATTACAGCTGAGCAGGACAGGGGAGGTACATTCCCATAGCTCATTGCTCAGCCAATTTATCCAGTCAGTGAGCCCCCAAGTGTTCAATGAAGAGCCCCTTTTCTCACAAACTAAGATGAAAAATGATAGAAGAAAACACTTAATGTCAACCTACAGCCTCCAAACATACACACACACACTCACACGCATGTGCACATGCACCCCCCCCCCCGCATAAGGTAAGGTACACACATATGTGGCCATGAACACACACTTAAACACACACACATACACACACACACAAACACTTACACACATGTGCACATGCACCCCCATCACATAAGGTAAGGTACACGTATATGTGGCCATGGACACACACTTAAACACACACACATACACACATATAAGGTACAGGTACACACATATGTGACTGTGGGAATACACTTAAACACACACACACACATATAAAATCCTTGGAGTCTGTGGCAATAATGCTTAGAACTTAGTTTCCCCTGGGAAGATCAGCCTCAATAGTTGAAAATGTGTCTCTTTTAGCTTTAACTTTTATTTGGGGACCCAGTTTTTACTAAGTTTCACAGGCTATCCTCTAACCCACTCTGTAGCCCCAGCAGGTCTTGAACTTGCTGCCCTCTTGTCTCTGCCTTCTGCACATCAGGGACCGCATGCCTGCACCACCAGGGTCTGATGTAAATCCACGCTTAGATGAACTGTGCTTGCAGAGAGCCTCCTTGATCGTACAGGCTAAGAGCACAAATAAAGGAGGAGACAGCGCGGTGAACCCGAGGCATCCTACCACCCGGGTGTCCCAGAGCATGGCACCCAATCTTCTCAAGACTCACCTTTCTCTGAGGAAGAGTAACCCACCACTGGGATTCACAGTGAGGGTGTGGCAGGGACTGTACGAGAGCACGGAGGAGAGCCGATGAGGTCTGACACATCCAGGATTATGCTTGTATTCTAGCAGCCAGTTGGGGTTACTTGGTTTCGGTAGCTTCATCAGCAGTGCGAGTGAGGTCTCTCTACACAGCAGCCTCCAGCGGCGTGCCGATGCCCTATACATAGCAAGTTCCCAATAATGGCATTTGCTAAATTAAGCAAGAATGAGCTTCAGTGTGGGTGGGACAGATGAAGGCAGAAATAATAGACCACAACTAAGCTTATTTGTGGCATAAATGGAAAGAAAATGCGAAGCCTGTGCTTTTTTTCAGAATGAAAGCTACTCTGGGTTTAGCAGGGGCATGGACCATTGGAGCTGAGAGGAGAGGACGGGACCTGTGATGTACGCCAGGGCTTCACGATGGAGCTACACACTGAGAATCGGCTGGGGAAGCATTTTTTTTTTTTAAACACTGGAGTCCAGGCACTGCTTAGGGAGGCATCCTTAATTGGCCTGGCTTGCGCTGAGGCCGACCTTAAGGACTTCTGTTCTGAGGCATAGCCAGAGTAGGCAACATCCATCTAAAAACCCAACCAAATGACTCTGTACTTTCTTACCTGGGTTTTTATAGACAAGACAGCACAGAAAGATGAGTGGTAGTGGTGGAGAAAAGAGAAAAGATGCTTCCTCTCTGAGGCAAACACAGAGATTTAAGAAGAGAAACAGCTGACAAACCTTCTAAGTCTGGCAATAGAACCAAGGATGCCCGACTCTGGCCTCTTTTCTTGAGAAAATTAAAGTGATGGTGGAAGCTGGGAGCATTGCTCCATGCAGAATGCTTGCCTCATATGCTTGGCCCTGGGTCCAACTTAGCAAAAAAATAAAATAATAAAGTGGTGCCATGACCTGGAAGCCCAGGAAAATAGAATGCCACTTGTTATTACTGTGACAGTGAGACGCCACACACACTCCATCCCCATGCAACAGAAAGTGCAGATTGCTCTACCACTGATTATAGAAAGAGAATTCCTGCTTCTTAGGCCGTGGCCACTGCCATCTTGCCTAGTGGTTACAAACTTGGCTGTCTTTAGATTCGCCTCAGGAGCTTTATGAGTATCTAATGACCGCATCCCGCCAGCCTGAGATTCTGGGTCTGTGGTGGTCACAGGACACAGTGATTTTCAGAAGTTCTCCAAATGAATCCTGCATGTGAGATCTGTGTTGACAGCATTAATCTAGTAACATCCAAACCACCATAGTTTTATAACAATATACTTTGAGCAAGTACGTTAAATGTCACTGGATTTCATATTTATAAGACACTTAGCAGTTTCATCAGTAACCAGCACTGTGTTCTCATTAATTTCCCTCAAGAAAATGACAAAGTGGAAAAAGAGTATTTGGAGCTGACAGAGTGCCAGGCACTATCTATACTGTACTCCTTACAGCAGCTGTAAGTTAGGTTTCCTATTTTGCAGATGAGGAAACTGAGGCTTGGAGAAGGGTACAGAGCCCAGGGTGTTACCATTAATAGGTTTCAGAGCACAGCTTCAAACCACAGCCTGTCCCTCCTCAGAGCTCTCCACCACACTGCACAAACCCACTTTGTCCCTAAAGAGGCCAGCTCGCTCACTGGTCAGAGCTATGCCTGAGTAACATGAGCCAAGCACAGGGAGAGAAGAGGCAGTGATGAATGGAACAAATTCAGACCTGGCATCACAGAGCCTACATTTCAGCGACAACATGAGCAAGGTATAAAAAGTCACCTTTGAGGGGAAATCAGGCCAGTTCCCTGTAAGGGGACATTGAAAAGAAATCTCAAAAAAAAAATTTAATTAAAGACAAATATATCCACTCCTTGACTGGGAAACAAAACCCAGTCTTGTTTTTATGCATTATTACCTGGGATGCCTAAGCAGGACAGGTAGGTCTGTCATTAAATTGAAGGCAGTGGGTGTCAACAAAAAGCAAAATCTACTCAGTGGAGATGTCCGGAGATTTTCCATTTGGTAGGGTTTAACTGGAACTCACAGCAGCGTGTCTAGGAGCAGGGGAGGGAAGGGTGTGGGGGGGGGGGGGGGGAGCGGTTCTTCTAGGTGTGGCCAGGCTAAGGCTCTAGACTCCTCTCATGCATGCCACCTATGACTGAGGACCTGGAGGTGCCGTAGGCATTCTCTTCCCTCTTTGTATTCCCAGTGTTCATCACACAAGACGGTGATGAGCGAGACAAGTAGAGCCGCACAGCCTGCGTCTTGCCGCATTTGTTCTCAGTGGCATGCCGCGCCAGCTTCCTTGCTAAGTCACTAACTTTGCTGTGCCAGGGGTCAGCCACATGCCTCCCAGAGAAAGACAGAGCCCAGCTTATTGGACACTGGAGATGCAGTGGAGCAAGGATTCTCCAGAGTAGAGCCACTGTGTAACGGCGGTGAAGCAGAGCTGAATCTGAAATTACATTTCCAGAAAGTCAGCATAGGGTCAGAGGTTATCCCCCCCCCTTGCACCCCCCTTCCCCCCCGCCAAGCCATGAGGAATAAAAACCACTCCGGTTCTTCTTTTTATTTCAGTCCAGGAGATGTTCCACCTACCTCACCCTTCTGGTGACTGAAAATAGTAACCAGAGGGGGTTGGCTGCCAAAAGAACAAGCCGTTCTTTTCCGTCTCCCACAGATATTTCAGGAGCTGGGGATTGAAATTGTGAAACTCACAGAACAAGAAAAAAAATACATGAAAAGATACTGAAATTGTTATCATGTAACACCAGAAAATATTTTTTCCCACTCTCCCAGATTGTCCTTATATAAAACACTATTTTTGCCTCCAGAAACGAATTTCCCCTCGTGTGGGCAGACTCGCCTGTGCTTCCCAGATGCAGATGCAGGCGTGTGGGAGGCAGGGATGAGGCTCCTGTGGTGTGTCAGGATAATGAAGGCGGGTCTCAGAGAAGGTTGATTTTTGTAGATGCCCATATATTGAGGTTGATGTGCTCCTCTGGTAATTTATGTCCTGGGATTTTAATATGAACCCCGTTATTGGTTGAATCCCTAATCTTCTATATCTCATACCTAATATAAGCATCAAAACCACAGCTACTTTGGGGTCACAGATTACAGGATGAGAACTCAGCATATGGACAGGTAGAGTCAAAGTTAGGAACTGCTAGGCAGTCCTGAGTTAGACTTTTCCCGGGGCTAGAGCAAAGCTGAACCTTCAAATAAGTAGACAGCTAGGATCCAGAAACAGCACGGGTCACAGTTTGCATCCTGGACGGGAACCGAGTGGGCATGAATGTAAGAAGGCTGAGAGGTATATGGTTAAGATCAGAGACAGGAGCCGGGCGTGGTGGCGCACGCCTTTAATCCCAGCACTCCGGAGGCAGAGGCAGGCGGATCGCTGTGAGTTCGAGGCCAGCCTGGTCTACAAAGTTAGTCCAGGATGGCCAAGGCTACACAGAGAAACCCTGTCTCAAAAAACCAAATTAAATAAAAAAAAGATCAGAGACAGGAACTAGCAAATCCATGGAGCTAGGGTAGGCTCTGTATTTGTTGTGTATGCACTGATCTACATTGGCTGTGTGTATGTGACATGTACATGTTAACCATATGTGTATGTGGCAGATGCCTTACGTGCATCATTTCATCTAATCATACGGCATGTGTGAGGGGTGGGTGACTATGGAAATCCTAGCTTACCTATGAGGAGGTGAAGTTTGTGGGAGCTAGGACGACCTGCTCCAGATCATGATTCTTACTCAAGGCCAGTTCCAGAGCTAGCAGTACACATTCCATTGTTGACTTTGCGACCTAAGACTAAAATTCTAGCCACCAGCAAGTGGAGTGAGAGAAAGTGAGTCCCTTTTACCCCATCTGACTGTATTAGTGACTCCTCCCCCTGAGGCAGAAATCCACTTGAGGCAGGCTGCGCTAGACCTGCTGCTGCTGGATCAGCAGAACGTTGCGTGGGCGGAGACACAAGGATGGGTTCTGCATGGGCAGAGACGCAAGGATGCGTTCTGCACTCCGGTGTCGGGAGAGGTATAATGCAAGCGCAAGGCAGGGAGGTAGATGAGGGCAGAGCCACAGCCTTTGCCAGTGGGTACCGACAGGAGTGCCTGCTGTAGGCTGGTTATTTGTCTGGGTTAGGTGCTGTGTTCATAATAAACACTGGAAACGTGTGTCAGCAAGTGACTGGCCCTATAGCTGCTTTGAGTCAGCAGAAAGATGGAGATGCCGGTTTCTCTGAATGAGCAGCACCCAGGGTCCCTGTGGCGTTGTCAGGAATGCTTATCATGTGTATTCGGAAGTTGGCATTGATTCCTTAGGAGACCTAAGTAGCTAGCTACTTTCATCTAATCATAAATTATATCTAACCAGTTACAAGAGAATAATGCCCTTGGCGGGAGTCTCTGACACAGGGCCCTTTTGATCTGGTTTTATTGTTTCCAAGATAATTTGGAGGTTTGCTTGGGTGTTGGCAAGTCTCCAGACAGGTGCTGCCAGGAGCCATCTTGCATAGGATGGAGTTACAGCACCCTCTCTCCCGTTTATGAAGAGGAACTGGTCTTGTCATGTGTTGAAAATTGCCCGCTGGACAGAGGATTCATTCATCCTAAGGAGCTGGCATTACCCTAACACCCTACAGAGGGACTCATAACAGGATCTGTCCAGCTGGGCCGAGAGATGTGTAGCCGTTGGGAGAGGGCCAATAGCGGCCACTCCCAAACTCCAGCTCTCTTACACAATGGAAACAATGTCACCAGACCGGTGACGCCTGGTTTTTAATTGTTTGCATTTTTTTAAAAACCAGGAATCGAGTTAATCTGTGAGAAGGACATTGACCTGGCAGCGCAGGTGCAGGAGCTGCTGGAGTTTCTCCACGAGAAGCAGCACGAGCTGGAGCTCAACGCGGAGCAGACGCACAAGCGGCTAGAGCAGTGCCTCCAGCTGCGGCACCTGCAGGCTGAGGTCAAACAGGTGAGCCCGCCTGGCACCTGCCCTCCAGCAGGGAGGCACACGGGGCCACAGGTGCCCCTTCTGAGTAACCCAGCCACAGAAAAGAAGTTGGAGTGTGGATTGGTTGGATTAATTTCTGCAAGCCTGGCTGTCATCACAAAAGACCCGGTGGGACAATGGCTCAAATTATAAATTCAGGAGCCCTCTCTCAGACCTAGGAACATTCCAGAGGACTCTCAGCTAAATCTGTTTTCTCCTCTCCTGTGCTTGATTCTGTCACATAGCCAATGAGAAATAAAAATCCCATTCTCAGTAACCCTATTCCACTGTACAGCCAGGTTGCTCTTCTTGCGGCAACTCTGCCTGGTCCAACTCCTGACACACAGTTCATAAGTAACGATCCAGTAGTAGCAATGACCAGTATTTCCAATGTGTGTATGTTTCTTATCATAGCAATTTTTTGGAACTGGGAATTTTGCTCCGTGGGCTGGGTGAAGTGCTTACCATGCAAACATAAGGAACTGAGTTTGGATTTCCAGCACCCACAATCAAGATCGGCACAGCAGAGAGCATCCACAGCAGAGCAAGGATGGGACAGGGGCAGGCACAGATAGGCAGATCCCAGAACTCACTGGCTAGCTAGTCTTGCTGAACTGGTAAGCCCCCAGTTCAGTGAGAGATCCTACCTCAGAAAACAGTGTGGGGGCTTGAGAGATGGCTCAGTAGTTAAGGGCACTGATTGCTCCATCCATGTTCAGAATCCCAGCATCCACATAGTGGCTCACAACCAATATAATTCTAGTTCCAATAGAATTCAGTGCCCTCCTCTGACCTCTACAGATACCAGACACACACACAATGTATATATGTATATACAGGTGAAACACTCATACACATTAAATAAATCTTCATGTTCACACACATACACACACACACATGGGAATATATATATATAATCTTGCTCTTTAAAAGTTAAAGTCAAAAAGGAAAAAAATAATAATTCTTACCTGCACAAGCAAAGCATTTTACTGGCCATACTCATAAACACATGCACAATGGCGCACTTGTAAATGTTGCTGTCCCAGGCCGACCAAGGGGCGGTTATTGTAAACAGTGGATGGAGGCTTCTCTTAGACTGAGTAGTTCTAATTCTGTGTCCCTTTCCTATGTCCAGCAATCTTCACAGCTTTTCTCTGAGGCAGACACTATCCCCATTCTTCAGATGAGGCCACTGAAGCTTAGAGGGTCCCCAGACAGTGGTCACAACAAGGAAAGAACATCCCACCACCTCCAGGCTTCTAGGACTGCCTTCTGGGGCAGGACAGCTGAGCCCCTACCTCCAGGATTGCTGTCTGCTCCACATCTTCCTGAGGGACCATGTGCCCCACTTCCAGAGCCCAAGATCCACCTCTGGAGTTAGTCTACTCTTCAACATTTTTTTTTCTCTTATGTGCTGTGGTGACTGGAACTTAGCTTTAAATCAACTAAGTTAGCATAAACGTGTAATTTTTTAACTGTTGCTCAGTTGTTTACATTTAGGGTGGCCCTTGCTGATGCTTATGCCACACTTGTTACATGGTTGTCATGTTGAGTGAGATGATCTTCACTCCCCTTGCTCAGCCAGAGCTCACACACGTGTGCACTGAAGACCTATGAGCCGCACACCAGGCTTGGTTGCTGAGCAGCCAGCCATCTAGATGCTTTCAGCCTACTATAGCAAGGTCCGACCTGAGCTTCCAGGTAGAACAGTTATTCATACAGAGCACACTGAGCAGGCGGAAAGTAGTAACATGCATACAGATTTTAACACCCTCAGCAGTCGTGGTATTGCCCTATTATCATATGAGAAGAAAAGAAAGATCTTACTTTATGAGAACAAGCCCCTTGGGGAAAGGACTGTCTACATGCGAGAAAACTGAGGTACTGTAGGGTGAAAGTGCAACAGGGGCCTTCTTGAGTTGTTAGCTGAAACTTGCATCTCCAAAATGCAGCCCCCTGAGCATGCAGAAGCCATAGAGGGAACCAACAGCAGAGCACGGCCGGGCTTCTGTGGTTCACCATGTCTGAGAAGATGGGCAGAAGTAGCCTCGGCTCCATAGAGAGTGGCACCTGCCTGAGGTCAGCAGGGCTGTGGCATGTCACAGTCTATCTGTGTGCCCATGCCTGGTAATTTTCATGAGCAATGGATGGCAGGAATGAGCTTTCAAACTAAGCGGAGACTGGAGCATTCCTCTTGGACTTTGAAGAAAAACCCAGTTTTGTTTTTGTTTTCTGTTTTACATTTTGTTCCAGCATCAGTGAACTAATGTCTGTGTGCGTTCCCATTCATAAGTCCGTGCATCTGGAGGGCTTAGTTTCCTTCTGCAGGTGGCTACTCAGTAGCATTGCATGGGTACCCCACAGGGGAATGGTAGTTCAAATCCATAAAAAGATGAGTGCTCTCGGGAGGCAGAGGCAGGCAGATCTCTGAGTTCGAGGCCAGCCTGTTTTACAAAGTGAGTTTCAGGCAGCCTGGGCTACACAGAGAAACGCTGTCTTGAAAAACAAATAAACAAACAAACAAGGGATAATGAGTGTTCATCTGACTCTTGAGAAACCCACAGAGGTGTTTACAAAGGACAGCAGTCCTCCATGGCACCAGGGACCTGCTGCTTGGCTTAGCCACCATGCCTCATTAGTCAGCCTTGTTTCCCTTGTCAGTATGGGCTCTTTCGTCAAGGACCCATCTGATCCGGTTTCAAAGGAAGCATTTGTGTCTGATGGAAATCGACGGAGCAGGAAATATTGATTTCTAAGCTGTTGACACTTGGAAAAAGTAGTTAATTTAGATGTCAGTATTGATCACTGAAGCTAAGTTTAGATGCAGGCTTGAGAGAACATATTCTCACAGAGAGTAGAGGGCAGGGAGAGAGAGGGAAAGAGGAAGAGACAGAGAGACAGAGAGCTTAATCGAAGCGCCATTAATTAGGCCACTATGGGAGGGAGCAATAGTGTATTATGGTATAGCTCAGATGTTGTTGCTCATACACCAAAGGTTTATCTTTGTGCGTGGCCATCACCATCCAAAGTGCAGTTACCTGGAAATTATACTAAAGTGGAGCTTTAAAGAATGAAGAGCCCATAGACATTGGACTAAAATTTATCTTCAACTATTCCAAACAAGCGATGATGATAAATGCCATGCGATTCTTCCTTAGTGATTACCTGTCCTAAGCTAGGCAGTACACACACCTCTGCAGAGGAAACCACTGCACCAATGACAGCACACGGCCCAGGTTCCCAGGCCACCTGAATGCCCCTCTTATTACTCTCCAGACCCCACAGAATTATCTGGTCACTTCCAGGAAAATTGCTTCTTGTAGTAAAGATGACCTCACATCTATCGGATAAATTCAGGCGGGGGTGGGGGATGACTTAATGGCATAAAACAGAATGTGTTCCCATATGTATTCCTGCAGAGCACGGTATTTAACAACAACTGTATTTGTGGAATGTTGGATTGCTTCTGTGTGCCAAATCTGGCCAGTGTTTGCTTACAATCAGTATAGACACTTGAAGAAAAAAAATTAGCCTGCCCTTATACTTTTGTGATAAATGCAGTGTTCCATTATGATGACTGTATATCAGAATTCGAAAGGAGCTGGGGTAGGTCCAAGCGAGAGAAACAAAAAGGACATTGTTTCTGAATGGAGATAATTAAGATGACATAAGGAATATGGACACAGCCTGTAAAGCCATAAGCGACAAACACATACAACCTCGTGAACTCTCAGAACTAAGGAATTCTGAAGGTAGGCATCTAAGGATCCAAGAATTTATTTTGTGGTTGGAGTTACAGAAGTAGCCATGCCTCGAGAGAGCCCACCCACAGTAACAATCCAGAGTCAGGTGCCTTGGGAACAAATCTTGGCTCTGTGGTGGAGATGACCTGGAGAACAGTCATCTGTCTGCAAGCCGTTTCTCCAACATGCAAGAGAACCAGGTCCGGGCTACCCAACTTCCAGGCGTCAGCGTTTGTGGGCAGCCATTGTCCACTTCTGGTTTGGGGCTTATCTGAGCCTTTTTGACCTGAGCAAATAATAGGTTTATATTTTTAACTCTTCCTCCTAAGCAAAGATAGTCTAAGCTGAATTCTTGGCCTAGTGCTTTAGTCCACAAATGAAAAATCCAGTCTCTGATACTGCACGCTCAGTTTCTTTCTGAATATGTATGTTCTTCATGGATGGAGGAGCAATCTTTGGATTTTAAAGAAGTGTGAAATGTTAGAGCAGGAAGTGACCTTTAATGTCTCCACTATAGTCTCAGTTACTTTCTCCTTTCTATGACATAATATCCTGACAAAAGCAACTTACAAGAGAAAGACTTACAGGGAGACACAGTCTGTCATGTGGGGAAGTTGTGGCCAGAGGCAGAAAAGACGTGCTGTCAGGAGCATCAGAACTCGGGAGGCAAAAAAGTAAACAGAGAGTAGGTCCCTGTTTAAAGCCTTGAGGCCTGACCAGTCCCCCACCTCCTCCTAAACAGCATGGCAGGAACCATCTTGGGACTCAGTGTTCCTACACAGAAGTCCCTGGGGAACATTTTACATTCAAAACATAACACTAACTCATTAGGTAAATTGTTGCTGCAGTTGATGGGAGTAAAGTGCTACTATTATGATCTGAAAAGTGGTTTTACATCAAGGATTTTATTTTTATCCTAATCCTTTGTTGTTGTTGTTGTTGTTCAGGGAAGGAAAGGGTACACATTGTACAGATGAGAAAGCTGACCTTTGATTAAATGTTTCTAAAGCCACCGTTTGATATTAATAGAACCAATATTTTCTCGTTTTAGTTACAATATTTCTCCTACTGCTTGGGCACTCAAGGGATACTAACTAACACGTTTGATGAACCAGGAGGCTAAAAAGAACCTCATAACAGAAAGTTAGGCCAGCAGGACTGTGGGCGGATATGAGTACAAAGAATGGTAACAACCCAGGAAACTGATGCAACATCAAAATGGTGCCCACAAGTTCATTTAAACAACCACATAAAGTCAAATGACTTTTTTTTCCCCTCGTTGGGAGAACTATAACTGAAGAATCACAGCACTGCCCATCTTTGCTCCAAACTGAAAATCAAAACTAACAGCAACTCAGTCATTATCTTTAAGCTTAGCATTTCCCGGAGCATTGCATCAGCCTTGTGATGCTAAAGGGAGGGAGAGGGTTAGCCAGACACGATGAGACCGCTGGGATTCAGGGAAGTTAAGTAAGTTTCCAAGGAAGGGACAGAGTCAGGCTCTGTGACTTTGGATGTTTGGCTTCCTCTATCCATGGTGCCAGCTCTGCTTCTAGAACGGACTCACCAGTGCTCCGTTTCCCCCTGGACTAAAGCCATGGCTGTAGACTTCATGCATTTTTGTGGTCCTAAATTCAGATCTGTAGGACTCTAAAGTCCAAGAAAGCCTTTGTAAACAGCATTTGGGAAATAGAAATGAGCAAGAATTTGATATGAATCACCGAAAGAAGTCGATACTCAAATGCATGGTATTGCTCAGTGGGAATGCTAGTGAGTGTCCCGACCACCATAGCTACAGCTGACATGGCTAGAGTTAGAGGGAAATATTCCATCGGGACTCATGAGGACTTGGAATGCTCATGCAGAAGGCATTTTGATGACACCCACAAATTAGTCCCCAAAGTAAGAGGAAAGCAGTGAAACATGGTGGAGGGCTGTAGTTCAAAATATACAATGAGCGCCATTTTCCAAAGGGATGAAAGAATTTGGCCTTGCAGTCTGTGAATGTGAGTACCCAAATAACAGGCAGCTTTTCAAAGTCATTAGCACCTCTAGCCAGCCAGCCGCAGTCCACCGGGGGCAACAAGGATTTTACACATACATGCTGAACGCTTACTTCCTGCAGCTAATTACAGATTAGCATCGCATCCACAATCTGCCAAATTGGCCATGAATTAACATCTCAATCCAAATCAGCCTGCTCTGGCAGGATTTATCCCTCATGTCATCTATGCACAAAAATGCATCACTCAGTTTCTGCTTGGGGACGAAGTCTGCAGGATGCCTATGAGAGTTCTGGGCCAGGAGACAGCCTAGTATTTTCCATGCATTCAACACGAATCTGAAACAGATTGCAGTGTCTTCTCCTTTACAAAGAGTGGCATTCAGGTGGTATCCACTGACTTTGAAATTTCAGAACCTTTTTCCCCACCAAGCAAGGGTCTCCGGCTCCCTAGAGGAGGAGATGCTTGGTGCGCTGTTCTAGGGACCACATACCAGGTAAGTTTTCAGCGCCTAGGCCATCCCTTTCGATTGATTATTGGTGCTGAACCTGTTAGCCTGATAGTTACAACATCTCTATTTCCTTGAACACTCACGACCAGCAGTTTTCAACCAGTGGGTGTGACCATCGGAAAACATATTTCCAATGGTCTTGGAAACCCCCAACCATAAATTTACTTTCGTTGGTACCTCATAATTATGCTACTGAGTAGAGTCTTGGTTCCTAAGACCATCAGAAATAGGTATTTTCTGATGGTCACGAGCCATAGGTTGAGGACCACTGCTCTCTAAACAGCACTTATTCTTGCTCCCCCTCTCCTAATATTTCCCAGTTTAGATTTCTTTTCCCCCAGTACTTATTAGAAACGATCAAAGTTGTATTCAGGCCAATGGGTAATTTGAGTTGATTATACTTTACTTTCCCTTTTGATAATGATCTGCTCTGTGAATTTTTCTTGCTTTTTCTGTCTTTCTTTTGAGTTGCTTGCTTGCTTACTCAAGCTTATATAATCTGGGCTGCTTTGTGAGTTGGGTAATCTTCATTACTTTCTAAACATTACTATGTGGCAGCCCTTAAGTGAACTTTGTAAGATTAAAATTTGACTAGAAGATTGCCCCAGACTTTGGGGAGTTCACGTTTTAAGAGGGCGGTAAAATATAGGTTGAAATAACCAAAACGTCATTATGTGGTAAGCCACACTAAAGTGATTACATACAAGATGGCACAGCCATCTGCAGGAGGAAAGATTATTTCTAACAAGGGGATTGGAGTATAGACAAAGTCAAGAAGTTCTTATTTGAACAGAAAGAAAGAGTTAGGGAAGGGGAAAGAATGTAGTCAAAATATAGTGTATAAAATCCTAAATAAATAAATAAAACATGAATATACAAAAAATCAAAAAAACTGAAAGAAAAATATACCAACAATTGTAATTTATCTATGCCATTCTGTATTCTAGGAAGAACTTCAGACATACATAAAATATAGCCACATAAAGTCATGCTAGCCAATTTGGTGGGGACATTGGGACAGCAGGTGACACAGAGAGAAAACAACATGAGACTATGAAGCTGGTACAGAAAGTACATGCCTCGTGACAGCAGAGATGGGAAGACTGGGAAGATGTCTCTTTAGGATCCTTGCTGTCCTCTCTCTTACCAGGGGAAGAGAATATAGTCCTTTGATTGCAGTGCCCATAGGGAAGGCAACAGCTCTGGAGAAACTGGAGGGCCGTTCACCTGTGTGCTTGTCCACCCCGCTAGGTTCTGGGATGGATCCGCAATGGAGAGTCGATGCTCAACGCCAGCCTCGTCAATGCCAGCTCCTTATCAGAGGCAGAGCAGCTGCAGCGGGAGCATGAACAGTTCCAACTAGCCATCGAGGTAACCCCCAAATCCGTATGCACTGTCTCTGTTCACGTTTTTGACTCTGGGTAGGATGGCTTTCTGGGACACCAGCAGCCCCCCGGGTACCGGAGCTCATGCTCTTTGTAGTGACATCGTGCAGGCACCCCCGTCACACTCAAGACCACAGAGTCCAAGGTATCAGGAGCCCTATAGTTACATTTCCAATGAGAATGTTTGCTCCTCGCTGGTGCCCTAAGGCACTGGTACAATGAGATCTTTGCCCAGCACACACCGTGTGCCTGGGGAGAACTACAAAGCTAAAAGGTGACGAGGCTTCCAACTGAACAGAACTCAGAAATGAAAATAAACAGGTGCACAGGTCGGTAGTGAACTGGAAGAACAGGCTTAAACACTTGAATTCTACATTAGAATCCAACTTTTAGCAAGGACCACGCACGTTGCAACAGGCTGTGCCTTATAGTTTGCACGCTGACAGCGGCTGGTCAGTTACGCTGGCAGAGCCATATTTGAAGAATAAACTGCAGCTAGACATTTACCAACTGGGACTTTTTTAAAAAGAAAATTTCACTTAGGATAATGTAATGTTGCCTTGCTTTAAATAATACCTTCAATTATCTTCCTACTAGGACCTTCTCCTCCCAGAGAGACTTTAGCAGATTGCTTCTCGGTGGTGTCTGAGAAAGAATAGAAATAGGGCATAGAACTATATTAAAAACACAATAAGTTCAGCACCAGTGGGGAAAGAGGCGGAGAATAAAAATCTCAAATACTTGTTCCATGTGGTTCATGTAGAACTTTGCCTACTTCTGAGTGAGTGGGAACTACAAAGGGGCTCTTTAAAAATTACCACAAGCCAAAAATTTACATAATGGTGGCCAAAAAATAATGACTTTTAGTTATCCGTGCTCATAAATGTCTTTTAACGCTAGCCTTTTGTAAACTAATATTGATTGAATTGAGACATTTAATTTTCCAGAAGTCATCTCTCATCCATGTAAATAGGGCATTAAAACGAACAATATGATTCCATAAGAGAATTGACATCTTCTTAGGAAGTATTAGTAGTCTGTAAGTGCCGCAGGGATTTGAGGTTGAAAAGCAAACGGTATGATGTATATGCAGTATAAGCAGTTCACCTGCTGTAGAAGAGCTGCCCAGAGGCAAGAAGTCTTAGAGTTCACTGGCACCCCCAACTCGATGGTGGTGGGAGCTCCTCGGGAGAGACCTAGATTGGAGGCACTTAGTGGTCAAGTGTCTATAGCAGTGGTTCTCAACCTGTGGGTCATGACCTCGTTGGGGTCCAAGACCCTTTCACAGGGGTCACATATCAGATAGCCCGCATATCAGATATTTGTATTATATCCCCTAGCAGCATCAAAATTACAGTTATGTAGTAGCAATGAAACAACTGTGTGGTTGGGGGTCATGGGTCACAGCATTAGGAAGGTTAAGAACCACTGGTCTATAGGCTTAGGCAGCAGTGAGGGTTAGGCAACAGACTAGGGCATGGCATGAAGCTGGAGGGGGCGGGGGTGTTAGGCAGAGGTAACCGTGGTCATCCTTCTCCTTGAATAAGAATATTTGGGTTGGGTGATTACATTTCCAGTCCCTTAACCAAATGTCGGACAAATCAGACCAAGTGTCACCACATACTAGAGTACCTCAGTGAGCTTTGAGGAAGAGCAGGTAAATGTCTCCACAGTGTATTAAAATAGTAATCTCCGTATGGCTATGTATGTCATACATATTAATTTGAGGAGATGTCCCTGCATTGTTACATGGTAGGGCCTGGCTAGGGATAAATGTCTCCTTATCCTACCTGGGGTTTGGAGGGTATTGATGCTGAGCTGTAGGTGACTCTAGGGTTGGTGTCTGTGATCTCAAGGACAGCAGAAAAAATGGAATTACTAGAACACCTTGGTAACGGAAGGTCATCAGGCTGCAGTGTAGCTCGATGAACAAGAAGCATAACCAGAATTGTTCATATGCTCCTCAGACAGCCCATGACTGGCTGTAAACTAAGCTTAGACTGAGCTCTGCATCAGGAGAGAAATACTCCAGAGAGGATGCAAGCAATGTTTTGCGTGTGTGTGTGTGTGTGTGTGAGAGAGAGAGAGAGAGAGAGAGAGAGAGAGAGAGAGAGAGAGAGAGAGAGAGAGAGACAGAGAGAGAGAGACAGAGACAGAGACAGAGACAGAGACAGAGTTTGCCTATGTAGATCAGGCTGACCTTGAACTTACTATGTAGCCCAAGCAGGACTCAAACTCATGGCTGTCCTAATGTCTGACCTCCTGAGTGATGGACTACAGCATGTACCACACTACACCTGGCTAGATTTAAGACATTTTAAAGGGAGCTTAGGTGGCCAAGTTTGGCTTTCTAGGTGTGCCAGTGTTACTACTGGTTGTTGTCTGTGGGGTAGGGTTATGATTTGCTTCTTAGAACCTGAGAAAGAAAACTCAAGCGTTCCATAGAGAAAACAGCTATTGGTGAGATGGTGCAATTTGTCGTGTAAACTGAGACATTTTTAAGAGTGAAGGGGAAGCCAGGCGTGGTGGCACATGCCTTTAATTCCAGCACTCAGGAGGCAGAGGCAAGTGGGTTGATGTGAGTTTGAGGCTAGCCTGGTCTACAAAACAAGTCTAGGATAGCTAAGGCTACACAGAGAAACCTGTCTCAAAAAAAAAAAAATGAGTGAAGGAGTTACCAAGTGTAGTGGTTACTCCTATAATCCCAGAACTCCTAGAGGTGAGGCAGGAGGATTGCAAACGTAGCCTGTCTTTGATCATATCTCAAACAAACCAAAAGGAAAAGTGAAAGAGAAGGTCATTGATAATTAAGCTAGAAAATCAGTCAGACAGTGGATGGTCCCGGCCAAGCCAGGATAGGTCTAAGCCTTGCTTTGGTGGTTTCCCTGGAAAGGTCAGAATTTGTACCTAGTACAGCCTTGTTTTCAGGAAACGTCCCCAGAACATTCCTCATAGAGAACCAAGCCGTGCCTCAAAGCAGTGTAGTTTATTAAGCAAACTGAATTCTTATTCGTTAGTGAGCTGGGTTCACTGATATGGCTTCAGAAACTGCGACCTTCATAGAAAGAAACTCAACTTTTAAAACCCATTTTTATGTGAAATCCTCCTGTGCATTTAGGCCTAAATATTATGCCAGAAAAGTGGTTAAAACTGGATAATAAATTCAATTGATTTGGTTCAATTTTCTCGCACTTACACCTACTAAATATGAATGTCCTTGATAATCCACATCTTAAGACTTTAACACTCAATAGGATTAGATGATAAGGAGGGAAAGTAAATGCAAAATAATGACTTCAGCTTAGCAAAGCAAAGATTATGCCACACGGATAAGAAGTTATCATTTAGGAAATTAAAGAGGAAAGGCACACTCAGGACGGATACAGAATAATGAGCTTCAGAGTAAAGGACAGGGTTTATTACATGATGCAAATTATAGGAAAGCTAAGATTACTCCATGCTCTCTGAGGAGTAAAACATTAAAACAGGTTTACAGCGACAGCTCTCCACGGGTTTTACATGGTAAGGGCAGAGGAGATAATTGTCATAAGCACTACCATTCACCTGGAAAGCCTCCTCGAAATGAGAAACACTGTAGATTTCATTCCAGTCCTAGAGAAAAAGTCCTGCGCTGCAAAAGGATATGAGGTTGGGAATAGGTCAAGCCAGAGTCTGGCTTTATCACTGGTTTTGTTGTAGGTTTTGAGGCAAGTCATTGAGCCTACTGTGCCTTGACATCTTACTCTCTTAGATGGAAATAAAATCCACCTAATAGAAGGTCTGTGTGAACCAGAAAAGTCAATACTTAAACCACAGGGCCCAGCACAGGGCACATGCACCCTTGGAGACGTGATAGCCATTTCAATGAAGCCCCCACTGCCCCCTGCTGTAACCTTAGTGGTTACCTGCTAAGCAACAGGAACCCTCCAAGAGTTAGCTAAGTGACAAAGGAGTTCAGGGAAAGGGGGGTTTTCCCTGGGTTTCAGGACATCTGAAAGGTTCACTGAAAGAAGGTAGATCTGAGGCAACGTTCAAAGGACAGATGGGATGTTGACAGGGGCTTGGAGCAATTGCCAAGGATGGGAAGGAGGAGGAGCAAGGCAGGAAGGTTTGGGTCTTGCTTTCAGAGGTTTGGGGTGAAGGTGTAGTTGTTTTTGTGATGCGGTTATGGACCATGTCATGGAAGACTTTTGGGACAGCCACTTCAGACCTAGTTTTGAAGCAATGAGGGAGCCACTGAAGACTTTAGAACTGAGAAAAAGGGGCAGCGCTCCTAAAATGAAAGTTTGAGGGATGAAAATAGTAACAGAAGCGCTCAACTATTCCATCAAATTAAGTGAAAATGTCCTTGAGAAACCAGGGATGTGGCTCAGTGCTTGGCATGTTCAGGACCCCAAGACAGATCCTAGCACCCCAGATGAAAAGAAAGGGAAAAGAAAATGTGAGGAATGGGTCTATGGAGATGAATTAACCATTGATCCTCCATCAGAGTGCATCTGTGCCATGGTGACAGCTTGGGCTGCGTTGGAGGAGTGGGGAGCAGTCACAGGTGAGGGGTAATTGTAGGAGGCAGGGAAAATAAGTAGAAGGAAGCCACCAACATAAGTGGCCAGTGACTTTGAGAGATAGGATTGGGTTCTATCAAGGGCTTGGCCCCAGCTCCTCAGAAGGGTGAGAGGTGGGCTGCCTCGCATCAGAAGACAATTCCAGAGGAAGATCAGACAGTGAGAGGAGGCTTCTTCAAAGAGGAAATAATAGAAGCCAGAGCGGTAGAGAAGGGCTCTGAAGACGTGAGCCGTTAACAAGAGATGGCATTGACACCACTACATCTAGGGAACAAAACAGTGCCAGTAGATCAAAGAAAACCGGGCATTTGTAGGGCTTGCTCTGCTCTTTAGTTTACTTTCCCTAGCTTCGTTTAGCAGCAAGGAGCTCAGCATAGACAGTCATCAGAATTGAGGCCATGCGGGAAGGCAAAGGGATGAAGGGCCTGGGATGCTGGACTAGTGGAGCCCCTGTAGGTTGGGGGCGGGACCACATAGAAGCCTTGTAGACAGGGACTTACTTCCTTGTAAGTAGGAACATACAAGATGATGTCTGATGAGGGTGAAAGGCGGATGTGGTGAGAGTCAGGGAGAGGTTTAGGTAAAAATGAGGGAGGTTGCCTTCAGACCCAAGGAGTGCTGAATAAATCAGCTGTTTAAAATGGTCTCGGCCCTGCTGCCCATGCTGAGTAGAAAAGAAGCCTGGAGTATCACTGTGTTGCTAGCCTCCCTCGTTCACTACCATTAGCTGGAAGGATCCTGTGGCTGAGGACGCAATCCTGGTCGCTTTTCCAAGTCATTAGCACCCTGATGCTCTCACAGACACTGTCCTGGTTAGGGTTACTGTCTCTGTGGTAGAACTCTGTGACCAAAGCATGTTGGGGAGGAAAGGAGAAGGCTTACCCTTCCTCATCACTGTTCATCACTGAAGGAAGTCAGGACAGGAACCCAAGCAGGGCAGGAACCTGGAGGCAGGAGCTGAGACAGAGGCCATGAAGGGGTGCTGCTTACTGGCTTGCTCCTCATGGCTTGCTCAGCCTGCTTTCTTATAGAACCCAGGAGCACCAGCCCAGGGATGGCCATACCCACCATGGACTGAGCCCCTCCCGCATTGATCACTAATTAAGAAAATGTCCTACAGGCTGGCCTGCAGCCCTATCTGTGGAGTCGGTTTCCTAATCGAGGTTCCCTCCTCTCATGACTATAGCTTGTCAAGTTAATATAAAACTGTCCAACAGAGGGTAATCCTATCTGTGTTTTGTCTTATACAGCTTGAACCTCTTTAGGGTTTGTTGTTGTTGTTGTTGTTGTTGTTGTTGTTGTTGTTATTGTTTGGCTACTTAGGCCTCCAGCCAGGCCCCTCCCCCCAACCTCCTGCAGTTAAGGTACCGAACACAGTTCACCATAGCCAGAAACCATAAAGAAAGTGAGGTGCCTATCTCCTAAAAGTCATTGTAAATAACAAAAAGAACCCTGCTTTGAGCTCATTCTTTTTTTTTTTAATTTATCTTTAATTTATATATTCATGTTATGTCTCATTGTAGCCCCCTCCCTCCTGTCCTCCTGGTCCCTCCCTCCTACCCTCTTTCCCCTATTTCCCTTTCCTTCTCAGAAAAGGGGCAACCCCACTGGGCAACCCCACCCACCCACCACCCAGCCAACCCCAGCACATCCAGACACATTGGGACTGAGCCCATAGTTCCTTCTTTACTGCGCTGCACAGTCTTTTTGGTGGAGTCGCTTTGAGGGTGGAGGTGGGGCATGAGAGGTTGCTCTTCAGGTCTCATACCCTATGAAGCTTACTCATTCTATTGGAATCCTTTTCAAGTGATTATTCATGTTTAAGATTGTGCATTGCCAGCTGAGATTTGTATTACATGTGTACGGGGAGGGATGGGGGGATGGTAAGAAAATGCTTACTTAACCTATAAAATGTTGCAGCAGTAATCATTGAAAATTCAGTAATGAGCAACTTTATGATTAGATTTAAAAAGGAGATTAAACTAAGGGGCCAATCAATGACCAGGTTTCTATACAACTCTGTTTCTCTACTGTGTGGACTGAAATATCCTTAAAAATCTAGGGTAATTGAAGAAGAAAGATAAGAACAAGGTCAGAAGATAGGGCCCTGAGAGAGGAGTGAAAATGTATGATTTCCTTTTTTTAAAAAAAAAATGTGCTTTAAAAGACAATAATGTATTAATCATCGTGACAAATGGATCAGTCATTTAAAGCTCTTTAACTTTTCTGCATCTTTCCAATCACACCTCACTCCACCCCCTCCCATATCACACCTGGGCTGCTCCCATGGACCTCTCTCTCCTCCCCTCGTGCCCAGTCCCTCTTTCATGCCACTTCCTTGCAGAAGACGCACCAGAGCGCCCTGCAGGTACAGCAGAAAGCGGAGGCACTGCTCCAGGCTGGCCACTACGATGCCGACGCCATTCGGGAATGTGCGGAGAAGGTGGCCGTGCATTGGCAACAGCTCATGCTAAAGATGGAAGACCGGCTGAAACTGGTCAACGCCTCTGTGGCCTTTTACAAGACTTCCGAGCAGGTGAGGGGGAAGTCCGTGGGCAGGAGCTGAAGGTGAAAGAAGCGCCTTCTGCCTCACTTTATAGTACAGCATCGAAAGCGAGGCACGTCAGCACTAACTTTAGAGCATAAAGCAAAGGCTCGTGGAAACACTGCCATTGGCTTTCTTTCTTTGTTTTTTTTTCCCCCTTTACAGCAAAGGAGCCATGTGATTATCTTTTTCATAAATTTCTCAAGCTCATCAGATCAATATGGAGGTGTCGGAGTAGAAACTGACTGTGCCAAATGCTAGCTTTGAGCGGTAGATCAGTCAGCCATTGTCATAATAATGCTGCGTAACAAACTACCTCCTCACTCTTGATTATATAAATCAGCATTTGTAGCCGAGCAGTGGTGGTGGCACACCTTTAATCCCAGCACTAGGGAGGCAGAGACAGGCAGATCTCTGTGAGTTCGAGGCCAGCTTGGTCCACAGAGCCGAGTTCCAGGCTACACAGAGAAGCCCTGTCTCAAAAACCCAATATAAATAAATAAATAAATAAATAAATAAGTCAGCATTTGTATTCTGCTTAAGTATCTAAGATCCAGCTGATTTCACTGAACCTGATATATCTAGACTCCAAACTGTATGTTGCACGCAGCTTGATCATGTGTCTTTTATCCTTCCTAATCAGCAGCTACTTAAAATGCACACATGGTCAGAAGAACCAAGACGCTATTGGACAAGATCGCTCCAAGCCTTTGATTCTGCCCCATTACAGAACCGGTCTTGAATGCCTTAGTCTTGACATTTCTCCTGTTTTGTTACCTATTTTTATCTCAAGACCTGAGCTTGCCTCTATGCCTTGTGTCTTGCATTAAAAGAAGTGTAAAGGTAGGGGGTAGACAAGTGGCCTCATAATAATCAGGGACAGACTTCTTGTGACGTGGCAAGCATGTGTGGCTATGAGAGGGGACTCTGCCTGCGACCTCATTCATAGCTCAGGGGACATTCTGTCCACACACCGTATCCTGGGGTGAGGCTATAGCTCAGTTAGTGAAGAGCTTGCCTTGCCCCTTGACCAGAATTCCAAGGTCGCCCTTAGCTACATAGCAAGTTCAAGGCCAGCCTGGGCTAGATGAGACCCTGTCTCAAAACCAAACAAATGGACTCTCTACCAAGAGGAGTGACTTTTTCAGAGGAGGCCAAGATGTCAACAGCTATTCTCCCCCGCATCTGTGTTCAACAAATACCCAACACTGTTGGAGGAGCACATAGGGATTCGGGTCTCCGCTCTCTGTTTTTGCCACACTAGGGGCAGAGCCTCTCTTCTTACACATGTGAGGCAAATGCCTGCTGAGTTTTTATTTTCCGTACCCTCCATGCATTGATACCAGGCTACCATGAGACTCCCACTGTAACTGAAACTCTCCTTGAAGTTTCTGTTCTCTTTTGAGGTCATTCATAAGGTCACTCAGCATAGCCTCTCCGAATGTTTATGACTTAAAAAAAAATTTATGTCTTTGAGGCTAACTCAAACGTATTCTCCCTCAGGAAGAAATGTGATTTTATAATAGATGTCCTAAAGATGTCACTGCCTTATGGTAGGACTTTGAACATCTGTCCCTAGGGGAGTTGAAAGATGACTTTTGTTTATGGCCCATAAGTCACACACGAGAGGCAGCTTTCCCCTTTCTCACTGTTTGCGGCTCCTGACTGACAGACAAGTACAGATGCTGAGGCAAGCTATCAGGTATCTTCTCCAAGCCTGTTCTGCATAACTCATAATTATCACACAAGGTTACAACAATACAGCTATACCACATAATATATACATACATGCATGCATATGAATATATGAGACCTATATCACACATGTGTGTATATGTGATATATATGTGTTATGCATGTATATGATATATATGTGTGAGATATATCATGTGTTTTTATATATATTATATATATAGTATATATATATATCATTTTAAAGTCCCCCCAAATACCCAGCAATTTCTTTGTTTCTTGTTCTTCATCATGAGTGGCATTATCAACCCCTACAGCTTCAGCCTTTAGCCATCAGCTGTAAAGAAATCAACAATCCCCATCTCCAGTCACAAGGTTCTTAAAATATCTCTTCAGAGTACCCCAAGAGCAGTGGCTGCTCTGAACCTCCAGGCTGAACTTCTCTTCCGTGGTTCACCAGGTGTGCAGCGTCCTGGAGAGCTTGGAGCAGGAGTACCGGAGGGACGAGGACTGGTGCGGCGGGCGAGACAAGCTGGGGCCGGCAGCAGAGATGGACCACGTCATCCCACTCCTCAGCAAGCACCTGGAACAGAAGGAGGCCTTCCTGAAGGTCAGAGCGCACTGCCACACGAGGTCTCAGATCCCAGCCTGGCTCTCTCCTTCCACCAGCCAGCACCCTCCTTCACCAGGGCTCCCCGCCTCTTATGTCAAGAGGGGAGAGAGAGGCTGGAGACATCCCTCCTGGTTAATTCGTAAAGTCCTAAGACTAAACTTTAAGTATTCACTTCTTTTTTGACACGTTTCGTGTCATCGGGTATTGTCGCCACTGCCGTGTTAGAATACTCCAGTATCACATGGCTATGGTCATATGCTTTTACTCACTTATGTCCAGTTTACAAAAAATAATTGGCTAATTTGTTTCTTTTGTGGTGCTAGGGATTGAACACAGCGCCTCGCCCCTGTTAGGCAAACACTCTGCCACTGAGCAATAGCCCTAACCCTAACTATTTATCAACCTAGCAATTTTCAATTAACAATAAATATTACGATGTTTGTTCTCCTATGAATGGCAGAAGCACGTTTCCCCAAGGCTTCTGATATGACCCTAATGTCTCAGGGAAAAAACCAGCCCTGTTCTATAAGGGCTTTTAGAGGTGAAGGTAGTCCTTCTGACTGGCCCCCAAGCAGTGGGCTTCCTGATTCAGGCTGGTCTACAGGCTCCACTCACACCAAAACCTCACACTTCCACTTTCTTCCTTAGGGGTTTCTCAGAGGATGAAAGTGAATGTGTGTGCCTTGACACCACTGGAGCCACACTTCTGTAACTAGCTGCCTTTCTCATTAGAGCTCTTCTCCTCTTGAGCACCAGATCTTTCTGTTCTTTTCTTAAGACTCCCCACCCCCATGCACCCCCCCTCCTTCCTTCTGTCTGATAGCCGCACAGGTATTTTTCAGAACCCCAAATTAGCAGCTTATAATAATACAGATAAGTAGACATTTTCCCATACAGAGCTTAAAATAATTTACAAGCTCCTCTGTGGCAAAACTAAAATGAAAACAGTTGAAGGAGCAAGTGAAGCGCTTTAAGTAGAGTTCTAAACATGTTGCTAGGGACTGGGATTGGTTAGGGAGAAGAGTGTCTGTCTCGCGAGCATGAGAACCCGGGGTTTGGCTCTCAGGCGTCCTTGCGCTCCATGTCCCCAGCACTGTGGAGGACAGAGAATGGAGGCTCACTGGGCCTTGCTGGCTGGCAGCCCAGCTCTGGTTCTGTTAGAGACACTGTCTCAATAGAGTAAGGTTGACGGTGATGGGATGGGACACCCAACCTCCTACTCTGCCCTCCTCACATGCATGTATGGGCACGTATACCCACACATACCTGTGCAGCACACCACAAATGCACACACAGAGAGAAAAGTCAAGATTATTTCTTCATAAAATTAAATGATTCTTTTCAAGAAGAAAGAAGACCATCTTGGCTGATGTTTTTCATGTATTCCTCAAGCTGTGGAGAAAAGCTCCCCATAACTGTGGGGGATCCTCTGCCCATCAGACAGTGTGTGGCTTTCTGTTTATTCTCATTTATTGGGCAATCTACAGTCTTTACCCTTAGACCTTCACTAATGCCTTTCAGTTCGTTAGCCTTTGAGTTCCTGGGCCCTTTGATGCTAACTTTTATGTTATCATAAAAGTATATAATTTAAACGTTATATTTATTATGTAACAATCATAATTATAAAATTTCTATCATCAAAAACTAAATATAAGAAGATTTTAAAATTTAACAACTTGATCTACAGATGATTTATTAATTTAAGATTAGGAATCAAATACGTGCTAGTTTTATAGCTATGGAGAAAACTGAGTTTTAGAGAAATTCATAAATTATATATGAGCTCAAGGGACACTAGAAATACTCTGTCAGGAGATCTGGAGTCTAGAACTGAAGTGCTTCCTTCCTGCTGCTCTTCCCAGCCCTCGGTCCTACTCATGAGGACAATGTGACCTGTCCCTTCTGCCAGCCCCTGCTGATGGGAGCCTTCAGTGGCTCTGACCCTCTCCCAACAGCAGAGTTATTTAGTTAAGGGGGACATGACTGGCAGTAAAATACATTGGAGAATTGTTGACGATTTCCATTTAGGTTTAGAGTTATGTTCTCAAGTGTGTTTGCTAAATGTGCTGTGCTAAAGTGGGTTTCTGTTCCCTGGGCTTTCACGTAAGAGGCAATCTTGCAGAAGACCCAGTCAGGGCATGAATGTTAGCCATGCCCAGTCAGCACGGAGAGCATGAAGGGCCAGGTGTCTTCTGATTTCCGGGAAGCCCTTGGTGAAGGCGGAGCTTAGAGCACGAACCTTCTAAATTGGGTTTAGAGTCCGCAACGTGAACCGGAAGTGACCTCCAGAGCTCCGCTCCCTTGGATGCTTCCGGAATTTGATCACTATCAATTCCTTAAAGCCTTCTAAAAAGGCACCTCTTCTTCTGTCTTGAATCCCATGTGCCGACTAGAGACATGGCCTTACCCCCTTTGTCTCTCTCAGGCCTGCACTCTGGCACGGCGGAATGCTGAGGTGTTTCTTAAGTACATCCACAGGAACAACGTGAGCATGCCCAGTGTTGCCAGCCACACCCGGGGACCTGAACAGCAAGTAAAGGGTAAGTGAGAGGCCTATTGGGCCACACATCACTTTAGTTGCATGGATGAAAGGCCCGGCCCCATCTTCTCCCACAACAGGCCATGTATCTAGCTCACAAGTTCACAAGTTCTCCTAGGCTTCTCGTTTAAGAAGAAACAGTCTAGTGTGGAGTGGTGTAAAACCAGCCCTGGTGGTTCAGTCAGTTTCTTAACATGCAGAAAGATTTTCCCAAGTTTCTTTCTTTCTTTCTTCCTTTCTTTCTTTCTTTCTTTCTTCCTTTCTTTCTTTCTTTCTTTCTTTTTTTTTTTTTTCATTTTTTTTCCCATTTATCTTCCAGTCTTGGCCCACACGGCTTAGTAGAAAGGTTATCTAAACATTTGCTACTCAAAACATGGTGTCCATTTCATCAACATTGATATCACTTGGAAGCTAATACAAATGGAATTTCAGGCTCACTCAGATCGCCAGTCAGAAGCTGCGTTCTGTGTGCATGTAGAATTTGCGTTATGACTATGCTAGGTCATCTTTACTATGTCTGAATTCTGTAAATCCTGTGAGAATACGAAAAGCAGCATAGATCCCTTAAAATTGCTTTCCGTCTGAACACATGTGGCCACATTTTCATTTCATTCCCTCAGTGTTCACTCTTACTATACAGAAATTAGCCTTCACGTGGGAAACGAGTTTTACACACATCCTCTTGTCCGGTTAGAAAGTCACAGCCTGGAGA
Organism: Acomys minous; assembly: GCF_964271855.1. Taxonomy (NCBI): domain Eukaryota; kingdom Metazoa; phylum Chordata; class Mammalia; order Rodentia; family Muridae; genus Acomys; species Acomys minous. The sequence continues at coordinate 57,502,254 of NC_140492.1, forward strand.
CTAAGGCCAGGAAGAAGGCTTGTGCTGGCATGGAGCGAGGGGTGAGCCAGGCTTAGGGACCCCCACGGTCAGAGAGTGGATCGGTGGTCGGCTTTAGATAGAGTGCTTTTCCCTGATCAGATAAGAGTCAAGGTGATCCAGCTCACCTAAGGAATTAAACAGAAGAGGAGCCTGAGCTCCTTCCCCACATGTTATTTCGCCTCTGAATGAGGCCCTGTGGGTGGCTGGCTCCGTGTCTTCTCTTCTTCCAGCACGTTTCAGAGCATATGTTCCGACTCCTGCAGATGGCTGCTTGGGTGAGGCCAACTGCTGAGAGACCGCACTCCCACCCACACTGTATAGGACAGGCACCTAGGGCGGGGTGGACAGACCTCCATCTGTGGAAGCTCTCAGGCAGCGGGGAGAGTGGCACCTGAAGGTCTTACAGGAGCTCCCCAAGATTTGGCTTGATTGTGTTGGCTTTGCAGAGCTGTGATGAGCAAAGCCCTGCTGACAGGGCACAAACACTAGGCAAACAAAAGCTTATTCTACCCTTGCCTAGCAGAAGCAGACACTGGAGGGGAGACCTATCTCCCCTTCATCTGCTGCCTGGATCTGAAGCCAGGGCCATTTATTTTAGGCATTTAATATGGGAGCAGATGGCTGAGTAACAACCAAAGCTTCACTGTTGCTCACTATGAGTATCTATTGTCCTGGGGATGGTATGTTACATCACACCATCCGCTGCTGTGGCCAAGCTCAGCAGTGCAGTACTTGGATGTGGGCCCCAGATGTTAGCAACGGTTCTTGTCTGTTCATTCTGAGTCCCGAGTCCAAGGTACAGTAGTTTCCCCCAAGAGTTCCTGCCATGATGCTAACTGAGAGGCAAGGGGTAGGTCAAGCCAACAGGCACATTTCAAGGTCCTGTTTATGTCATCTTGGTTAACAACCTCTTCATCAGAGCAAGTCACTTGCCTGAGGTCAGTCTGAGAGTGAGTATGCTTGACCTCTCTAGGAAGGAGCTGAAAGTTCTGTGCTGAAGATACAGGGAGTAAGCTGCTGAGGCCCAGGCACTGCTCAGCCTACTGGGGCATGGACAGAGTCTGTCCTTAGAGTCAAACCTCCAGGCACAGAGCAGGGGAATTAAAGAATAAGTAAAATCAACAAAAACTAGTCAGAACAAGCACTGCAGTTTGAGTTGTGCCATCTTGGCAAAGTACAGCAATGTATATTTTACATCCTCCAGGGACCCCGGAGACTGAAGGTCGCTAGGGATGTGGTCTCAGGTCAAAGGATCCTGCTTAAGTTCACTCTTTCTAGTCTGAATGAGCCTGCACAAGTTGCTGGTCTTCCCTCACTTTCCTCATCGGCCAAGTGGGGACCATAAAGATACATGCACCATGAGTATTATAAAAATGTGCCTGGGACATAATGAATGCTTAATAAACATTGTTACCTATATCCTCACTAGCGTGTGTTTTACCAGCATTGACTAGTTTGCAGAAAACAAGAAGCAGATACAAAACACAGTAAATGTGTCTGCAGAGAGCACACTTATTTAAATCACTCTAGGAATCAATCAAGGTAACCAGATAGTGCTTAGAGACGTAAGGAGACGAATGGCATGTACTGGATGCCCATCGTGGCTCCTTTGATGTACTGAGAACCTTACATATATTCTCAAACGTAGTATCATTAGCGGAGACACAGAAGAGCTGTCAGCCTTCCTTAGGATCAGGTCAAAAGCTGTGTAGAGTTTGGGCCTAAGGCAACTTTAGCCCTGTTGCAGCCCCGCTTCCAACCACGATTTGCTTAGAAGCTCATGGCTGTGGCTCTGCTGCTAAAGTGCGGTGTGTCTGAGAGTGCGGCTCATTCTGTGAGCTGGCCGTACGTCTTCCCAGCCTTCTCAGTACCGCTCAGCTCCTGCCTCGCCTCCAGAAGCTCCTCAGGATTGTCCTAGCAGAGCCACCCATGCTTGCTGGGCTCCATATCTGATGTGTCAATTGTTGTCTCTGGGGCTCACGTTCCAAAGTCTCTTACAATAAGTACTGACTAGTATGAAGAGAATCCGGCTCGCGGCCTTATATTGACAGAAGCCTCAGAAACGGGCCCTCACCATGCTGTCCCCACTCTTGGTGCCTTCTGGGGAGCTGTATCTATCTCCAGCTTTTATTCCCTTTCTCCTGATGCTGCTGGCTTACAAGTCCCCTTGCTGGTGGGCCTGAGGTAAGTGGGACTTTGCTTAGAACCTTGCCGTGATGCCGCTCACGTCCTCTACCCACAGCCATCTTGAGTGAGCTCTTGCAGAGGGAGAACCGCGTCCTGCACTTCTGGACCTTGAAGAAGCGGCGGTTAGACCAGTGTCAGCAGTATGTGGTTTTTGAGCGCAGCGCTAAGCAGGTATGTCAAGACCTCCCTTGGCTTTGCTTCACTGCTGAGCAGAGTGCAGAGGTCAGCAGTAGCGGGCAGCGTTAATTCGAGGAGCAGAGGGTGACAGGATAAGGGAGAACAAGTTTCCCGTTTGTCAGTAATTTGGATTTTTCTAGGCATTCAGTCTTGAGTTTGACACTAGGAGATACGAGAGGCAGAACAGGTGTTCCCTGGGTCTGAGCTATGATAGCCTCCAGTTTATACATAGATACTAACTGGGTCTGATAGATGATAGCCCCACGTTTACTGCTCTGTGGTGGGCTGTTCCAACTCGAAGGAGAACCTCCATAAGTTTAAAAAAAAAAAAAACCCTTCCTCGGAGCTGCACGCCTACTATCCTGTCACATTTCCTGGGTCCCAAACCTTAAGCCTTCCTCCTCGTGTGGCGCGCCCGCCCACTGACAGCTGCCTTCTGAGGGACTGGTGGTGGCGTTTCCTCCTACAGGCGCTAGACTGGATCCAAGAAACAGGAGAATATTACCTCTCAACACATACCTCCACTGGAGAGAGCATGGAGGAGACTCAGGAGCTGCTGAAAGGATATGGGGAATTCAGGGTGCCCGCCAAGGTAGGAAGTACCCCAAGCCCTTCCCCGAGTCCTCCCAGCATACCCAACCCCTCTGTGGGCAACTTTACACTATGGAAACAAGAGCAGCCTCTGTACACAGAAATGTGCAGCCTTGGTGGCACAAGGAGAGTATGTTTGGGACTGCCTCCTTTGGACCCCAAGTTTTCCTCAAATTATATCTCCAAATAGGATGTCAGTTACTAATACACTCCACCACCATGCTCCAGATTCTGGGGTCTCCTTTGTTCTCTCAGACCAGATAAGGTGAAAGGGCACACTCATGTAAAACTGCACAGACGTTATAAACAATGTCTGGGGGTAGCCTTCTCTTGGTCACTGTGACGTGTTGTCATCTACAAATGCATCGGGCTATCTGTGTGTGTTTCTGGGGATGCCCGAGGCCTGGGGATTGCGGGTTAGACATACCTAAGTTCTATATGTGTCTACATATTCTTAACATTTAAATGCCTTGGAGAGTACAGCTTATGGGATGGGAGAGGAACTCAAGAAGTAATGAAAATCCAGGGTGCCTACCAAATAGGATGTTTCATGGTATGGAAGTAAGAGCAGTCACTGTATACAACACTGACAACACTGTGTGTTGGGAAGCCACTAAGGACAGGCTCCCAAAATGGTGACTTCCCAGTTTTCGGACTTATTTCCATTTGTCCTCTGACCTGCTAGTGACCAGGTTAGGTGTTGGGGGAGCAAGCTGTCCACACCTCCACGAGCTTGTCTCGTTTACACTGAGGGAGCAGGGGTGCTGTAATGGAAGAAAACCTGACTCATGCCAGTTCTCACAGCCATCACTTGACATGAGGACCCTTGTTTTGAATGAAAAGATGATGTGTCATAGACCTCTCTTCGCAGTACCTTATGGATCTGCCAGCTTTCCTGAGCCAATATTTGAAAGCAGTTACCCATATTATGACTCTGCTGTGAACTCAGTGCTGGGCAGGTAGCCCTGAACTGTTGGGAGTTTGGGGGCGGTTTGCCGGCTGTGAAGAGCTGTTGAGTTCAGATGGGATGGTCATCTCAACACCAGCTAGGGAAATGGCACAGAAAAAGTAACAGATGAACAGAACCCTGTTCAAATCCAAAAGTGGTTTCTGGGGTCACCAGTGTGGGTCTATCTGCCCCTCTCCTAATGGTGTCAAAAGGGACACATTACAGGATGAATGCTATCAGCCGCACGTGCTTGGGTGGGACCAGAGTCTGTTTACAAACCAAGTGGAAATGCAGAGAACTCAGTCACGTTAGTTGATCCTTTACCATGTGCTCCATAGCTTTGTCATCTTCCATCCATCATTTCTGCCCTACACTGTAGCGGCTTCTGCTTCAATAGATTGTAATCTCTAGGCCTTTCCTTCCTTTTCGTCCATGCTACTCCTCTTGTCTTTAAAGGGTCACCTTGGCCCAGCACCCCTCCATTCAGGAACTTTAATGGCTGCCCATGCCTTCAGGCCCCAGGCCCCCCCACATCACAGCTCCCTCGTTGGTTGTTTCTTTGTACTAGCTCGGGCTTCAGCAGAGTTGGATGCACTTTCTTGCTCTCCAAGAGATCCATCCCATAATTTTGCCTCACTGCCACATCCATACAAGTTTCCCACCTAAAATAGTGTCCCTTCTCTCTAGTTTGTGCTTTGGAAAGAAGCCCACCTTTATGGTCCAGTGCCACCTCTTCTAGGGTCCTGTCTACCTCAGAGCCCTCTCCGGCTGCGCTCTCAGCCACCATGTGCATAGCCTTCTGGGAACCGGCGCAGGCCATGCTTTCTCCAAGAGTCTCCATGGAGTGATGTCCCCTACAATATCCCTGAAGACAAGAACCCCCGTTATTCACCTAGTGTTCCCCACGTTACCTCATGCAGCTAATGTCTTGAAGGGAGGTCACAGGCACACGTGAACATTAGGGATCTCGGGTAGCTTTCAGAAGGACTACCCTCAAGCCTAGTTTAACATGGCTGTTGTAATGTGGCTCTCCACTTCCTGTCTTCCTCCCAGCTGAACGATGTCTGTCGGTAGTTGCTGTGTTCCCTTCTAGCACCTTCTCCACCTCAGAGTTATTTGTGTCAGAATGCTTACTGGCTAACAGCTTGGGTGAGGAGCCTCTGACTGAAGCCCCCTGCCCCACCTCAGAGGCAACTCTTAGCTCCCCCGAGGTGAACTACTTTTAACCAGTCAGTTCTGGCTTTTGGTGTTTATAGCCAGTGAAATGAACTTGGCAGGGAAAGGGAACTGACCTTGAGTGACAGAGAAGAAAGATAGTGGCCCTCACAATTGAATAGTGCAACAAGTTATACTGAATTATTACTCTCTGCCTCAAAGAAGAGATCAAGGCGACGAGACACTGAATATAGGAAGGCAATTTTATATAAGAACCTTCAAATTTAAGAATAAAAATGAGACCGAGATTTGGCGGAGGTAAGAACACACAATTGCACATTGTGGTGCACCTATAGGTGATCTGGTTAGAAGAAAACAAATTATACTTTCTACTGTTTCAAAAATTACAGGGGAAAAGGCGCTTAATGACAGGGAAGCTGAACTCAGCATCTGACAGAACGCCATTTCTTCTAAAAAACAAAGTCATTTTTAGATTTTTTTTCTTTCCCTTTTACAATCCAGTGGATTTTTTTTTTTTTTTAGTATATTCACAAGCTCATATAATGATTGCCACAGCTGAGTTCCAGAAACCCCATACGCATTAGGAGTTAACTAGTCAGCTCCTCCTCTCCTCAGGCGTGGGCCCATGCCATGCATTTTATAGAAATAAAATCATTCGAGGTGTGACCTGTGTCTAGCTTTTTCCCCTTAGCATGATGTTTTCAGCATTCACCCGTGTTTTAATGTGTGTCAGCACCTCATCCTTTTTTGATGACTAAGTAATATTTCATTACACAGATCTAGCTTTATCATTTATCTGATGGTTATTTACTTACTGTTTATTGCATGGGTAATATTTAGTTTGGAGGTTTTTATGAATAATGTTACTATTTACACTGCATGCAAGTTTTGTTTGAGTTTATTCTTTCACTTCTCTTACATGTATATGAGAGTGCTGTGGCTAGGTCATACTGTGCCCCTCTGTGTAATTTTGAGGAATTTGCAGTTCCAAAGCGGCTCTCACCAGCAGTGTGTGCCGTGCTGTCTGTCTTAAGGAGTGTGAGAGAACAGGGAGACCCACTGTGTTACCCACTCTGACTCAAATGGTCCTCCTGTTTCTGCCCCTACTCTGGACTTTCCCTGCCTTTTTTCTGTGTTTTCACTTCAATTCTACAACCCACCACCTGATCCCAGTCTCCATAGTTCAGATCACCAGAAAACACCCTCAGCTCAGTTGTCATGCTGTCAATGTCCCCTTTTAAACAGATTTTTTTTTAAATATCCAGGACACACCTAAACAGTAATCTGCCTTCTACTGGTGAGCTGCCCTTGTGGGACAAGTTTTGACCTTTGATCTCATCAGCGGCAGCCAGGAATGGGACAAGTCACATTCAGATTGTATTTAGTGGGGGCTATGGCCATGGTTGGTGTCCCATTGGGCTGACTGTTCTGGCTTTGCTCACCCTTAAACATTAGATTTAGCATACACACACACACACACACACACACACACACACACAAACACACACACACACACACACACCGCCACTCACTTCTAGACAGTGAAGATAGACGAGAAAGGCAGAACACTCAGCTTTCAAGCCTACTGAGGAGGACACATAGGTAACTACACCAGACACACGCTGAGATAGAGGTCTGTACATGGGACTGTGGGTGTATTCCCACCTGTCTGCAGGGGGCTACTTGGCTGAGGGCAGGACACACAGGCACCATTCCCACCACGGATGGGGATGACATCCAGCACGGCTGTGGTTTAAGAGTGGAGACCCTCGGAGATGGGCCCAGGTGGGGTAGAGCTTGACCACACTGCTGACTGTTCGCTCCTCATCCTCCAGGAAGACACAGGGTAATCTCAGTCACAGGCTTTCTCTTTATTGATCCCAATCAATGCCTTCCGATTCAGGTCCCACTAGCAGAACAGCCACCACCTGGCTGCAGTCACCATCTTCAGTGAAGTCACCTTACCAGGAACAGAGAAGAGTGACTTTCAACACTTTTATATAAAAAGGGAGGTTTCTTGATTATTAGAACAAAAAATCAGGCACTTTTAAGAAAAATAACCAGCAATAACAACAACAACAACAAAAATTCTCCCACAGGAGAAAGATTTTTTTTTTTTAACCCTAAGAGAAATGATGTGCAAATCTTGAGGATCCCAGGCGTCTTGCCCTCCCCAGTTCCTGCAGTAGTTACTGCTTCTGTTTCGTGGTGGAGGGATGTTCCTCCCACCCTCACACCTACCTCTTCTCTCCCATTCCGACGCCCTTCCAGGCCTTGACTCTCAGCCCCTGGCCAGCCCAACACTGTGACAGGAGCTGCAATCTTGGTTTCTACTTTTCAGTCTTGGACTTAGCCTCTGAGTCGCTCCTCTTGTGTTGGAACTTTCTGGAACACACAGCAGCTGGGGAGTACCTGCCAGTCCCCCTAGCCAAGACTCAGCTTCCTTCTCTTGAGCTTTTTTTTTTTTTTTTTAAGATTTATTTTATGTATATGAGTACACTGTCTTCATGCACACCAGAAGAGGGCAGCAGATCTTTTACAGATGGTTGTGAGCCACCATGTGGTTGCTGGGAATTGAACTCAGGACCTCTGGAAGAGCAGCAAGTGCTCTTAACTGCTGAGCCATCTCTCCAGCCCCTCTCTTGAGCTTTTTAACCTCAGGCTCGCGCTTTCCAGCCGTACCTGTGGCCCCAGCCCTGCTGGCTGCAGGTTTCTTTCCCTTGGCGTCGCATGTATCAGCTTTCTCACCCATAGTCTTGCAGTCTGGGAAAGATCTGCTCTTTTCAACTGCAACGCCCATGATCTTTCTGCCTCGCTCCTTGTTTCCTCCCTAAGAGCATGGTCCAAACTTTGGACCTCCTTTTCTCAAAAGAACATTTTCCTTATAGCAAATTATTTAAATGTTACTTCCGTTTCCTTAAGATTTCCCAGGTATTTCTGATAAATTTTAGCTTCAAAATCCAAACTTATGCTAAAAGGTGAGCAAGCGTTTGCTGCGCTCAGCACCTGTTTTCCCTGTCTTACCCTGCAGGCTTCCCCTGCCTTCTCGTGCGGCTCTGCCTTCATCTTCTCCTTTGTAACGTCCCTCTGTTACAACACACTTCTCACTTTGACATTCAATTACATGATGCCCCGAGCTGTCAGCTATTTTGTATGAAAATCTTGTCCCCTCTGGAGATTTTAGATAGGGACAAATGAATATCTTTTTTTTTTTTTTTATCTTTTACTTTATTTCTCCTTTTGTTTATCCTCCAAGCCCTACCCACAGCTCTGCAGAGAGCTGTCAACAGAGGAGATGCTAGACACGTTCTTGGTACAAATGAAGTTAACCCAACACATGTCAGAATTTTGCCTGGTTAGCCCTGTAATAGGCGCCGACTAAGTTCACCCTTTTATCTCCCTCGAACAGAAAGAGAGAGGAAATCTCACAGTAAAGCAGACAGAAGCCTGCTAGTTAGGTTCGTCAGATCCTAGCCCGTGCCAGCTTACGTGATGTTTCATGGTGCCTGCCTCGGGTACCGACTCAGAGGCAGATGCTGCTGCCACTACTGATGCTGAGCTGAGCCTGGAGTATTTGCCCCTGGCTCACAGAGACTTGTCTATCTCTCTCTCTGCATGCTTCTTTTAAAACTCAGATGAGTCTCAGATGTGGTGATAACATGGCCTTGTGAGGACTTCCCCCTTAGAACCTTTAACTGTCTAGAAATCTTTGGAAAGGGTAGGGCCTCAGAAGCCCCACCCATCCCCCATGATGGAAAGCCAATAGGCCCAATGTTGTGCAGCTTGCCTTTAGGTGGTCACAGCTGCTGACAGCCTGAGAGAGTAGTGGCCACACCACACCTGGGAGACAGTGTTTCACTGCACAGGTTCTTACAGCGACTCCAGTGGGCACCTGCCACATTCTGGGCATGTTCTACATAGTACACGTCATTGGCCCATTAATGTTCGCAATAGCTGTATGAAGCAGGCACTATTATGATTCCTATTTTGTGGGTAAGGAACTGACAGGGCATAGGAAATTTCAATAATTTGCTCCAGGCCGCTCAAAAGTGGCCATGCAAATGCAGGCCTCAGCTGAGAGGTTACCTATGGCTGCCAAGCAGAACGGAGTGGGGCTCGGGGCAAAAGAATGCGACCCAGTAACGTTAGGCCATCTCTCGGGGCAGCAAACGAAAGAGAAGGTGAAGCTTCTGATCCAGCTAGCGGACAGCTTTGTGGAAAAGGGCCACATCCACGCCACAGAGATCAGGAAGTGGGTGACCACGGTGGACAAGCACTACCGAGATTTCTCCCTGAGGATGGGGAAGTACCGGTACTCCCTGGAGAAAGCCCTGGGAGTCAACACAGAGGTACGTAGGAGATGCTGCCCATGGGAGCTGCTGCTACCCTAACCCCTCCCACTCAGGGCCACTGGCCTCATCTCCTTCGATGGAGCATGTTTCCAGGGCAGTCCTTCTGAGCGGCAGACCCCATGAACCGAGTGCCTTTTTAATGGGTTTGGGGGACCTTCCTGAGCCAATCGTCTCAATACCCATGATTAATGTTCTCTGTACTGCAGAACTGGCTGGCCAGGAGCAAGGCCTATGAATACAAAGCCCCTTTATCTTGGTCTCATCAGTATTATCATCTAACCAATTATGTTAATGAGCCCAAGATTAGAGTCCCTCCTATGTATACGAATGATTTTGAGGAATAAGGGCCACAGTGTGCGTAAAGGCTCTTCGACATTTCAACTAAGAGAAGGTACCACGTTCCATGAAGCAAAGGAAGACTGACTTTTAATCTCTTTTTTATAATAGAGGTCGTTAACCTCTGAATTAAAAGCTAAATCCAGCCTGGTGTTTAGTCCTAGGATTTCTAATTCATGTATCTTTAAACAGGGCCATGCTCTGAAACAGAACAGCCTCAAGTAAAGTGGTCAAACCACTAAAATTTGAGGCTCCTGAGGTCTATCCCCCAGGCAGTGAGTTTTCTTCTGGGGGTCCCACCATACATGATACCAGAGATGGCTTAAGCAAGCAGGGGTGAGCAATTGCAGGGTTCAGTCATTGACCAGGTATTTTGCTTGTTTCCAAGAGGAGCTGCCTGCTTAAATAAAAATAGTTTATTTATTTTTTCCTGACAAATGAGAGGTTTTCAGAGTTTTCCTGTATTTATGTTTCAAGTTTATTTTATTGATGAAGAACCTATTCTGGCTAATTCATGTTTAGATTTCGCCAAGGCCAAAGGCCTGGAAAACAGATGCATACGGTCTGTAGCTACAGATAGTAGCACTAAATATTTTGCCAAAACATTCTACACCTTTTTTTTTTACTTGAAAGGAAGAATTTCTCTATGAACAGGACTCGTGAGGTGAGACCTTGTAGGATCCCCCATCTTGTCGTCCTCTTTCATTAGGCCGTTTTCACTACTTCCCCCCAACTCGTTGGAGGGGTTTCCTAAGGCTTCCCCCAGGGTGATGCCTGTGACACTTCTCGTGCAGGATAACAAGGACCTCGAGCTGGACATCATCCCAGCAAGCCTTTCGGATCGTGAGGTCAAACTCCGGGATGCTAACCACGAGGTCAATGAAGAGAAACGGAAGTCAGCTCGGAAGAAAGAGTATGTGCTGGGGGGAGGGGGGGCGGGCTCCCACTCCCACTCCCACTGTGCCTAACAGGCTCTTCCTTAACTCTCCCTGCTGCCCATCCCTTGTGGCAACGTAATATGTCATCTTGTTGACCTGCAGGTGTTGGGGTGGACATTGAGGAGATGGACTCACCGGAGACCTCTGTGTTGTCTACTGTACTCAAGCGCCCCTCACATAGCAGAGGCTTCCCAAGGGATGGCCACCTCTTAGGCCACCAAATCTTACTTCACAGTGTCAGACCTCAATAGTAACCAAACCAAACCACTTCACGTAACAGAAATCTGTCCCAGGGAAGCTAAGCAACTCTTCCCAGAGGCCACAGTCGGTATATAGGAACTAGATCCAGGATTCCGGCCCTTCACCATGGCAAAGCCACGTTTGCTTTCTAATTCGTCTCTCGCCAGCCCCAAGTTTCTAACCAAGTCACGCTGCCCTCTGAGTAATGACCAGACTCCTCACCTTATCGCCATTTGTGGCCCCAACCTAAGTCAGTCTTACTTCAGAGCGCTCCCCAGTTCAAGTGATATACAATAGACAGATCACTGTCACTGACTCCCTCAGCGGCAAGAGCATTAGCTACAGTTGCTCATGCAGTGTTCCTGGCCCAGAACCCTCCTCTTTGAGTTTGAGTCTTTCCTTCCCTCTCTTGTTCCCTCCCCGCCTCTCTCTCGCTCTGTGTGTGTGTGTGTGTGTGTGTGTGTGTGTGTGTGTGTATGTATGTAGTTTCATTTGCCCCCCCACCCCCGTGTGCCACCTCAACCCTATTGATTCTTTAAAATGCAGCTCACTCCATGTGCCTCCGTGGATCCTTACCTAGGTCCTCTGTTGCCATTGTCCTATTCCTCTCTGAACATCTGCCCTTCTCTTTACTGATTCTGTGGTCATGCCCCATGAGCTAGATTAAACTCTCTGGGGATAAGGAATGTTTTATACTCTCTTATGTGAACCAGTGGTTCCAAGAGGAACATGGATACCATAGTTAACCAAGAGACATTTATGGAAGATTATTGGCTATGGGAACTGAAACCTTAGGTAAAGGACAAGAAGGTATCCAAAGTTACATCACAGATAAACCCCGCAGCTGAACACAGCGACCCATAGCTCTCATGCTCAGGAGGTTAAGACGGGAAGGTTGGCAGGTCAAGGCCAGTCTGTGCTATATAGTGAGCCTCTATCTTAAAAAAAGAAACTGAGAAAGGAGTGAGGGATGGAGGGTAAAAGGAAGGAAGGAAAACCGGTTGATGACATCAGTTTTCTTACTAGAATTTTAGGACTGTGCTTGGGCCAGAGGAAAAAGGATGCTGGGTAAGGGTTTCAAACACCTCCCCTCCCTCATCCCTACATCTGGTTCAGATGTTTGTATTTCAGTCTTTGCCTGGTGAGTAATATTTTAAATGGAAAGGAAGACGCACCTTGAAACTGGCCCTGAGGGTGAATTGTAGGTGTCAGAGGCAAAGTCCACAGCTAAGTTTACTCCATGTGGAGCCATGTCGGGACGAGGCAGGTGAGATAGAAAAGGGATGCAAAGACTCAAACCTTCCAGAAGAATCTGAAGTTGCCTGAGAGTTCCATAAACGGAATCCTTTTTCCTCCTCAGAATAAGAATGGCTAGAGCTGGAATCCATTTAGAGAGCTGGGAGCAATTTATCATTAGCTTCCTGCTCTGTTCTCTAAGCTCACCCAGCCCTCTATAGTCATGAGTCCCACATCCTCCCACTTACCTCGCCCTGGATTATAAATATTCAGGAAAAAAACTATGTGCGGAACAATCAGAGCTTATGTCCATGTCATTATTTTCTAAGCAATATAATACAGCAACTCTTTGTGTAGCACTCACACTGCCTTGGGTGTTACAAGTGATCTAGAGGTTATTTAAAATGAACAGGGATGTATGTAAGTTATTTGCAGATACTACGCCATTTTATCGGAGGAACTTGGGCAGCTGCATGTTTGGGGACCCACAGGGATCCTAGAACCAATCCACTGAGGCTACATTCTTGGTGACTCTTGACTACATCTGGCACAACACGTGGCTCTTTTGGTTGGTGGCTTAGGAGGTGGTTCCCTCACATTTCACGTTAATCAGGAGTCACAGGGCCTTGAGCATGGGAAGACTAAGCTATGTCACTCTTACGGTAGCTTGCTGCTTTACCTTTCTGAAGCTGAGGTTGTACAAATCACACATATGCAGAGATAGTAAAAGGGGCATTATGAAGAATATTATATTCTGAGTAATGCTAGAAAAAATAAGTGTGTCTAGGATTAAGTAGTTAATTTTATCAAAATGAAAGGGAGACTGTAACTTTCATAAGACTGAAGAAACAAAAGCTGGTAGTGAAGCCAGAGTGTCTTTAGTGTGAGGTTGTATTGGCTTGTAGAGCTGGGTAAGAAAGCACCCCAGCTAGGTGAGTTGAACAGCAGAAATGTATGTGTCCTAGAAGCCAGAGACCTGAAACCAAGGAATGAGAAATGTCCATTCCCTCTGAGGTGGAGTGGGAAAGATCTGTTTCCGGCTTCCCCCTCGTTTGTTAGTGGGATACTCACGTTCATGTGACCTTCTTCCTGAATATTCATGCCTGTGTGCAAATCTCCCCTTCTACAAGGACATTGACCATTCCACATTGAGATCCACCCCAGACCTTCTAATGATCATTCAAAGAAAGTCAAGATCTGAGGAATGGAGGGATGGGATTTGAATGCACTAATTCTAGAGGGCATAATTCAAGCCATAACAGAGAAAGGAGCAAAGGAGAGGGTTGTATTTGGCCGACCCTCCTGGCTTCTTTCTGGGACAGTAAAGGAAAAGCAAAAGCAAGCAGCAGGTGGTGGCGAGAGTGGAGGAGTGCGCTGTGAAGAAGGTTAACACAGAGGAAGCAGGCAGGAGAGAAAGAATGAGAGGACGGAGGAGACCCGAGGCAAGACCAAAGACCACGTCCCAAAGCTGCCCGTGCTCCTTCAGATCTTCCCGACAGGCTGAGAATTTCCCAGGATCCCATGCACCTGGCTGTTTCTCACCTGATCTTACCTAATCTTTGCAGCAGTCTGGGGAAGTCAGCTGTGCTGTAGATAAGAAGTCCCGAGGTGTGGAGAGGCAGGTCCTACTTCTAGTAACCGACAGATTCCTAATTCAGTTCCAGTTTGTCTAACTGCAGCAGTCACACACTTCCCGCTCTACCAGCAGAGGAGACGGGAGAAGAGAGTGGAGACTTCTGCAAAAGGGAAGTCTTTTTACATCAATCCTTTAACTTTCGCAAAAGGCCACTATCAGAGCGATATATTGCTTTAAGGGAAAGCCCGGCAAGATGACGATCCTGAAAAGGATACTGCTTGTACAATATTTCTTCTGGTCATGCTTTCCAAAGGACACAGCGTGGGGGAATTATTTCTCAATTTTTTCATGTGATAGAATGCCTGAAAATAGGAGTGCTCGGCATAGACTATATAAAAAACTGAAATGTAGCATAAGTCTATAAATAGGTAGTTTGTACTAAAATAGATTGTCAGATGCCAGCTAACAAGCTCTATTTCTAACAAAAATTATAAAGAGAAAAAACTAAAGTAGAGGAAGCCGTGTGTGCTCAGGCCCATCGTGTCATTTAGGGGTCCAACGAGGGTGTCCTGTCCTTAAAGATACAGAACAGAAACCTCCGTTCACAGGGTCCTGGGCAGCATTACTCACCTAAGGTTATGAATTAATACTGCACATGACAGATTGGGGTAGCTAGGTGAGTGATGCAAATAAATCTCACTGGAGATACTGCCTCAATACCAAGTAAGGTCCGCTGAGGTCAGAGGTCAGCAAACTGTGACCCACAGGTCAAATTGGACTCAACCTCTATTTGTCGTATAGTCTATAATCTAACAGTGATTCTTATATACCCAACGGCTTGAAGAAATCCAACAGACTATCCTATGGGGACACATAAACATTTCGGTGCCGCGGTTTGATTGGGACACATCTGCACTTATCTCTGTGCTGCCTCTCGCGTTACTCAGCTGTGGCGAGTGGTCATGCCACATACTGAACAGCCCATAAATATAATCCAGCTCTTGGCAGAAAGCTTTGTAAAGCCCTGAGCACAGTGACATGTCGGACATCTCCGCCTGGCTTGGAATCTGTTTGACTTGAGTACTGAACTACTTCAGTGCTACGCTATAAACTGCTGAGCACATGTGCTGCAGGAGCTCTAAGAGAGACATGGAAGACTGCTGTCCTTCCACGTCTGGCTGCTGAGCCGCAGTGTGAGCAGCCACATATCCTGAGCACACATGCTCACGCCTACAGCCGACAGCCCGTGTGCTTCAGCTCAGTGATGTAGGAATAAGTGGAAACGGGCAAGAAAGTGGAAACGGCTGGGCACAGACATAGGGAAGAGATGGAGGGCAAATGACCAGGGTGAGAGAGGAACCCGACCCAAGAGAGAAAGGAGCTTTGTTGACATAGTTGAGAACAGGACACTCAAGTGTCACAAGTGCCAGGGTGAGGGAGTGAGGTTGGAGAGGAGGCAACCTGTCCGTAAGCAGCTGAAAGCCTGTTCATTTTCCTCCCAGGTTCATCATGGCTGAACTGCTGCAGACGGAGAAGGCTTACGTCAGGGACTTACACGAGTGCTTAGAGGTAAGTTTAGCAGTTGTCAGTCCCCAGCATCTTGCAGAAGTGGTACTCTGGCCCTTATTAACCCCTTGAGAGCTCCTTGGTGCTCTTCCTCTTTTGCTGGAGAGTAAAAAGGCAGTCAGGAGGTCTTCTGGAGTCAAGCGCAACTACACGGAAGTTTAAAGTGCTGTTGAAGAGAAGGGCCCATACTTCTCTCAAGCTGGAGCGAGATCCAGACCCCACCCCTTCAAAAAGAAACTAGAGGGTGGGGGAGAGAAAAGTGTTCCAGGCACTTCATTTCAAAACATAAACTATGGCACAGATTTAATAATAACAAGACTGGTGCCTGCCCATGCTGAGGTTCGGGGTGATGTAGTGGCGAGGTTTTCTCTCTCTCTGTCCCACTTGTTAAACACTTCGCCTTTGGAACTCTATGCAGTCACAGCCCCACTCTTGCCTCACATGGTTGTGAGGCCACATGGCGGGCCTCTTTTGTCTGGGTCTCTTGTAGCACTCTTGCCGGTGATGACTGTCACTGTCTTACAGACCTACCTGTGGGAAATGACCAGCGGTGTGGAGGAGATCCCCCCTGGGATCCTCAATAAGGAGCACGTCATCTTTGGCAACATCCAAGAGATCTACGACTTCCACAACAAGTAGGTCGGGCGGGGGGGGGGGGGCGGTTCGGGTGAGCACCCTGGGCGTGGACCTGCCAGGCTTCTGGCTGCCCGTCGAGTGGCTCAGAGCCGCTAGGAAACCTACTTTACCTGACGCTGTCTTTGTCACCTGGTCAGATCTCGTAGCCGGTTGCTGTCACACTCCTTTCTTGTTTACCGTGCCTCCACAGTCGTTCAGAATGCTTGCCAGAAAGAGAAGGTACTGATCTGCAGTGCCTTTCTCAGTTCTCCTGAGGAGCAAGCAGCATCCTCATTTGCTCAGGTGACGTGGTTACCAGAGCACTGAGGAAGCAAGAGTGGCTTCACCCCACTAAAGCTGTGGGGAATCCTGACGTCAGCGTTCACCCGGGACTGACCACCCTACATTTCTGGTCTTCAGGGCTTCAAATTCTATCCAACTTTTATCTCAAGCTGCTCCCTCCGCTCCTGGCCATCCCATCCTCCTTACCCTCAGCCATTTATGGATATAAATACACCAAAATATTTGGCACATCACATTTCTCAATAACTTAGAGAAGACTTCATCAATCACCACTGTGTTGTGGTTGCAGTAGAATCATAGAACAGTAAAACCTCACAGCCCGTTTTTCTGGTTCCAAGCTTGAGGTGCAGATCCTTTCTGTTGTGTGTTAAAGCATGTTTGCTGTCAATAGATGGTCAGCAGGAATACTAGTATGACCGACTGTTAGAAATAACTCTGTTTCTCAAATTCAAGTAGAGAGAATCTTGAGATACAGAAAACGGTGTGACAAAGTCCTTGGGCCTTCTCAGGAGCATGCGCAGAGAAAGTTGAGTGAGGCTAGTCCTGGGACTTGGTGAGCTGAGACAGAGACCCTGGAGACAGCATAATCAGCCTCACAAGTCCCAAGGAGACCATGTGCATAGAGAACCACCCTGAGGTAGGACTGGACAACACTGTCCAGGGAGCTGTGTGCAGAGGTGAGGTCTACAGTACACTGTCTAGGGAGCTGTGTGCAGAGGTGAGGTCTATAGTACACTGTCCAGGGAGCTGTGTGCAGAGGTGAGGTCTATAATACACTGTCCAGGGAGCTGTGTGCAGAGGTGAGGTCTCTAGTACACTGTCCAGGGAGCTGTGTGCAGAGGTGAGGTCTGTAGTACACTGTCCAGGGAGCTGTGTGCAGAGGTGAGGTCTGTAGTACACTGTCCAGGGAGCTGTGTGCAGAGGTGAGGTCTCTAGTACACTGTCCAGGGAGCTGTGTGCAGAGGTGAGGTCTGTAGTACACTGTCCAGGGAGCTGTGTGCAGAGGTGAGGTCTCTAGTACACTGTCCAGGGAGCTGTGTGCAGAGGTGAGGTCTATAGTACACTGTAGTCTGTCCAACATGCTAACCAAGGCATATGTACAGCTATTGAACAGCTAAGGAGCTCAGTTCATAATGTTCTTAATTTAAATAGTCATAAGTGAAAAAGAGTGGCTACCGTATTGGGCAGTCTCACTCTAGAAAATGAAAGCTCCTTACTGCTCTCTGCTGGGTACAAGACTGGGTGTGAAGGGCCCTAGACTCTGAAAGGGATGGGGAACTCCTGTGATGAGGGACTCTGTCAAGGTCTCAGTTAAAATGACGTAAGCTGTCGAGTTCCCACGGCATGCTTACCTGTCAGTAAACACGAGACCGAAGGTTGCACCCTGCCTTTCTAGACTGTTAATAACATTTTTCACTCCTTTTTCCCCATCATAAACATCCTTACTTGATTTACCTGCCATTCTCCAGACAGTATTTTTTGTCTTCATGGCGGTCATATTAATAACACTCATATGAGTCTGTTCTTAACCATTGGCCCCAGATTCTATAGTCTGACCTCAGCTCAGTATCGCTCCATCTCCCCCAGGATATCTGAGACGATATCGGACTAGCCAATGGTTAATCACATCACTTGATTTGTTTGCGGTCTTCAAATGTCATCAACCAATCTCCCTTTCCTTGGGTTCTCCCCACATCAGCTGAGTATAGACATCTGGACACCAGCACATGTGCTGCCTGCCAACTCTGCTGTTCCCAAATCAAGGGGAAGGAGCATTCACTTTAAAACTGAACAGTTAATAACAACATATTGAACTCAGCTCTGCTCCTAACTCTGATTTCAGGGAGTCACTCTAGTAAGCCATGGTAAATGGTTTTATATATTCTAAATAGCTATAATTCTAGCTCTAACTTACAACGTGTAGTTCTAACAAATTCTTTTTAAATTCAAATTAAACCACGTGAAAACCCCTGCGCTCTGTGAATCAGGAGAGTAGACACTTCTCCCAGCCACACTGCCAAGCACGTCACCTATGCAGATCACTAAAGAGCCACAGCGAATGACGTCACAGAGATTAAACTGCTTCCTTTCCATGGCAGCATCTCTCTGTCCTCCCCCACCAGCCCCTCTACTGCTTGGTTATATATTTTCCTACACTGTAGTCATTTAGAAGCAATAAATGCTATAAAAACCAAGCACCGGAACAAATGAGTGGTTGAGCGAGCGGCAGTTTGTAAAGAAAGATGACAAATAAATGGCACCTGGTCGGGGGAGGGGAGGGAAAAGACAGTAGGGCAGAAATGTAAGCAGAGGGTAGCGGCCCATGCCTGTGGTGCCAGCACTTGGGAGACTACAGCAGGACGGTGTAGGGTCCAGGCCAGCCTGGACCGTAATCATGGTCAGTGACTGTTTGTGCAGAGAGCATCTTGCATCTGACTATTTGGTCAGCAAAGCCACTGAATTGCAGTGTGACGTAAGAATTGATGCTAGCAATAATGCTGAATTACTATATATCTGCATTCAGATCAAGGGACTCTATAATGTATGTAGAAAGCTACTGACTAAAGGAAATTAATGTTTTAAATTATCCAGAATTCAAAGGAACATCCAATGGCATCACGCTGTGTATTAATTTCCTATATTAGCCAGAGGCTGAGGTTTTACTGTACTGTGTGCTTTCTGCTTAAGCCACACAGGTTTTGATGAATAAAGAAAATATTTTTAAAATCTAAAATCTCTTAATAAATAAAGATAAAATGGCGGGCCAAACTTAGAAAATGCAAACTATAAACTCATTAGAGAACCGTGCTTTTCATTATATATCCAAAACCTGGTACCATGAGCCTGGCACCATGTAAACTTACAGAAAATATTTGCTGGGTGCATGGAAGGATGGATGAATAGGCTAAAAATGAAATTACATCTTGCAAACTTACAGCTAGTGCCATTCAAGTCATAATTGACTAATTGCTTGTGAATATCTGAGAACAGAGAAAAGCTCCTATATAAGACTTTTCCCCAGCATCACTACCAGAACCTCCTAGACCAGCAAAATAATAGGATTTCTAAATGAAGGAGTTTCCTGGGAGCATGGTCACAGGGAGACACACAGCTGCCATGACACTTGCTGCACTCCTCTCAAACCACCAGCTTTTTAACCTGAACGTGTCAGGGACTCTGTTTTCAGCATAGCAATTCAGTGCTGTCTATCAGAAAAGCATACTCCCCTCGTGGCTAATCTTAGCCCGGGTTAGTCACTTAGAGTCCAGACTGTAAGGGAGATGGGGTAGGCGGGAAGACAGCAGAAGGCTAGACAGAGAACGGAGTTGACAGTGGACAGTCCCACCTTAGTGATATCATTAGCTGTGTCACTGGGAAATTGGTGCCCAGATCTGTTCAAATGGTGTCTCTGAAAACTGGCTACCAATATGAGAGGTGTGTGTGTGTGTGTGTGTGTGTGTGTGTGTGTGTGTGTGTGTGTGTGTGTGTGTCTGTGCCTGTGTGTCTGTGTGTATCTGTGCCTGTGTGTCTGTGTGTATCTGTGTGTGTGTGTGTCTGTGTCTCTGTGTGTCTGTGTGTGTGTGTATCTGTGTGTGTTTGTGTGTGTCTGTGTGTGTATCTGTGTGTGTGTGTCCATCCAAGTAGGTGAGATTTGTCTCCAGAACCTTTGTCTTTGGGGATTTTAATCGGAGAAATCTACTTCTGTAGAGACTGCTGTGCAGGGCTTAGTGCATACGTACAGTGGTTTTGTCCCAGCTGAAAGTTAAAGAGGGATGCGAGCCTTGCTCTCTGCTCTCCACACTTGTACTTTATCCCTTTTTCTTACAGCTAAATAAAAGATAATGACGTGCTGTCTGCACAGGAGTTAGGCCTGTTTTCATTGCGTTTTGCTAAGCCTGCTTGGACCACCTAGACAAAAGGAGGATAGTCTATAAATAGATCCTCCAAAGAGTAAAGTTTTGCCTAGTCTAAAATTTGCAATTAAAAAAAAATTGTTTTCATTTTGTCTTGTTAGATATTCAGCTTTGATAATGACAGCTTTTTGTTACGGTACTTCTCTTTCAGTTAAATTCCAGCTTTATTTCTTCCTTTTTTAGTTATTTAGAGATTTAGTGATATTCATATAAATTTGAAAATAACATTTAAATACAGTCTGTACTGTGAGGGCCCAGAGGGACCTCTCAACTATTATGTTTAGGCTCTTTCATTTGTAGTAAAAAGACTGACACTAGAGAGGAGACAGTGCCTTGCCAGAGTTGTACCTGTGCACGTACACACACACACACACACACACACACACACACACACACACACACACACACACACACACACACACACTTTCCCCTCAAGATCAGGCACTGGATTCCAGGGAGTTAAGGATCTCTTGGTTAAGGTCTTCTCTCTCCTTCCCCGACTCCTTAGATGTTATCACACTTTCTGTCCATTGTGTCAAATCAATCCAGCTTAATTCACAGCTAAGACACACTTCCACCTATTTACTCTACAGCTGTGTCAATCAAATCCCACACCTCTACACTAATAACATGGGGGGAAAAATCCATTGTCAGCAAGGGCAAGTTGAGGGCATCAACAATCAAGACCAGCAGCCCCACCCCACCCCACCCCTTTACCGAACTCCTTCCCTCTTAGGCATATCTGGAAACTGTGATTTGGCCAGGCCAGGGTCAGCCAGGAATAGTCACGGTATATGGCAGGGGTGATGGCCAGGTCGGGGGAGGTTCGTGATGCCAGGAGAGCCGCTAAGCAAAGGCCGCTTTTTTAAAAAAGACAAGATTTTATTATGTATCCTTGGATTACTCATTATATAGACCTGGCCACCCTTGAGCTCACAGCAATCCCCCTGCCTCTATCTTCTGGGTGTTGGGACAAAAGGTGTGAGCCACAACACCTGACCAGGACCACGTGTTGCTCATCTTCCTAGAGTTTGTTCTTTGGGTCAGGCCATTTCCAGTTAGGATTCACACAGCGATGAATCCAGTCCAGACTCTGGCCTCTTGTGAGAAGCAGAAAGTGCGGAGAAGCAGAGAGGCGTGGCACAAAACCAGTTCAAAAGAGTGAGGATGGCGGAGGAGAGGGGCTCAACAGAGAGAGGGGGCATCGAGATAGAACTAAGAGAGGGTCTAACAGGTGGAGATGGCTTCTTTGGTGAAAAGGGACACCTTGGACAAGTACGATGGAGAGAGAGTTTGTGAGGGTCGGATGGACCCTGGCTCAGGATGCTCAGGGACGGATGCTGGTCTTATCCCTCAGTTAGGTGGCCACAGACATGAGGGAGAAAGGAGTTGCCATGTAGAGATAACTCTGAGTTAAAACTGACTGAGAAGGGACACGGGAGAGGGAGGCGACTGGTAAGATGAGAAAATGAACCAAAGTACCTAGACAGAGTGGAAATAAGGAAGAAGGGTGAGAGGGGGGATTATAGGAGAAAGGGAAGATTTGGGGGAGGGGGACAGGAAAGGAAAGGGAGAAAGGGGAGAGGTGGAAGGCTGGGATGGAGCGTGAGTAGTAGGTAAGTAGATAGGTTGAGTCACGTGGGCACAATGGGGAGAGGAGGGAAAGATGGCGAAAACTGGATTTCTAGAAGTTCTTACTCAGGAGCATGCACAATGTGTGGTTTTTAAAATGTGTTTTCTCATAATCTAAAAAAAGATAATATACAGAGAGAAAGAGAAAGGGAGGAGAGAGAGAGAGAGAGAGAGAGAGAGAGAGAGAGAGAGAGAGAGAGAGAGAGAGAGAGAGAGAGAAACAACATACTTTTACCTGGATTTGATCCTGTGTCTTCCTCTTCTTTTTTCACAACACAAATTGATTTACTTCCCCTTGAATCACAGTGGTCTGACCTGCAGCCTTTGCTGAGCCACTGGCTCCACCAAGTGGACACAAAGGGGTTGTACAGCTCATGCCTCAGGCCACCTGCAGACTGCAGCTGCTCTCTCCACATTAAGCCTTGCTTAAAGTGTGCACTTTCCGTGCACACACACCCCAAATACCCGTGGTACTAGTTGTATACCTTTTGCCACAAATCACAAAGATGCCAAATGGAAATGCTCAAAGGAGTCCCCAACAGTCATCTAGTTGTGTCCCATGGTTTTGTAGAAGCTGACACCTAACATTTCTGACCTTCTCAGATCGACTCGTGGCACAGACCCATGTGTCATTTCATTACTATCTGGATGTTAGGAAAGAGGAAAGGAAAGACCAGTGATCTTCCCTGGGTCCCAAACCTCCAGGCTAAGTAGAACTACCAGCTTTAAGCAGAACCTGGGGAAAGATGGCCGTGATCTCATTGCTGTTGTTTGTGCTTTCTGTAAGCTTCCAGCACTGAGGCTGAGTGTACACCATTGAAATACCCAAAGAGGCAGTTGATCTCGGATGTGTCACAGTAATGTTAATTTCGGTTGTGCACATTTTGTCACTCTCCTGCCTTGTTGCTAGGCAGCATCTTAGCTGAGATGAATAGCACTGACTGAAGGATTCTTTTCTGTACTTTACCTTATTGTAACATTACTTGATATGACGTGTGCAAACAAAGTTGTGATTCATCCGACCACACGGGCCAGCTATGATGAAGAAGTATTAACTTTGCTTGCTTTCACCGCTTGAGGCTGGGTGCCATGCCTCTTCCCCTCAGCCCTCACTAAGACAAAAAGTTTCTAGAGTGAAATGGAGGGACCAGGGCCAAGAAGCCCATGCTCAGCGCAGGTAACCAAGGTGTGCTGCAGCTGCGGCGAATAGCTCACCTCCGTGTCCTACTTGCTCATGCTCCTAACTATCCCTCAGTTCCCCTCTGTCGTTATGCTAATTGCTCCCTGAGCCACTGCAGTCTACGCTGTGAATCTGCATGGATCTAGTGAGTCTTTAAACTACAGCTCCAGTGGTAAAACCTCAGAAATCCAGCCTGGCTCCACCAGGAAGCAGTGTCCTGGACTCTCACCGTCCAGGTTTTATGTGCACTGTTCCCTGTCCCTCTTTAACCCCAAGCCACACCCTTCCCATTCTCACCATTGCTGGCATTCCAGCAAGTGTGTGCACATAAATACACAACTTTCCCTATGGACGCACATACAGCGTTGATGTGTCACATCCAGCCAACAGAGCAAGGCTGGGAGCTCTTCCAGGAAGGCGTCCCCAAAGCAGTGACACTATATACGAAAGTGATGCTTGGAGAGAAGAGCACTCAAGGTGGTGCTGCTTCCGCTGTGCTCGCTGACAAAACCCAAGGAGAGTTCTAGTAAATGCTAGAGCTGTCACTCGCAGGATTCTTCCAAATTCTGCCTAACACTTTGTATCATAATAGGTTAATAGGGATGGCATTGGTTATGGTTTTGACATGCCTTTAAAAGTTTTATTCCTTTCTAAAAGAGCGCCAGATATTCACACAGAAATATACACCCACCTACCTCCCTCCCTCCCTCCCTCCCTCCCTCCCTCCCTCCCTCCCTCTCTCTCTCTCTCTCTCTCTCTCTCTCTCTCTCTCTCTCTCTCTCCCCTAATTCCGCTACAGTTTATCTGCAGTCACAGACAGGCTGAGGACCAAGACGCTGCTGCAGAACAGTCAAGGGAGTGTTCAGCATCTGAGGGAGGGTTGGCAGCCAGTGGGCTGTAACTTAAACACATCTCAGTGAAGGGGGTTGGAGCGATATTGAACATACTAACTTGATCTGTCGTCTTCATGAACTTCAAGTCTTAAAAGCAAATAGTTTCCCATTCCACTTACCTGCAGCCATGACACTGAGATTTTAGTGACTACGTTCTGCAAACTTCTGAGCCGAAATACCCAGGACAAGGCAAGGCTTGTCCCAGTTTTCAGCTCTTCCTGATAAGTCCAATCCTACAGAAGTGACACAAGGCTTCTCACCTGGCTGCTGTCAACTTGTCAATCCAGAGCGGTTGCCCCAGATGTGATCTGATAGGATTACCCAGGAAGAGTTCTAATCCGTGCAGAGTCACTGATTCAAACCCCAGAGGGCAGAGCACAGCCATGCGTGCCCGCCACTAGTCAAAGTCTGCTGCTCTTACCTATAGTGCAGCTCTTACAGAAAGCTTGGGAAGCACCATGTCCACTTTGTCACATCACACTGTTGGCGTCTTACAGTAGAGAGAGCGGATTCATCCGTCATCTCCTTACATCTTAGGTCACCTTGGAATCTGACTATTGCATACCATCTAATCAAGAGTTTTCCAGGATTGGTTTAGGAGATAGTGACCAGCGACAGATTTTTCAGAACACTCCCAACCTGTAACTTCCCACATGTGAGCTGTGTGTCCTCAGGGGGAATGGGTTTATGACAGTTAAGTATCATTGGCCCTGGTAAGCTATTACTAATTTAGTGCCTCTGTGTGCCAAACTTATGAAATTCTCCAAACTACACATTTTTAAATGAAGGAAATAAGACTTCAGGAAACTTCCTCGTATCTACGTGAACTCTTATTCTTTAGAATGTATTTAATGTTAGCAGGCAAAGATACCGACACCTGGGAACAGCATAACACTAAGCTGGTGGCAGCTGCTGTTAACGCTGTTGTTTGGAGCCAGGTGTGGCAACACATGCCTGTCATCCCAGCAGAAGGAGCAGGCATTCAAGGCTAGCCCTGGCCAGCCTGGAGTATATGAGACTCTGATTTTAAAGGGGACGGTGGGGGAGGAAGGAAAGAAAACCCATTGTTTGTACATACACCAAGCCATAAAGACTCTTTAAAGAAGCACCATCTTTACATACCGATCCCAGAAAATAGCTGACTGTCAGAAACTGGTAAAGGGGTCTGCGATGAACATCAATAAACAGACTGTTGAATTAACCCTGATCATCTACATCTCACCCCACCAACCATAGCCATTGGTAACATCCCTAGAATTTACAGACTGAATCCAGCTACCCACTCCTTTACAAACATACTGTTACTTATGCAAAAGGTATTAAAGTGTCATGTGTCTCTTATGAGGATTCTCAAATATATATAATTTCTTTATTCCACAGAAAGACCTAGCTGTAGAATCATACCATGCATCTAATTCAGCAAGTGGTTTTTTTTCCCCTTGAGGTCTTTCAAACAAAGCATCTTCCTGTAGTTTTTTGGCTCCTCTTTTTACAAAGAGTATTACTTTAGTTAAATTATTAAGATTTTAAGTAAAATTCTAGCCCTGTCTCCATTTTGGGTCAGTTCAATAGCTACAGTTACCGCTGTGTAGTTAACATTGATGTTGATGGGACCTGATCAGCTGATCTTGGAAAAAGAAGAACTCCATGTCACTCTGGGTATCTTTGAAGCTTCTGGAACAAAAAAAACAATTTATACACCAAACAAGGGTTATGATCCAAAGCGTAATCTGGTTGTTTGGCCACCATAAAAGGAGATCAGACTGTATGATGGGGGAGTCAGAATTCAGAGGACTGAAGTAAGAATATTTATGTGAAACTGAGACCCTGACAGTGAGGGCTTGGAGGCATCCTGCAGTCTGAGCATGCTACCCTGGCTTCTTGGACTCTTCCCCTCTTTTGTTCCAAGCTCTCCCCACCCCAAGTCCTCCTTTGATACGTCCCTTGTTTTAGAACAGCTCAGATTCCTTGGCCCACTTGCCCACATGTTCTAGCCCCTTCTCTCAGCACTGTGCAGCCCATCATGGCTTCTCTGAGATGTATGTATAATGTCGATATGTAGATTCACCTTATAAAGTCTATCTCAACACCTTGTGAAAAGCCACTTCTGAAGACAGTGGACTTGTATTGTCTGGTATTCCCTGTGATAGGGACCACACAATAAATGTATATTAGAACTCAGTTCAAGAGATTAAAAGAAATAAATGTATATATGAAATACACCCTTACTTATATACATAAAGGTGGGCATGATTGCCTCAGTGCAACAAAAGTTTCTCTTTCCCTTTGGGCTTTGAGCTACTTTTGATCCTTAGTTCCAGCGTTACTTGGTACTTTTTCCTGTTTCTACTTTAGAATTCATATGAAATGGATCACCTGCAGCCTTTTAAAGGCAGCCAATAGACATGGCACTGTATTGATTTTGAGACTTGGGTGTTTGTATCTCTAAAGCCCAAATCGCATTGTAAAGTTTTTGTTCCACAAGTCAGTTTAAGAAACTCTAAAATTCACATTTACTAGGAGAAAGATTATCACCAAACTCTGATAACTCCCCAAACTTTTAAGTATCTGTCTTATTTTGTTACTCTAGCAATTACTATGTATTACAGACAAAAATTTAAATTACAGATTGATGAAGAAGAAAGTCATCCACAATCCTCCTAATCATTATTAGCATTCTTGCTAACCAAATATTTTTAAATTATAGACATACTTATTTTTCACCACCAAAATGCCTTCCTATATCATTGAAAGCACAAGCAACATGCATAACATTTGTAACCACTTAATGACTAATTATAAGAAACTGTCAAAGTATATGGTTACCATGGTAACCATACAGCACAAGGTAAATCAAAAGGAACCGCCCCCCCCCAATGGTGGAGGAAATTAGTGAAATAACGTGAGGTATTTTAATTTAGTCTTTAAAGTATGCATTTATGTAACTTTAAAATTAAAATTAAACAAAAAAAAGTTAACAGTGAGAACTCTCAGCTACCCCCTGCTTCCACCCTGGCTCTTCACCTGGCCCTGTCTGGTTTTATTAGTATCCTGGGTTAGAAGTAGAATACGTATTCCCTGCTTAGACAACAGGTGGCATGGTCTTCTTTACTTTTGCTGCTCCCCTTGCTATTTCCACTCTGATCGTTAAGGAGATCCTCCACATGAAGAGATGGAATTAGTGTGTTGTCTTTGTGTGTGTTTGTGCACGCATGGTGGGGGTACGTGTGCAAAGTATTCTGTTCTGTGGATACTCCATAGCTCAAGTATTTCATTCTCTGCCAACCACAGTTGCCGTTATAAATGGAAACGTTGTTAGTGCTCGGGACTGGGTACCGTCTTATACGTGTAGATAAGCTATAAGGAGAAATTCCAAGTCTCCAGGAGAGATGAGCACATTCCGAGACTTGGGCGGGCCTATCAGATCGCTCTTTGTAAAGACTGCATCATTTCCCACTCCCAGAAGTAAGCGGCCCAAAGGCCTCATACTTTGTTTTTGTTTGAATGATCTTGAGTACATTTTAAAAAGCAAATTTCATCCCAATAATGCTGGCTTGTTAGAACTGGGACCCTCTAAATCTAACCCTATTTTTTCGTACATTAATTTGTAGTCTGTGTAATAATTCCTTTATAACTTGCTAACAGTGAAAGGAACCAATATGTAGACACCCACAATGTCAGATAAGCCAGCAATTTCATTCCACTTTAAAACATATTGTGATCCCCCTCTGCCCCCACCATTCGATTTCCTTCCCTAATGATATGTGTATGGTAATGCTTGCTCCCAGTGGACAAAGAAAGGGGAAAGTTAGAAAGAGGCCCATGAAGGTTTGGACTTTTTTCCAGCTCATCTTTAGATTCAGTTTGGTGTTTTATATGTATATTATATAAGTATGTATCTATTACATATGTGTGTATACAATATTTACAATATTGCTGATAAAATTAAAGGTCTAATATAGCTACAGTATTTTATTATAAATTGTCATCTCAAATTAATGACTTTTAAATAGCACTAGTTAATCAATTACCATACATGTAAATGGAACAGGTTCCAACATAAAAGCTAACGCCTCACCTTGCTTACCAAGCACAGAATCCACGTGCTCTGGGCCATGGTTGCTGTGTTGACCCCAGCACAGTGCTCTAAGTGGGGTCCTCTATACCAAGGTGTCTGATGCAGCCTTCTCTCCTTTCACAGCATCTTCCTCAAAGAACTGGAGAAGTACGAGCAGCTGCCTGAAGATGTGGGACACTGCTTTGTCACCTGGGTAACCAATCTAAACTCCTCCCCTACTGTTCACATGTCCAGGGGTGCGCCTGGAGCCACTACTCCATGCTTGGCCTAAGGATTGCTGTGACTGCTGGCCTCTCTTGGGACCACGTGCTGCAGAGGCGCCATGAGTAGATCTATTAAAAATAGTATATCTATGGAGAGCAGACCCATCCCCAGGAGAGTCCATGAAGTCAGTCAAGCCCAAGATCCACCTCTAACTCTCTAAGAACTTTCTAGAATTATATGATCAGGAGAGTGGTCCAAGACCACTGCCTAGACTACCAGCTGCTTCCGCAGATCACAGATTTAGAAGTTAGAGCTTGCAGACGCCATCAGTCTGATTCTTGGTGACGCTGCTTTTCCAAATAGAGAAAAGCAGACTTCTGGGCTCTCTATCCCAATTCTGACTTACAGGATGAGTGTGTGGCTGTCCCCGTTCTCAGTGCTGCTGCCATGGGTGACGTCACTGGGCCAGGTGTACCAGGTCCTGATCATCTAAGCTGGAAAACGAACCTTCAGTAGCGTCCCTGCTGCACACTGAGCTCAGGCTCATGGATGTGAATTCAGAGAACTCCGGAAGTCCACTTATGACACCCAGTCCAACTGCACATCCTGCCCAGGCCAGGAGTTCCACTCTGGAGTAATTACTTAGTGCCAGTCTGTACCCAGAATGGCTTTTCTGAATTTCTTCACAATCCAGAGAGCTTATGCCAAGGAGTAGACAGGCCTGTGGGTGTGTCTCAGATTTCAGACCTGAGTGTATCTTAGATAAGAGGCAGGACACACACTGGCGTTTAACAAATATCCCAGCCACTTCAGCTCTGGACCTGGCTCCCAGACAGGCCTTCTTTTCCAAGAATATTAAGACTTTTCCTCTAAGCATCCTTTCATTTCTCACGAAGGCTGCCATCTTGTTTTGTGTCCGTGTGTAAGTTGATGCAGAGCTCATAAAGATACTGATTTTAAAAAGTGATCTATGGTCTTTTGCACAGCAGATATAGAGAAAAGCTTGTGTTGTGCTGCTTCAGGTGAGGGTTATCACCTCTTAGTGATGACAGGCTCCTATTATAAAGCCCCCAAAATATGTTTCGTAAAACCTTTGGTGGTTGGGTAAATTATGCACCTTTTACCAAGAATTACCTCGGAGATTTTCTCAAGTCTAGCGGTCTGTATGTAAGTGTGACACAGGAATGAAAAGAAGAAGCACCCGCTTACAATGCGTTGAATAACACTGGCTCAAACTAAGAAGCTGGCTGCCTTGGGCCTGACTACTTTCAACTGTGGGAATTTAAAGCCACTTATGCAACCTGTGCCATGGTTTCCTCATCTGCAAGATTAGAATAGCTCTAATGCCCAGTGGCGAGGGATGGCCTGAGGAGCAAGTGATGCAATATTCGTAACCCTTAGACAGTGACAACCAGGATAGTAAGTACATGCTACGCTGCCCTCTCAGGAGAGTGTATCCCTGGTGTTCAATGGTTACCAGTGGAAAAAACAGTCACAAAAATTCACCTTTCTCAGTGAAGAGATGAATTCATGACAGAAATAAGTGAAATTTCATCCAAACATAGGTCTTGGGCTTGAGGTAACAATCTCTTTAGGAACCATTGTTCAGACCCTGACAGTGGGTGGGGCCTTGTCCCTTTTTTCTCCCTGACCCTCATCATAGCTCCTCAGAAGTTGGCGATATTAAGGGGCTCCCAAACTAGATGGAGGCATTTGGAATATAAGTGACTCTCACTCTAAGGGTTTTGCTCATTTTTCACTCTGTAGTTGTATTTGTCTTGAAAGGAGACAAATTGCCTTAGTTCTTTTTCAAGAGAGAGAACATAATTATTGGTGATTTAAAATGAGAATAGTTGAGGAGTAAGTTCTACATAAGTTCAGAACATGTTTTCGTTTTTCTGTCTTTCCGACACAGCCTGGTATTAAGCCGAGCTTCTGTTCACTGGGCTTTCCCACATCCCACTAGGAGAAAAGCGTTCCAGAGTCTGTTAGGATCATGGACTGAAGGAACACGAGGCACTTTCCAGGAGGGATTCAGACACTGTACGGCCCATGCTGGGCCTTTTTGGTGTTGTGAAGAAAAGAAGTTATAACCACTAGCTTCCTGTCAACTTAGAGTCATTTGGGAAGACAGAGCCTCAGTTGAGAAAATGTTCCCACCAGATTGTCCTGTGGACAAGCCTGGGAGCATTTTCTTGATTCATGATTGGTGTAGGAGGGCTAACCACCCCTGGGCTGGTGGTCCTGGATGCTATAAGGTAGCAGGCTAAGCGAGCCACGAGGAGCAAGCCAGTAAGCAGCTTTCCTCCATGCCTTCTGGGTCAGTTCCTGCTTCCAGATTCCTGCCTTGAGTTCCTGCCCTGACTATGGATTACAGACTACAAAGCTGTAAGATGAAAAACAAAAAAACAAAACTGTTTTTCTCCAACTTGTGTTTGGTCACGGCATTTTATCAAAACAGTAGAAACCCCTAACTAAGACAGGGAGGAACCAGTGGACACTTACCCTTTGTTGTCTTTGTTGTTTTTCAGGCAGACAAATTTCAGATGTATGTCACCTACTGTAAAAACAAGCCTGATTCCAACCAGCTGATCCTGGAGCACGCAGGCACCTTCTTTGACGTAAGCTGTGGTTTTCCCACTGTCAACAGTCCTGGGGCAGGGGTACAGGGGTGGAGGGGGTTGAGGGTGGGGAAGATGCTTCTCTGCTTTGCCATGGGTGTCTACACTTTCTTCTTGATGGCTGATCTTCTTTACTGGTCACACTAAACCTTCATCTCCTGCATAAAACATTTTGAACAACTAGAAAAAAACAGTATCTGTCTTCTGTTTTACTCAGTCCCATCTCAGTTGTGATTTTGATGGGGCAATTTTTTTCTACATTTTAATACCAAACATAGTTAGACATAAGCCTTGTGTTTAGGGTGGGGCCTGGGATGATATAGATTGTTTTTTAAATTATCTGTATTATCTGTAGGCCCAGCTAGCAATCAATCAAGACACAGATACTTGTTATATTTTAAAATAGCCTTAGTTAACCTGGGGCAGGGCAGATATCAATCCTCTAAACTACCTCCCATAGTGGGGCAGGCATGGGATCCCTGCCTCAGTTCCATGCCATCTGCTTCCAGTAACTTCTATCTACCTCCCATCCATAATCCCAAATACTTGCTAATGTTCTTCATCTGGGCCGGATTCTCCATCCATGCCGCCCATGTGCTTCTCCTCCATCTAACCCATGGCAGCCTTCCTCTCTTCCCTTCAGGTCTCTCTCCTTTCTCCTTCCCAGAATTCCTCTCTCCTAGCCCAACCTATCTCCTTTGCCCTGCCCAGGTGGGATGGCTTTTTATTAAGCAAAAGTTGGGTCACACAGATAGCAAGAAGTAATTAGCATCAAAACACATCAAACTATCCCCCAATAGATATAGCCAGGGTGTTTTGGTTTCTCAATCATAACGGTCCAAAGGTAAGCTCAGTGAACCAGGCCCATCAGCATCACCTGAGAACCATTCCAAAGTGTCAACTCCCCGACTCCAGACTGCTGACAGAATCTCTTCTGGAGGCAGCCTAGCAACCTGAGCTGTAAGGAGTCCACTGATATCTTTGGCACCCACCCCAGTATGTGAACCATTTCAATGACACATTCATTTGCACTGCGGCAACACATTGGACCTTACCAGCCATCTTTGAAAAACTGATTCCTGACTCCTTTGCTTGAGAGGCTATAAGTTGGCCTGACTGTGGCTAGTACTGGGGTATCAGATGTGCAGCCAGAGTTGAACGCTCTTGTCATGGCCTCAAGAGAAGGGAAGCCTGAGATCTCCTGCTTTCTCAGAAACTTGGCTGTTGAATGAGAAGTCTTAGAGGTCAATGGAATAAATCCACTCAGCCTATTGGCCAGAAAGTAAACAGGTAAATAAGTAATGAAGGGTACAAGAGATGTGTAAAAGTAAGGAAAACTGAAAAGTCAGTGAGCAACAGACTAGCACCGATGGCCTCTGCTAGTCCTATCGGAGTGAGAGAAAGTTGTTCTGCAATGTGTGACAGCTGTCAGCCATCATGCTGCCTGAGCTGCGTTCATTACTTCCAGGACATTTTCTATGGCATGTAAAGGAGCAGGCCACTCCCCTAGGAGAATACAAAGACATTGTAACAGGGGTTTTGTACTCCAGTTTACGAAATGAACCTCTTGAGCATCCTTCTAGGCTGACACTACCACAGTAGACTGATTCTGTGGGGACCTTGCTGCTTGGTGAAGGGGTAGCTTGAGTGGGAGAAGCTAGGTAAAGAGCAAACATGCATGGCTTTTTTGAAATAGAAAATCCATCTGAAAACAGGCTCGGGTGTCTGAAGTTGGAATTCCTGGTGTAAAAGAAAATCTTAGGAAAGTACTTCTCTAAGCTGACCCCTGGACTTGCTGGATGCTCTACTGGATTCTCTGTACTCGTGCTTTCTTTGATTGACAGTGCATTTCCTTACTATGTCTCTGGTTGATTAGTCACCAGAGGTGTCCAGAAGGGTCTTTTGAGGTTGGAAATGGATGTGCCCTTCTTTTACTTAGCATTTTAATAACACAATTCCTGTGCCCTCAGTGTGCCTCACGTACTTCTGTGCACATCCTTGGTCGGCATTTTCTTTGCCTAAGATTGTGTCTCTTACACACAGACACATGGATGCACAGAAACACACATATACATACATATGTATCATGCCTCAGGAATCATCCTGTCCTTCACAAAGCCAGATGCTGCACCCTACACAAATTCTGCTGTTTGTGAATGCACTGGGCTTTGTGCCTCTGCATAGAATTGCTGGCAGCTCACCAACAAATGTACCTTCCTGCACACGCACACTCCATCCAAGACCGTTGAGAACTAGTTTGTCTGTTTACCCAGTCTTCCTCCCCGCTCTGCTGTGGTCAGGCACTCCTAGCCCCTCTGAAGTGGCCACTGTGTATCTAGTCTCTTTAAGAGCTGCAATACGTTGCCATTGAATGCCTTGTATTTTATTTCCCCCCACCCCACCCCAGATCCATCAGGAACTGAGCCAGCTTTGCTTATCAGGTCCTGTTTTGGTTCTTTCTTACCCCAGAACCCACTTCCCTTGCCTTCCTTCCTCTGCATTGAGGCATGGCCTTCATTGTTTTCTAACACAGTGATAACTGAGTTGTCCCAGGAGGGGGAGGGGCTTTATCTCCGCTAACTTCCCTCTCCAGTGCTCTATTCCCGTTGGCCGTGATGGACCCTCTGTGTCCTTTGCAGTTGTCTAGTCTCTGTGTGTCCCACAGCCTCTGCTAGACCTTGTGAGAACAAGATCTCATATGTGCTCTTCTCTGTCCTTGCTCTACGGTGAGACTTGGAAGGTGATCATTTTGGTGTAAGATAGAGGATGGGTTAATAATAGATGATTCCAGAGGTGCCAGCAGCGGCTAGAAGCCATGGTGTTGGCTTGAGTGTACATTGTGGGAACAGAAAGGTCTGTCATCATGCATAACAGAGGGGACATTACCAAAAGGGACTCTGGTTTCTGGCTTAGGAGCCCAATGACATGGGAGAGGTGTTGCTGACTAAAGTGAAAAATGTGTAAGAGGCAAAATAATGATCATAGGCTATGACCATATAGTGTGGGGGGGTCCCCCTTAGTTTTAGACCTAGGGGAGAGGAAGGGAATAGGGTGAAAGTGAGAGGAAGGGAGGAACAGGAGGATACAAGTGATGTGGTAACAATTGAGTTGTAATCTGAGTAAATTAATTAAAAAATAAAAAAAAAGTTTAAAAATAGAAATGTATATGTACAAAAATAAAAATAAATTAATTCATTAATTTTAAAAAGAGACAAAATAATGACCTAAGGGATGTATTATATCCCAGCAGAGGAGGGCTGGTGGGGAGAGCCGGAGCTTGTCTGTTTTTAAGGAGGGTGAGATTCTGCCTTCTCTTGGCTCTCCCTGGCCCCTGAGCGACCTTTGGACTCAGATCCTTTTCTCCCACTGCCTCACCTCTGTTCCCCCTTCAGTCTGTTACCGATCTCTCACTCCTTTTCTACTTTTACCTTTCCCCAGTTCTGTTCAATTTCCTCTTATTTCATGAATCCACTTCTTTCTCCAAAACTTTCTCCTTTTCAGCCCCCCCCCTTTGGTTTTTTGAGACAGGGTTTCTCTGTGTAGCCTTGGCTGTCCTAGACTCGCTCTGTAGACCAGGCTGGCCTCGAACTCACAGTGATCCACCTGCCTCTGCCTCCCAAGTGCTAGGATTACAGCATATGCTACCATGCTGAACATTTTCTCTTAAATGTCTACCTTGGCCTGTTTTTCCTTTCTCCTTATCCTCTCTTCCTCCTTTTAGAACACAGACACAAATACACACACACACACACACACACACACACACACACACACACACACACACACACACAGTTCTCTGTTTCATTGCGTTTATTCTCATCCTGTAGGAGATCCAGCAGCGGCATGGCCTAGCCAACTCCATCTCTTCCTACTTGATTAAGCCTGTGCAGAGAGTTACCAAGTACCAGCTGCTCCTGAAGGTACCTCCCCTCCCCACCCTCCCCTCACTCCTAACCACAGGACCCCTAACAGTGGGCACCTGTCACTTGAAGCCTTTTTTCTACCTGCAGCAGAGCCTCAGGTGAGCCCACAACACCATTGCCGTGTATCCTAACCCTCAGACTTCCACATGCTTGTTTGGGGGTTAGAAATAAAAGAAAGGGATGCGGGACTAAGTTGTAGCTATTCTTCACCTCCAACTACATTGGAAACTCTTCATGATTATCACCTCGGGTACTGGGCAGCTCTGTCCCTCCTTCCTGGGCAGATTTCCTCCTCCTATGGGCCTCCCACTATCTGGAACCAAGGCAGAAGTCTTAAGGATTCTGTGGTCTGTCTACTCATTGGTATCTTCCATCTCCTTGACTACTGTGTCTGTGAACATTCATGGGGTTATTGAAGGAAAACCAGTCAAAAGGAATGTATTAAACTCAATGACGTCTTGAATTTTAGAGACCCGTATGTTAGGAGTGCCTCTGAAGCCAACCAAGACAGTGGATTTCTTTCAAAGTCTAGTTTTTAAAAGTTCAATGATCAGATTATGCAAAATGCTAAATTGGGCTTATCTTTCTTATATATGGATGTTCTCATATTCTAAAAATAAAAATAATGATTTCTATAGGAAGCCAGGAAAATTGATACAGACAGTTCAATATCAATATGTCTCTATTAATTCTTGAGGTATAAGGTTAAAAGTTCTCTACTTTTTTAATGTATCGTTGGTTGTTCATCTACTGAAAAAGACAAAAGGATAGTTAGTGGACTTATAGAAGGCCCTGGCACCTCAGGGAAAACATTCAGTTCCATTTACGGTTAGAGACACCTGCAGGGCCTTATACCATTTAGCTTCTCCAAACCCAAAAGCCAGTCTGATTTCCAGACCCAAGGTCCTCCCCAAACACTCCCCTGCACAGCCCTGCTACCCAGGCCTCTGGGGCAGGAGCACAGTGCCTGTGCGAGGGCAGAGCCATGCTACCAGCCTTCCTCCCCATCCTTCAGAAGAGAGACAGACACACAAGCCAGCCAGCTTGGTTAGAAAGGTTCAGAAGCTTGTAAGAGGCACCATGCCCTGAGCTGTTGCAGAGCATGGCAGTCATTAGTTGGGGATCAATGGTATGGATCACATGTTGGCTCTTGGGGCAGAATTGCACTTGCTTCTTTATCTCGTAAAATTTTCATGTAAAAACCAGAAATTCCCATAAGGTCTGGGAGCAAGGAATCTCATTCCTATAAACTCAGTGTGATTCTGACATTTAAGTCAGAGGAGCAGTCGGACCTTCTCGGCCTTTGAGTCTCAGGTTGTGGACTGTAGCCGAGAACCCCATGAGCAGCCTTCTCCTTCCCTGTCCTGCTTAATGCTTGACCCTTCTAAAGTATCCTTCTTGTGCTGGTAGCCTTTTCTAAAATGGGTTTTGTGAGAGCCGGAAGAGACGGCTCAGCAGTTAAAAGCTCTGGCTGTTTCTTCTAGAAGGCCTGGGTCCAATCCCCAGCTGTGACATGGCAACTCAGAATTGTCCGTAACTGCAGTTCCAGGGCATCTGATGCCCTCTTCTGGCCTCCATGAGTACCAGGCATGCAAATGGTATGCAGGCATACATGGAGGCAAAACCTCCATACACATAAAATAAAACCATTTTTTTAGTTTTACTTTTAAGATAGATTTTTTTGGTGGCTTTTGATTTATGCATTTAAAAGCCTTTTCAGGAACTGATAGGGTTGTGAGTTTTGAAAGAAAAGAAATACTGATGCTCCCAGCCACATTGCCCATCTGAAATTTATTAAGATGTTGTTCTAAGAGAAAGCTGGCCACTCTCCCTTTCAGCCCTGTAATGCTTAAGTCCCCTAGTTACGTGACAGGGCTGAGGAGGGGAATGGGGGCTGGAATTAGCCATCAGCAGCTGGAAAACTGGGCTCTGGACGTTTATTCTGGAATCAAGTGTTTACGGGAGAGAGGTGTTTGTACAGCGATGTGAGAAGCCAACAAATGAAGTAGCAGTGGTTTTTATTGCAGAGAAGTTGTAAAATTATTGTAGGAAGACCGCTCTAAAATGTGCTGGTGGCAGGGTGCCTGATGAGTACAAACAATTTGCTGAGCTTTACTATAAATAACATGGCATTTATTTTCTCTTTGAAGTCAGTTTAATTCCAAATAAATTGATCTTTAATTGTCAGTATCCTCTGGGGCTCGTCACTTAGGTACTGCAGGAAAGTGAGACTGTGTCATTTGGGCTGTTTGATCGTCTGCGTGTTAATCTGCTGTCCTTTTCGGAGCCTAAATTAAATGTGCGGGCGCCTCCTTATCGGGAACTGTTGCAGGGGCCCTGGAGAATTTATTGGCTCTGCTGGTAGATTGGTCGACTTGCTAAATTGCTTAGGGGATTAAACTAATTAGTGTTTTCTGTTGCAAACTGAAGCATATTTCTCATCTCTCGTCTGTGTTTTACCTCAGGCATTCCTTTGTTGATGTTTGAGAACAAAAGGGTTACAATTAGGGAAGGGTAGCCACATCAGAGAACTGCAGGGCGGCAGAAGTAGCATTTTTTTTTTCAGTACAGTAACAACATCAAGTCCACTGGACAGGACAGGACCAAGAACTCCAACTTCCCCGCAAAGTGTCCTCAGCCTGAGTACCCCGGACTCCTTTGTTCATACGGAAATGTCTCCAAGATAGCTCAGGAAAGTCCAGAGACGGAATTTTTGCTTCTGATTCTCACTGACCACACATCTTACCAAGTGGAGAACTTTAGGAAGAGTTCAGTGGAATAATCCTGAGACAGTGGTGAAGCAAGGAGGGGCCCAGCACCCCCAGGGAGGGTCCATCCCTCTCCCACACAGTCAGCATGTGCTTGGGCCCAGGTCAGCACAGACGCCCTTCCAGGGATGTGTGCCTCGGGCTCTCGCCCTAAGGCAATATAGCCACTTTTTACTTAGAGAGCTGCCTAGTCCAGAAAGCTATGCCATTAAAGCCTCAGACTCCAGGTGTGTTCACTACAGGAGGTGCTAGCAAGCCAGGTACATCTGAGCATTCCACAGAAAAGTACCTTCAGTTTATTTGCCAGGAGACATCATGGCTATGCTTACAAAGGTTTGACCTCATTTTCTTTCCTAAAGCAGCTTTTTTTTCTCCCCAAAAACCGTCCCAAATAGTCTTACGACTTTTAAGATGGTTGAGATGGTCTTTTCATCTACCAAACAGACACTGTATCTTTCACTGGGATTTCGATAACTGAGGCTGCAATGGGAAGGTGAAAGCGAGAGGACATGGTACCCAGGAAGTAAGACAGGCTCTGTCCCGGGGAGGAGAAGGGTCGGGTGTCGAGGATGTGGGCAGGCTGGAGTGGTGGACAAAGAGCCAGACATGCATCCTGAGCTGCGTCCCAGGCCCTGCTGGGCCTCCTTGGAGCTCCATCCCTCTTCACCCCAGTCTCCTATGTGGTTATCAAAGTCCTCGTCCGGAATCTCATTTACTGGCCCCAGGTCATCTCCTCTTAAACTCTTGACCTGTTATAAATCTACAGTGTCTCTAGCATCGGCTCGATCCCAGCCAGGGTGGAAGTCAGTCCTCACGCAGTAGAGACTACATAAAAGCGATGTCAGCCGCAGGCATGCAGAGATCCACAAGGACAGTGCAGCATGGCCTCTGTTTCTTCACTGTTCTTTTCACTCCTTCCTTTTGGGTCCCACAATACTGCATCTGTGCAGTGCGCCTCACCAGAGGCGATCCCCTCTCTCGGAAGGCAGTACAGTGGCAGAATGCTCTAGTTTTACAATTCTAGCCGTTGGCAAGTGTGTTGGATTAAGTTAATTTGGACTAGATAGAGCTCATCTGGTTGTGGAAGCATTTTTGGTGTATAATCCCCATTCCTCTTTGTTGATAGCTCTCTCTGAGGGGACTGTTAGGACAGAGCACGGCTGGCTGGCGTATACCTTACTCTATGGCTTACGAAAGGGAGGGCTGGGAAACTGAGGAGATGATCCTAATTGTGTCTGGACTTCTTTCCCCAGGAACTTTTAACTTGCTGTGAAGAAGGGAAAGGGGAACTCAAGGATGGCCTGGAGGTGATGCTCAGTGTCCCCAAGAAAGCCAATGATGCCATGCATGTCAGCATGCTGGAAGGTAGCTGATCTCCCAGGCCTGCTGGGAGGCCGCCTCCATTTCTTAGACCAGGGAATTTGTTATAGGAGGGAAGTGCCATGAAGGCAGGCAAGGAACAAGCCCAGAAAAGAGGAGTGAAAACAAGTTCAATGGGCCCTTGGCTCCTTGTGTGAGGAGCGCCACAGACCAGGAGAGCTAACACCTGCCTCCAGGTGCATTTATGGGGTGTAGACACCGTGTTGTCCATGAGATAATCCAGTGCAGGCTGTGAGCTTTACAATAGCCAGGCCAGAGCCCACAGACCTCATATGCATAGCATTTGTACTGCCTTCACTGTCAGGATAACTGGAAATGCTGGTTACACACAGTGTACAACACACACACACACACACACACACACACACACACACACACACACACCTCTCTTTTTTTTTTAGTACTGAAATTGAACCCAAGCCTTGTCCCTGATGAACACTCCTCTGCTGAGCTATATCCACAGCTCTTTTTTGCTCAGAGTCTCACTAAACTGTCCAGAATAGCCTTGAAATAGTAGTAATCATTCCTCAGCCTACCGAATGCCTAAAAGTATAGGTGTGCACTATCATGGCCAGCTTATTTAAAATATAAAAGAACACACAACACAAATTTACTATTATGATTCTTTTTTTTATTGAATGGTTAGACGGCATCCAAAATATTCACAGTCTTGTACGACTAGTCTTTTTTCCTTTTCGGGAGCTTAGGAAAGCCCAGCCAGGAGACCCCAGCAGGACTTGAGTCAG
This sequence comes from Acomys minous, assembly GCF_964271855.1. Lineage (NCBI taxonomy): Eukaryota > Metazoa > Chordata > Mammalia > Rodentia > Muridae > Acomys > Acomys minous. The sequence goes on from NC_140492.1 coordinate 57,541,856, forward strand.
CCAGAACCGTGTTCTTGGTACCCAGAAGTCCGGTATGAAATAAGGGCCCTGTGACATGGCCTTGCTATTGTCAAACAGATGCATAGAAGATCAAGCCTGGGGTGAAATTTGATACCTGGGTAAAGACTTAATATTCCAGTCTGAGAAGCAGGTGCTGAGGAAATGAGTGTGTAGGCTGCAAGCGCGCTCTCTCTTTTCTGGTGTCATCCCACGATAGCACCATTGCCACTATTATCATCTAAGAGACGTTGTGTGTGGTCTCAGTACTTCCTGGACTACTCTTAGTACAAGAATGCCCAGGCCTTAAAGCCATAGACTGATGTCGTCATCTCTCTAGACTAAGCCCTGGTCATCTGAAAGTGCTCCTATGGTCACACCCCTTCGTTCCAGTGCATGCCTGTCTCCGCAGTGCTCGGTGGCTTCCTGTATAAGTACCCCACTCATCCAAATTGTCCCTCACCCATGACCCAGCCACTCAGGATGGTCTGTGGACCTGCACAATAGAACTGGTTGACAGTGCACATCTATGGACTCGCCTAGCACCCACTGAACCAAAAATCTCTTGCATGGAGAGCAGTTTTCAGAATTCATGCTTTTCGGGTGATTCTTGTGCACATTAAAGTTTGGGCTCTTTCTGAAAGATTTGAAGTGGCATATAAATTTATGTTGAAAGTTTGTGCACCACACTGTTTACGAGCAATAAAAGAATCCTAAGGATGGAATATAAGAAACGAGACAATGACAAGTAAAGCAAAATGAACGGCACTCTACCCGACAGGGTTCCACCTAAGCCCCACTGAGAGCTAGGAGCAATGGGAGCTGTGGAGGAAGAAGCTCTGGGGATTTTCAGTTTGGGAGCTCCTCCTTCCCCCACCCCCACCCACCCCCTACCCCCGCTCTTCTCTCATTGGGAGGGGAGCATCCCATGGGACCTTTTGGAAAACTATTCATACTGCTTACATATATAGGAGACATAGTACAGGGAATGGGCGATGGGAAATGCTTAACTACAGTTCTGTAGGCAGACATGCTATGTCAGATCTCCGTGGAAGCCAGTAGCCAACTAGGAAATCTGTTCTCCAAGGGGAGTACAGCACAGCCTCCCCTGAGTGTAGCGTTGGAGAAACTCCACAGGGGTCGTGGGTGTTTTTCAGGGTTCGATGAGAACTTGGATGTACAGGGGGAGTTGATTCTCCAGGATGCCTTTCAAGTGTGGGACCCAAAGTCGCTGATCCGGAAGGGGCGGGAACGGCACCTGTTCCTCTTTGAGATCTCCTTGGTGTTTAGCAAGGAGATCAAAGACTCTTCAGGACACACGAAATATGTTTACAAGAACAAGCTACTGGTAGGTGGGGCAGGCGGGGGTTCTGTAGAACCCATGGGCAGGAAGGGACACAGACATATACAGCTCACCTTCTTCCCACCTCTCTACTCCAAAGCCCTCCTGGACAAAGGCTCACACCTCCTACTTGGAAAACTCCCTCCCACCTCCTCCACGTCTTCATCTTAGTGCTCACAGGTCTTTCTGTTTGCTTTAGCATCTCTTTCTTCACCATCCCTCCTTGTACCTGCTAATCAGACAAATGCCTGCAGGTCCTTTCATCCTGGGTATATGAACGAAATGTCTAGTCTGTTAAAGCCTGATTGACAGAAGCCCCTCCCTTGGCCCTCTCCTCTTTGTTGCTTTCCCGTTCCTATCCCAGCCCTAAGTTTCCCCCACTGCCCTCCCCTTCCCCGCCTCTCACAGGCATTTCCTGTCTACAGACCTCAGAGCTGGGTGTGACCGAGCATGTAGAAGGCGACCCCTGCAAATTCGCCTTGTGGTCTGGGCGCACCCCATCTTCAGACAATAAAACAGTGCTCAAAGTAAGTATTGCTCTCTTTCGGTACAAAACCAGGCTTGGGGTAATTTGGTAGAGTAAAGGAAGCAGACATGAGACACCCAAAGGCATGGCCCAGAGACCACTGAGCTACCTGGCCAGCATCATGTAGGTATTGAGAGGCAAATTCGACCATGAAGGTAGATCCAGAATCTCAATTGCAGATATTCTCCTCAAGTCTATAGAGGGCAGGGAATGACATAGTGACTTCCTTAACAAGGCCCAACCAACTGGCTTCTGTCCAGATGTCCCTTTCCAGTGGCTGCAGCGACCAGTGTTAAACAAAGGCATCTTGAGTTGTTCTGTGTTTGTTCAGCATATTGTCTTAGATGCCCTCCATGTACAAGGTGGGCATCTTTGCTTAATGCTATGAAAAAAAAAAAAGACTCATGTGTAAGAAATGGTCCTTATTCTCTGGGAACATGTATTCCAGAAGCTCCATTAAATCGCAGCAGGCTGGGGGACCGATGGTCAGATCAGCTTTCCCAGTTCAGCCTGATGTTAAGTCCCTGTTCCTGGTGGCACTCACCTGACTAGGTAGGGATACAGCAAATAGAGCTCCCAGCAGCCACCTGCTAGTCTAGGAAGTGTCCCATCACCAAGGGACAGACGGCTCAGCTCAGGCAAAAGCTTCACAAGTGTTCACCCTTCATTTGCAGAATAGCTGCTACCTGTCATGAAGAAGAATTATCTGAAAGGACCCAGGGAAACCATGGGTATTTTGGCATGAAAGCAGCGCTTCTGATAAGCACACAGCAGCTGGAAACTTAAATACTGACTGTCAGCCTATGCAGGCTCTTTGGGTGTGGCAGGTGCTAAACATGTTGACATATACCATTACCCTGCTCGTAAATAGCCACTGCTTTTAGATGTCACAGTTCTAAGTGCCCTCAAGGCTGCCTAGAACAACAATTCAAGTGGTCACCCAGGCCCAGTAGAGTACAACAGATACTGTTCCAGCTCCAGGGCCAATAGCAGGTTGGTTGGTCAGTGCCTAATGAATTGTGAAATAGTTTTACAAGTCCTCCATAAAAATCTACATTGAGTTGTGAAGTTGGGCATCTGAGATGAAAGAATCCAGGGGCAAAATGTGAAATAACCCCCCCGCCAAAGATCTGGTGTCTTTAGGATAACGCTGAGCCTGTAGGGGGAGAGTTGAACATGGTTTTTACGGGAAACAAGAGCTGCACTTCTTAACGTTTCTCCCTGTGGCACCGTAGGCTTCCAACATCGAAACCAAGCAGGAGTGGATCAAGAACATCCGAGAAGTGATTCAGGAAAGGATCATCCATCTGAAAGGAGCTTTAAAGGAACCAATCCAGCTCCCCAAAACACCAGCCAAACTGAGGAACAACAGTAAGAGGTAACCAATACCTTTCCCCAAGCACTGGAGAGGGGGACAGGGTGACCCTTCGTTTCTAGGGGGAGCTGTGCTGTCCTCGATCCTGCCTGTGGTGAATTCTGCCACCATTGAGCTTCTCATCAGTCGCTGTCCGTTAATGCAGAGGGGGTTCTCTGAGCACCCTTCGCTTAAGTGTGCTACCACAATGTGAGAGGGAGGATAAGTTGAGTTACACCGTCCCCCCCCCCAACCTTCCCACAACCGTGTCTTACGCATGGAGTGGTTATATGCGAACAGTGGCATCTGGAGAGAATAAATGCTGCCAAGTAGTGGGCAGGGATGCCTCTCTGTGTAGCTGGGGAAGGCTTTGGGAAGAACCATGGCGTGAGCGAGAAGGCCTCCACATCCTTCGATGGCAGAGGAATTGTGTGCAGCACTGGGGCAGGCTGCTGTGTCGAGGTTATCTCTGCAGCTGCCAGGGAGTCCTTGTCACTCACTTTCAGTGAGCAGTGGCTTCTTGAATGGCTCTGGACCCTGCTAAGCCCTAGCTTCCTCTGAGCCACTAGATGGCTTCTTCTTAGATGTTTCCTTCTCAAGCCACCATGTGGCGTGACTACTTGCCAGTGACTCTGCTGGAGGGCGTTTGGAGGAAAGCATACAAACATTTTACATATATCTTGAAGTAAAAATTGCACAGCATGGTTCTGTTCTAAGAATAATGGCCAAGCTGGGCGTGGTGGCGCACACCTTTAATCCCAGCACTCGGGAGGCAGAGGCAGATGGATCACTCTGAGTTTGAGGCCAGCCTGGTCCACAAAGTGAGTCTAGGACAGCCAAGGCTACACAGAGAAACCCTGTCTCGGAAAAAAAAAAAAGAGGAGTGGTCACTGGTGGTGGCATTCCACTCCATCCCAGTGTCAAATGGCACAAGCCACTTAGTTGACCTTTCAGTATCAACCAGGACAGACAAGATGAGGAACCATGGCAGAGTCATGGCATTGGAATGCTAGCACTGGGAGAGGCAGAGACCCAAAGAAGGATGTGACTGAAACAGAGACACCTCACCTCCAAAGTGATGGCCAGGATCAGCTCACTTCCCCTGTGCTGCAGGGACCAATGATGACTCTGTTGAAAAGGGGCCCATCTCAATTTTATGTGCTTGTGTCTAGGCTCCAGGCCCACACTTTAGCACTGGAGATAGACCTCGCTTCAGGGAGCTCCTGCTTCAACAAGGAATGTAGAAAGGAGAACAGTACAAAGAGTGGGCTGTCCAGGACCGTGTGAGAAGGAGACTTAGTTGAGGCTGACAAGGGTTCCTCTGTCTAAAATAGAGTTGGAGCGAACACATACAGGGCACATCTGGGAAGTGTCTGCCACCTTCTCTCTGTCCCCTACTTCTTGTCTTCTCCTTCACGGAGTAGAGAGAAACCTCACAGACTCTGCAGAGAACAGCTCAGCAGTCTTCCTGGGTATAGAAGCAGAGCTTATGGAGGAGTACATGGGCCTGGGGGATGGATGCCACTCTTGGACCGGCCCTTTCAGCCCCCAGAACTGGCTTCATCTGGGGTCCAGATGGGGTCCATACTAGGCCAGAACAGCAGGAAGCAGAAAGTACAGCCAGATCCCAGCCATCTACACGTGGGGGCGGGCCGATGGCTGGGCCATCCAAAACAACAGATGATCTGGAAGTCCTGTATTTTTGGTTTTGAAATGCGTCACATGATTTCTTTTCGCAGCAGATTTTGCCTTCCTACGAATGTGCAGCTTATGTTATTGAAATAAGCTGGCATTTTCTAAGCCCACAAGTGGTGGTGGGAAAGCAGTCAACTTAGAAATGTTATGCATGGGAGAAACTACTCTTTTCTCAGTAAGAGGCCATACGCGCACATATGTACACCCATGGGCACCCTCATGCACACACATGTCCATGTACACTCGCAGGTATACCAGATAGTGATTGTTCAGAATCGGTGGTGAGACGGAGTCATTAGCTAGGGCACTCTGCCCATGGCATGCCATTCTCCAGCATCTAGATCCCTGGCCTCTCCAGGCCTTAGCCCCTCTGCAGGCAGCATGCAGCAGGGATGTCTTTAGTGAAAGTATCTGGGAATACCTGTGGTCTCCTTTGCTAATTCCTATAACTGCAGCCCACATCTCCCAAGTTTTCCCTAACACAGACTAGTCAGCAACTCCCCGGCAACCATTCCCGCTGAGGCTTGACTGTGGGTTCGGCACAGTCAGTACACAATCCTAAGGCAGAAAGCTGAAAGAGCAATGTGCTTTCAAAGCCGCGCAGAACTGGGGCCCAGGAAGTGGGGTTCGAGAGTTATAATGACACCGGGGAGCAGAGCTAGCTCAAATGCTGCTCTAGACTTAGATTCTGCCATTCCCAGCCCTGGAGAAAGTGCCTCTCTCTTCTGTGTTGATGAGAACTCATCACCAATAAGTATGAAATCAGTAACTCCCGCCAAAAAGGAGACAGGGAACACCCGCTCCATAGGCAGGAGCTAAAGATCCACCAGGACTTTGCCAAGATAACCTTCCCTTGAGGAAATAACCCAACCCATTTTCTCCAGCAGAAGAAATACAAGTAAAAAGAAACAAAAGCAAACAAAAAGAATCATCTTATGTTTCATGGCACACATCTATAGTCTCAACTGCTTGGGAGGCTGAGGCAGGGGCGTTGCTTGGACCCAGGACCTCAAGGCTGGTGTGAACAGCATAGCAAGACTGCAACTTAGAAAAAGAAAAAAGAAAATCTTATTCAATTTGGTGTTTTCTATTTCTACACCAGCTGCAAGCCAACACCCATCCTAATTGTAACATGTAGAACCATGAACTCTGAGGCTACTGAAAAGGAACCTGTTGACTGGCTAGGAGCCCAGGTTCTAAGTAAGATCATCTTCCTGCCTATTACAGGCTCATTTCTAGATGTTGTTGTTGTTGTTGTTGTTGTTGTTGTTGTTGTTGTTGTTGTTTTTAATGACCCACCTACTATAGGGGCTAGAAGGGACATAAGAGCTGGTGTCCTGCTGTGCACAGTCACATTGTGACCCTGTGCTTACTGAAATGAATGAGCTTTCATTGAAATCAGGATAGCCTTAGACACGCCCTGCCAGGAACGTTCAGGCACCGCTTTGCCAACCCAGCCGGGATAACCTTGTCGGCTCTAAACCCACAGTGGTTCCCCCCACCCCCACCCCTGTTTCTTTTCTCTCTTCTTCCTGCAGGGATGGCGTAGAGGACGGGGACAGCCAGGGGGATGGGAGCAGCCAGCCAGATACCATATCCATTGCCTCCAGGACCTCTCAGAACACAGTGGACAGTGACAAGGTAAGACAGAGTCCTAGCCTTCCTTCCCTCTACCCAAACTTGTGGTTGGTTCAACCAGCCCTGGAGACCTGTGCTCAAATCTCCTTCCACTCCGGGGCCAAACAGCAGGAGCCAGCCGTATCATGCCACCAAAGGGGAAAGGACAGGGCTGGATTGGGAGAGCCACACAGCATGAAAGGGTGAACAGGGAGAGAGGTTGCCGGACTGGTCTGCCAGGGGAGTGGCCCTCAGAGAGACTGAGGTTGCAATAGAGTCCAGAGAAACCAGTAGCTGTGACTGGCACATATTTACAATGGTTTGATTGGGGCATATTTCAAAAGTAAACCAGTGGTTTTGTAAATAGCCACATAGACACTACTCAGTAGGGACCTCTGACCCAGACAGACTCTAATGGGTAAATGACACCTTTTCCAGGGCTCAGTCCCTGAGAAATTAGGGGCAGAGGAACCAGCAGGTGGTATGTGAAAGATCAAATCATCACCTAAGAAAAATCTGATCACCTGTCTCCCACACCTTGGAGCAAGCAAGCAGCATTAGGAGCTCTGCGGGGCATGCAGGAAATAGACTGTCCCCATGTATTTGCTCAGGCTGCCTGGGGAAAGCAATTGTTGGCATCTGTGGCAGCGAGAGGAAGGGGCCCATGGCCTGGCTTGCTCACGTTCACCTACCCAGAGTCCAGGGTATGAGGTGATCTCCCGCTGCATAGTGGTCATGTTACAGAAGAAGTTAGACTTTTCCAAACACTGCTTGGCCCCAGTTCCTCCAGAGCTGGCCCTCACGCCTCAAGCAATAGGCTATGCCCATTCTTCGTTTTAGTTTTCTATGTTATGGGTACTTTTCTACATTTATTAGGTTTTCCTTACTGGGGAAAAAAAGTCACTGAGAACTGAGTGCCCTAAACCTGCTGAGATACTGTCAGCACATCACCCTGACCACATTGATAGACTAGGGCTCAGGGGCATTCAAGGTTAATTCCATATGACAGCTGCTTTCATATTTTAAAGCCATTTTTACTAGCAGAGTCAATGGGACATTTGAGGGGTTTTTTTTCTATTTATAAAAACACAAAGGAAACTATTTCTGTGTTTTCCTGACTTCTCTGGTCTGATGTCTGACAGTATAACCAGAATATTCTATGGGTAAAAGTGCTCTTTCTTTAAGCAGTCCCTGGCTGATAAATCAAGTATAATATTGCCCATGTTCAGACATAGACTTCTAGCCTTGCTTTTGGGGGACTCACCCCTTACAGCTGCTAAGCCATCTCCCAGGATCCTGACATAGACAGAAACCCCTGGCCGGGGCCCTTTGTCTATTTCTTTTCCTACTTGTAAGGTAAGTAAGGCTAGACTACACCTTTGACAGCAGACCTTTTGTTATAAATGAGGGCTGTTAGGATTCACACTTCCCTCCAAGTGAAACTGAGACTCCACTGAACGACTCACCCAAGAAAATGTCAGTGGTCAGTGTTAAAGGCGGAACAAGCACTCAGGCCCATTCCGAGTCAGGCTGTCCCCTCACTCTGAAGCAGAAGCACTGAACTCTCAGTGCTGAGTTAAGCCAGCTGCGTGTTCTCTCTGCACACGCCACACACAGACCAGACACAAACTCCTGTTAAAGCACCTGCCATGTGCCAAACTGTGTGCCGGATACTGTGGAGAGACGTGCACTGTCTGTTGAGTGTGAATCCCCATCTGTGCGGTTTCTTGTTTCCTGTTGTCTCTATAACCAGGCCACTGGTCCCCGATGAGGACATGGGCTGTGTCTGTCTGTTCCACTGCTGTACTCCTGGGCATGCAGCACACGTCAAGGCTCGGGAGTTATTTGTGAAATTGACGACTATAGGTACATACTGTTAGGTCTCAGGGAATGGAGGATTAAGAGGCATCTAAAACCAGTTTTCCAAAAGTAGCCAAGTCTACAATCCTATATCTTAAGACAATAACAAACCCTAGAAATTTTGAGCAGAGAGCTTAGTAAGCTTGTGTACTTGCCCTCTTGGGAGCATCAGTGAACAGCCACCTTCTGTGACCCTAAGGGACAAGCAGAAGGTTGGGAGGTGATCCGTACATGAAGATTAAAAAAAAAATCACTTATTCTCAATCAAAAATAGTATCAGCCTGTTAATGAGTATGTATTCTCCTTTAAAATATTCTCACCCTGCTCCCAAGCCAGCCATGTGGCCCCCGTGACCTTGGTTCACTGATGTCACCAACAGGGCCGGGTTCCTTCTACCTCTCCTAGAAGACCAAGGGAGCTTGGTTTCCAGGTGACCAATAGAAGTCTGGACTGATTCAGGCAAACTAACTATAGTCAACGGAAGAGTAAATGATGAAGACTTTAGGGAGAGGTCAGGGTAGTGACCCCTCACAGAGAGGAATCATGCCAGCAACAGACTTTCCTCAGAGTGCCAGGTCCTCTTCCTCAGATGCAAAGAAATGACATCTGTAGGTGCCAATGGCTGGCTGTCGGGCCCTGGGCAGCCCACTTTGGGCTGAGGTACCCCCTCCAACCACCTGCTGTGTGAGAGATGACGCTGGGACGCAGCCGGAAGAATGCCAGCTCTGACATCACTTCTGTCAGCTTGCCCAGCTGTCACAGCTCACTTTCCCCATCTGCTAAGCCGGGTAGTGAGACCAACTCAGGGAGTCACTGGGAAGAGTAAGTGGCCCCGTATCACCTTGGTAGCTGCCTGACATTTGTTAAAAAGCTAACTTTCAGTCTTAGGGTGCACGCGCGATGCTTTGGCAGACTGGGAAGAGCTTCGAGAGTTCGTGAGCAGAGTTCTGACCTCTGGCTCGTTATGATCAGCAGTTTCTTATCTGTGCTGGCCCTCAGATGAGGTGGCTTCTCCTGTTTACCTGTCTGGAAAAAGAACAGTGTTGCTCCTCTGCCTTCCATGTTAGCTTCTAGAATCTCAGCCGTACATGTTCGTTGCTAGCCTTGACTCATGGGTTAGCTTATTATTACTAGATTGTGATCTACTTATGTCTGATGTTGTATAATCCAAGTTTCCTACATTTGAGCAATGGTAGGTCCTTGGGCTGCAGGTATTTGGAGACACTTGGGAGTCTTCAGGTTTTCCAGCTGTTGGTTGTGTTAAGATGCTCCCAGGTTATCCCATTTCCTAGCGTCCTTCCTATGGCCTTCCTCCAGTGTGTAAAGTCCGCATGGAGCAGGGAATTTAGAGAGGTGGGCACCCTGCACATGGGATCTGGCTGTGAAGACAGCTAATGCCCCAGGGATGATGCATTCACATTTCCTAAAACGGTGATTGTGTCTAGTAGAGTGCCCAGTGCTGCTCATAAAATCTCCATTCATTTTTCATGGGCAGACTTAGACTTAGTTAGGCAAGTGGCTTAGCAATCCAAGTATAGGACAACTTTGTGTCCACTCGATTCTCTTGTCTAGACCCAGCCCTGGATTCTAGCACGTTCTGAATATAAAGTATTCCGTTTAGTGTACTAGTCGCATCTCCCAGAACAACCTTCTGGTTCTTCTCCACGCTCTTGTTTTTTAGTAAGACTGAAAAATGGCCAATGTTCAGTCTCCTTTCTCGCCCACCACGTGGAAACCCCTTGTCTAGATCTTCTTTAAGGTCTTAAGAAACGGACATTCTCCTGCTTTTCCCTGTGGCAGAGGAGCTGGGACTGCTGCCTTAAGCTATGAGTCTGCCCACCCCTTAGTGAGAACACAGTTTATTATTCATAACTCTGCATTAAGCCCTTACAAAGCTGCGCTGAGCGCCTCAATAAATAAATCCCACTAATAACACTCCCAGACTTGCTTTTGTTTGATCCTCAACTGGATCTGCATAATTAGGTTTTCCACAGGCCTGCGTTACACAAAAGTGTAATTTCTTCAAGACAAATGAAAGTGCTTACTCCGTCTCACAGTGGCCCAATCCTACTCTGCCTGGGAATATGCTGCTGCTGCTCCACTCACCCTGTTTTGCACCAACATCCCCCGTTCGCCCTGTATCCCATCCATGCACCTGGAGTGCAGGGGCTTTGCTACCGCACAGCAGATAACGATATACATAGAAGGCTAGTCAAGGAAGGCAGTGGTGAGGTGCCGGTGAAGGAGAATATTTTTTTAATGTGATGGATGCCTGCCGGAGGACAGACACGTGTCCATCCACACCATGATGGACCTGGTGCGTGCATTCAGGGCAGGCGCAGTGGATGTAGTCAACAAACATTTATTGAGGTAAACCTCACATAGCCCTCCTAGAAGAAATATTCTCCATGCAGAAAGCACTGTTATCCTCTAGTCATGTCCAGGCTAGCTAAAAGGAGAGAAATTGGAATGAATTGAGTCGTGGGTGCTGTTATCAGTGATGAAGAAGAAGAAGAAGAAGAAGAAGAAGAAGAAGAAGAAGAAGAAGAAGAAGAAGAAGAAGAAGAAGAAGAAGAAGAAGAAGAACACTGCTGAAACATCTTACCACCGGTGTGAGATTTGAATATGAAACTTAAGTCATGAGCTGGTGTGAGCCCGGATACAGGGTAGACCAGGGTCCTGGTGTGTTACAGGGAACAGGAGAACATGGAGAAGTCTGGTGGCTCGAGCAGACTAAGAGAAAAGCAAAAAGAGTCCCACAGTGCCCTGCTACTGTGATAGCAGCCATGGCACAATACCTGTGACAAGCCTTTTGAGTATAGACACCCATGGAGTTCATTAGGCGCTAACAGTCTTCACATCCACACATTGGGAACACATATCAGGACCCAGGGCACAAGGCGAGAGTCAGAGAGAGAAGCATGGCTAGAAGTTATTATCTACAGAAGGACCTAGTCCCTGTGTTGATGAAGGTGTTTCCCTGCATTGGCAGCTTGGTAAGGCTGTAGCCCTTGGGTTGGTACCTTGATAAGGTTATATATAGCCCTGCTGTCATGCGTTGGTAGAGACCTAACTCTTGTGTTGGTGTGTGCATGAGCCTAGCCCAGCACTGGCACATTCCCACTCTCTTCACTCATGCACTGTTGTGAAGGCTGCCTGGTCTATGCCAGGTGCTGTTCTCTCTGCTGGGAGTGTAGCAGTGGATGAGGCAAGGCCTCACCATCTCTTGCTTTCATTCTTGAGTGTAGGAAAGGAAACCACCCAGAAAGAATAGCATCCCCGTGTCATGCAAAGCGCATCAGAGATAACACACCTTGGAGCTTCTCAAAGAATGCACCCTAAGTCCACTTGCTCACATATAGAGTTGGTGGACATAGATGTGGTTGAGATGGTGTTGAGCTCAGTCTGATCCCCTCTGAAGCTCCAGGCAGGAACCCCCAGCTGTGCCCTGCCTGAAGCAAGGGCTTTGGTCTTTTGTGTCAGATGAACAACCAGTAGGCATGAGAGCTGGCAGCAAAGAAGAGTTAGGTAAGGTACAGTAGCCTCTACCGCAGGGAGCATGGTGATGTGGTAGCAAGGGGATGGGCTTCTAAGATTCTATCTGGACCCCACACTGACTCACTCATAGGGTGGTCACATTCTGTCACTACTCTGCCACAGGGTCTATACAAAGGGAACAGTGATAGGCTTTCCTAGAGTTCTGAAGGACCAGATGAGGTCCATGTTTGAATGCATATGGGACTTAGGAACCCAAGAGCCCAGGGGAGGGAAATAAGCAACATGCTCCCTGAAGGGTTAAGAGGCCATGGGCTACTGTGGTTTGCCAGTATGAAGGTTGAGCAGTGTGAAACTACTGCCAAGTATTGTTTTACTTGAGAAATTCTTAAGAGCCATCAAGAGGCCCACCCAAGTTGGGTTTGAGACATGTGGTCATGATAGGTATCCTGGTCAGCTGTGTGCAGCACCTGCTGTCCCCCAGCCCATAAGGGCCCTCAGAGTCCAAGCAACCCTGAGAGGGATAAACTATGGTTCTCCTAGTACTCAGTCTTTGGACTCAGTGGGCCTGAAGATTCATAAAATATCCCTAGATAGAGAGCTGCCTCCTGTTTCATAGCAAAGCACTCCCAACCCTTAAAGAGATACCTGGAAAGAGTAAGTGCTTACACCTCTACCTGTCAAGGCTTGGGGTGGATGTGTTGGAACTCGAACCATGAAAATCATGTAGTCTTTATTCTCAGGCACACCCAGGCCTCAGCATGTTAAATTATAATAGCAGTATAAACCTCAACTAAACGGATTGATTTTCCTCAACATCTTTGTTCTTCCTTACAAGAAAATACCACTTCCGTTTTATGATTTCAAGTACCAAATGTGGTTTAGGGTTTTGTTGTGTTGTGTTGTGTTGTGTTATTAACTGTTTTAGTATATTAAAGTCCAGGGCTAGACTTGGAACTCATGTATTTTTCCTAGCATAGTTCCCTTGTCACTTTTTTCTGTGGTGGACAGAGTAGCTGAAAGAGGGAAGATGGCAGCAGTGGGCAGCAAGTGAGAATAAATCCAGGACCTTCAGGAACCTGAGCCCCATCCCTGGGTGCTCTGCCACGTCCTGGTAGCTCAGCTCCCTTCTCTCAGCCATGTTTGTCACAGCATCAATGTGACTTTTCAGAGCCCTGAGCAGAGTGTGAGGACTTGCACTCACAGGCTCTCTCTACCAGAAGGTCTTTGCACAGATGAGTGGCTTGCAAAGTCCACCAGAAGACAGGAAATGTCCTTTACTGCCTGGGGGACACAGGGCAAAACTTCTCCTCCTGCCATTTTTTTTTTTTTTACTTAATAGTCCCACCAGCATTCTATGGTTTAAAATTTTCCCTAGAGAAACTGCCAATCATCTGAAAAAGCAAGTAAGTATCATGAAAGGCAGGGGCTTTCTTGAACCCAGGCAGGTAACAGGAAACCTTGGAGGTTCTCTGCCCATGTCAGAAACTCCGAATTGCACAAAGTATTTTTGTTTTAGGTGGTGGCATGGCAGAGGTATCCTCATTGCAGAGATGGGGAAAGTGGAAAAGTAATTTACAGATGGTTAGAGTTGTGTATAAAAGCTACAGGCATTACTCAAAGCCTCATGTCATTCAGGGTGAGCCTGAAATTTGGGGTCATAGAAGAAGAGAGCCAGGTGGTGGTGGTGCACACCTTTAATCCCAGAACATGGGAGGTAGAGGCAGGTAGCTCTGTGAGCTCAAGTCTAGCCTGGTCTGCAGAGTGAATTCCAGGACAGCCAGGGCTACACAGAGAAGCCCTGTCTCAAAAAAGGGATAAGGGATAAAAAAAGGAAGGAAGGAAGGAAAGAGGGAAGGAAGGAAACTTAGAGAAGCCTCAGATCATCCTTCGCTGTTGAAAAGTAATCAAGTGACTTATTCAGAGTCACAAAGCCAGCTAACGACAGTCCTAGTAGTCAAACCCACGTCAGTCATCCAAGTCACATCATTGAAATGAGACTTCTGTTGTGACATTCATAGTTGAACTTGGTGATCTGTAGAAGACATGTGCCACTGCTGCCCCGATCTTGAGCAGTTCTGACCCTCCCACCCCATATGTGCCAGTGAATGCACAGCAACCCTGAGTAATTTGCAGCGAGGTGCTAAAGCCCACACTGTGGCTCTGGGCTGGCACGTGAGTAGCAGTGCCTATCACAGACTCTTCGATGCCAAGTGCTTACGACTCACATAGTGGCCTTGGTGGGGGTGTGATTCTGCCCCAGAGACTGTCGGCCTTCCGGGAGGGTTCCCGTTGTGCTCTGAGCACTTGGCAGTAAGTGCTGGGATGCAGCAAGGCTGATCCCTATCTCAGGGCCGCCTGGGAGGAGCGAGTCTCCTGAACCAGCTCAACCCTGCCGAGGTTCTGCACCAAGGGAAATTCTATCTCATCGTTAACATTTTGGTGGAAGGCAAAAGCAAATCTGAAAACGAGCCACAATGTTCAAGTGGATTAGCTGGCGACAGACCAGGGCAGACAAGACCCAAGTGAGTATGCCTCCAGCCCCACATGTGCTGCTGGGGACAGGCAGGCGAGGCCGGGAGGACAGAGCAGGAGAGTGAAGCGACAGCTTTCAGGGCAAGGGTTGTCCTGGAGGGTTCTACAGAGCCTTGTCAGAGTTCTTTTAACCTTTCCTCCTTTGGCCTTAGGTAAGAAAAGTATTGAATATTTTTTTTTAAAGGAAGGAAGGAAAGAAGGAAGGAAGGAAGGACTTTGCCTCATGAGTGGGTGGAGCAAACTGTGGGAAACCCTCTGTCCAGAGCCGCTGGCTAAATGGTGGTGGCTTGGAACTGTGGTACATACAGTGATCTCTTTCAGCCCACAGGTGCAGTCATTAACTCTTTTGCAAACCTCAAGCAGGAACTTTGTACCAGGATTCAGGACTGTGTAGGGTAGACGGTGAGGACTGACTCTGGTTTGACGATGTGGCTTTGTGGAAACTGGTGTCCCTTCTCTCTGAATGTGGTAAGGAGCACAGCCCATAGAGCCTGTCGCTGTAATGCAGCATTCTGGGGGAAGCCTACTGGGCTGGCAGGTGGCTGGCTCAGTATTGTCCTGACACTTGACCTTGAGCCATGGTTGAAGCTTCTTGCTTAGGTTTACCTCATTGGCAATTGAGTGCCGTTGGCTTCTGCAACCTGTCTGTCATGACCGCTGGGCGGGGATGGTGTGTAGATTTCTGTGGATGGCATTGGAGTGAGGTCGTGTAATCATTGGTGCTGGAAAGCAGGTTTGCCAAGAAAAACAAACTACTCAAAACACCGTCTTTGGTGGATTTCTCCAAGGACCCACAAGAAGGACATGCTTCTTAGCTTGGGACATGTCCCAGGAGCAACCGGGAGGGGCAGCTAGTTCCACTTTGACGATTCTCTTTATGAGAGAAACCGCTCTATGAAGTTAGGGGAGTCTACAGACCAGACAGACCCTAGACAGCGTCCACTCCTGCGTTCTGCTGTAGCCCCTCCCCGCTCTTGTCCGGCTGCGTACGTGCGTGGTTCTGTTTATGCCGGAGCAGGATGGTTAGATTTCTGTCCCCTCCTCTGTAGGGACTTAATGCTGAGGTTTACAAGGTTCAAAACATCCCACAGTGCGGAATCCACCACATCACCTCCCTACTCCTTTATCTCACTCTTGAAATTTTCCTTGATGACTCCCAAAAAGAAATGTTTGCCGGATATGTTTTCTGACACTTGACTATAAAGCAAACCAGCTGGAAGTCCCAGTCAGTACACTTACACCCTAGAGGACAGGCTGGTGAGAAACTCCCGACACACAATTTTGAGATATGGTCAGTGGAAGGGAGCAGGAAACTTTGCCAAATATGTTACCACAGTGGATCCTTTTTTTTTTTTTTTTTTTTTTTTAATTTCTGTGTAGTTGAATTGAATGCCCCTGATGACCGGAATGATGTGTTCGCTCTGTACAGGATAGTCTCTGTCCTTGCCACAGCCTTCAGTTCACACCCAAGGGTCTGTATGTGGTGAGAGGCAGCCGGGCAGGGTCCTGTGTGTTCCTCAAATCAGACAACTCTCACTTTTGGCCAGCTGCTGTGGGGAGCATCAGAGACGTTGCCATGGTGATAAGATACCATTCATCCACACCAAGATAGGACTTTGAAGGACAAAGTTAGCCTGGGAGCCGGGAAGACTTTTGACACTAAAAGTCAAATTCGTCCTTGCCTTGAAGTTCATCTTCCTTCCCATTCTCCTTTGTATCAATTTCTAGCCCAAAATACTAACTGTGTCCCTGGATAATACGTCAAAGAGCAGTGCTTCTGAAATATAAGAGTGTATTTCACTGTGATATAGACTCCGGCTTTCTAAAACCACAGGGAAACTATGGAGAAGTTTCCTGCATCATCTTACCCAAACCATTTTATATTTCTTCTTGCTCAGCTAATTCAACCTGTTTTCTTTAGTGGAATATATTCTGGGTCATCTAAGTGAACTGTTAAGGCACTAATATACTTGCAATATGAAATACTTTTTTCTAGAGAGCTTCCTTTAAAATAAAAAACCTTATGCATTTATTTATTCTTTAAAAAAAAAAGCTTTCAGGCTGTTAAGATGGCTCAGTGGGAAAGGGTGCTTGTTGCTTAGCCCCACGACCTAGACTCAGTCCCTGCAAGTTGTCCCCTGACCTCCTTATGTATTCCGTGTCATGTATATGCATAAGTATAAATGTAAACAAAAACCTCTTAAACAATGGTAGCACACTGTACTGTTTCATATTTTCCCATATAATCAATCTGCAAAATCATTTCATAGCAGGACATGGCCTTGTTTAATTTCCTGATGGTGGCACACTTGATCACTACCATACCACAATGCATTTGATTTACCTTCTGTTGATGGTGGTGCAGGATGTTTCGAGCAGGTTCCATGGCTAACAAGGTTGCAATGAATACCCTGTGCAGATATCATTTTTTCACACTTGTAAAAAATTTAACTCCCTAGAAGTAGAATAACTGCATCAAGGGAAATCCACATTTTAAAGTTTGATAGAAAGGTAACATGACTCTGTCCAGCTGTTGCATCTGTGCTGCACGCCCCAGCTGTGCACCTCAATGCTGGTTTTCCCCACAAGGCCACAACCTGCTATCAACCATCTTTTCTAATTAGAAGCTTTAGACTTTATTCATTTTGCTCTTTCACATTTTATTTAGCTGCCAATGTCTCGCCTGTCTATTTTCTACTATTTTTATTGAAACATATGATATTGAATCTATGAGAGGTATGGGCTTCTCTGAATAACTATTATTTATAAGCTCATTTTTATAAGAGCATTCCTAGTTTTAAACATCTGATTTATAGTGCACTTCAAGTTTTCTCCACATGTGAAATATGTGTACTAAAATGCACAGCACAAATGAAGACTTGGGTGGATAAGTATAAAGTAAGCAAGTATCAGTCACACAGAGGGTGAATTAGAGCCCCACCCATTTCCCAGAATCCCTCATGCCCCTTCCTGGACACAGCCCTAAGGGTAACACACCCTCACGTTAATATTGTTCTTAATTTATAACGTCACCCCCTATATAAATGTCCCTCAATAATGTACTTTCAATGTGACTAGCAATGTAGTTTTTCTAAATAGAATCAGAGTCCATGTTCCTTTCTGCTTTAATTTTGTCTCAACATTGTTTTATGAGGTGGGTGGTGGTAGCGTATGCCTTTTAATCCCAGCACTCAGGAGACAGAGGCAGGTGGATCTCTGTGAGTTTGGGGCCAGCCTGGTCTACAAAGCGAGTCCAGGACAGCCAGGGCTACACAGAGAAACCCTGTCTCGAAAACACACACACACAAAAAAAAAAACAAAAACAAAAACAAAAATAAAACTAACAAAAAACATTGTTTTATGGGATCCACCCATGCTGATTTGTGGAGTTTTTTCTTCATTTTCATTCTTGAGTAGTATTCTGTCATAGGAATAAACTAAACTCTGTCCATCCTTTGCACAGAATATCGAAGCTGTTTCTAATAATTCTTCCTGGGGCTGGAGAGATGGCTCAGAGGTTAAGTTCTTCCAAAGGTCCTGAGTTCAATTCCCAACAACCACATGGTGGCTCACAACCATCTATAATGAATTTGGTGCCCTCTTCTGGCCTGCAGGCACAACAGTGTATAAATAATAAATAAATAAATCTTGTTTTAAAATTTTAAAAATAATTCTGCCGTGAGCACCCTTAGTACATACATCCTGGCATTTGTGGTTCTGCTTTTCTAGCGTGTCAGACTAGGAATGGGACTTCTGGACGGGAGGTCGTGCATGTGTCTCCTGAGCATTTTTACATTTTTGTCTCTTGAGCCAGATGCATATTCCTGCCCCTGTACAGAGGATCTCAGTTGCTGTGCTTTCTCAGCTTGTGATTGGGTGGCTGAGTAACACCTGCTTCTGAGGAAGTTGTATTTCTCTGAGTCCTCATAAGGCTGCACATTTTTTTACATCCTTCCCAGGCTTTGGATTTCCTCCTTTCCAAGTCTCTACCCAAGCTTTTTACTTATGTACCTAGTAGTTGCTTGAAGCTATTATTATTATTATTATTATTATTATTATTATTATTATTATTATTATTATTATTATTATTATTATTATTCAATACTAGGAGTATTTCTTTATTGGTCTATGTGACCTGTACATGTAGAAAGCTGTTCTCAGTCTGTGGCTTGGCTTCCTAGTCTCTCCTTTGCATCTCAGTAAGCATATGATTTGATGCTTAAGGCAATGCACTAATAAGTCTGAGTGTCGCGAGATATGGCAAAAAGCATTTCTTTCGTTTAGCGTTTCAGAACAGCTCACCATTTATGTATCCACGCAAGAGTGTGTCAACATGAAGACTTAGCACATGTTGCAGGGTTCAGTCAGCCCCTAAGTTCCGAAGAGTAAGAGGGAGTAAACCGTGAAGAGGCATTCGTGTTGTATGCTGTATTATAATAGTACACTGTATGCATGGGAGAGTGTTACAGCAATGAGGCGTGTTGGACGGTGATCAGTAGAGTTTGTCACTTAAGCTCTCCAACAAACAGATCTAAGATATGGGAAGGAAGTCTAAGCATCTATGCCCACAATAAGCCTCTTTAATCTTGATTTTATAGAAAGCCTTGTGGTCGTTGTCTTCGGTGTCTTGACCTGTAGGGGGACTGTGTGACTTCTGTATGGTGTCACAAAGGCCAAGCACTTGGCTTCAGGGCTGAAGAAGGAGTCCATTCTGACACTGCCCCATGTCTGCAGTTTGGCCTGGTGCCTGTCACCTCAGGGATCACAGAAGAATCTGTGAGGTCATGTGATTGGTTTCTCTGGCAGACTTTAAGTCCACAGGGACAAAACCACGTCTCAGCGCATCACTAAAACTCAGCAGTGCTAACTCCCAGTCACTCCTAAACCTACAGGCGGCACATGAACAGATGACTGCAAGGTGAGGTGCTTGGCGTTGTGGGCCAAGAGTTATAACATTAAAGCTTCTAATCCGGGAGGGTCAGAGATGGCGCCACACTCAACTGTGCTAACTAGAATGTACTGTGGCAGCAAAGACCTTGGGAGAGGGAGGAAGGTCACTCTGGAAAGGAAAATAGAGGATAACTTGGCAAGGAGAAGAAGTTTGCTTGATTCACATTCAGGCTTTGTGCCGTGAGTTGAAGGAAACAAATGCGAGGTTGGGTAGGTCATGGCAGGTACTAAATGCAATCAGTCTAGGCTTCTCTGAGCATCCGCTAAGAAGCACTGAGAGTTTTTAGTAGAGTAGCTACAGAGTTGCCTTTATTTTCATGTGGGCTCAGCAAGAGTTCCATGGCTAACCCACAGCACACGCTGACTACCCGCTTTGCACTCACCTCAGTGTTCCTCTTCCTCATACTGTCAATGCCTCCTTTCCCTCTGCCATGTAACACTTGTCACCTCATGCTCTGACAGACTGCAGTGGGTAGTCTCTGCTCCTGATTCTTCTTTACATCTCTCTCGCCTTCCTCCATATTTTTACTTACACCCATGACAAATATGCAAACCCTTATCTCTACAGTGACTTCACTCTAATGGCGCTTTGGTCTTCATCATCCACTACATTTTTTTTCCCCAAGTACCTACTAAGTGCTGTGTAATGTTCCAAGATGGAGGAGCAGTGGAAAGACAAGCAGGAACTCTCTGATCCCAATAATCACTGCACTTAGCTGAAGGCCCAGAAAATCAATAGGCAGATATAGTCAGCAGGGCCACAGTGCACAGGAGCACCGCTAGATGTGTCTGACTCGTGTCTTGCCCTTCCTTGGTCTCAGCACCAGACAGTTACTTCTTTTTCTTCAATCTAGTTAACTGGTGTGACTTCTGCATTTGAGGCAGAAGCAACGTCCCTTTCCCGGGCCCCCACGTTTTTGACTGTGTGTGCCTTTTTGGCCCAGTCTCTGATAGCCAGTACGCTGCCACATCCCTCGAGTCTTGCCGTCTTGCAGCCACTGTGCATGGCCTGCCCTTGAGCCTGGCTTCACACCATCATGTGATGTAGAAAGTTTGTCCCTGGCTATGTAAGGGACAGCAGCTTGCCTCTGGACCATAGCAGCATCCCCAACACCCTTGTATTTCCCAACAGTCTCAACCCTGCCTCCTGTCCTGCCCCTCCCCCGGCCCCAAACTGTCTGCAGACCTTTCCTCTGGTATATATGCAATCAGCTTCACTTATTTCCCTGGCTCGTGTCTTTTGTGTACCGATCTGTATACTGCCTCACTATGCCTCCAGGTTTATTTCCTGTCCTCATAGACAAAGTCTCTGGCCATGGGGAGAATCCTGCTAAAATGTATCTGTCCTCTTCATTACTGGAATAATTCCCGGCGTTCTTCCCTCAGTATCTTCCTCCTCCTGTGTTCACTACCATTCCCCATGAAAGAGCTTTTCTCTCACCCACTGGATCACGAGATCCGTGAAGATAGGGTTTGTCCTGGTGCCTCCTGTTACCCCTAGTACACAGAGGTGAGGGAGGCATCCACAGGAAGTGCTCAGGAAGGATAGCATGCTTTGTGTGTGTCTCTGCTATTTGTCTGTATTTATGAATCGGTGCGTTTTCAAATATATTTTCCATGTGCTCAAGAGGCATTTGCTGTGTGGTTTGGGACAAGGGTTGTGTTGATTTCCCTGGTCATCAGGCCCGTGACATTATGCAACAGTGAGTGGTGACACAGGTGGCACAGTGGTGACACCTGTGGCTGGCACAGATGAAGGAAAGGCTGTCAGAGCTCAGGCCGGGAGTTACTTTTCTCTCCCATCCACTCTGATATCTCCTTTCTCTTACTATCAAAGACTAACCTTGCTGCTAACCACAAAAGAGAACCATGTGTGTGTACATATGTGTGTTTTGTGCTTATATGTCCATATACACATATATGTGTCTATATATACATGTATACATATATGTATATATGAAGAAAATACACCAAAATATAAATCATGGTTATTTCTGGTAGGCGGCTTTTCATACTTCTCTACAATATGACATAGTACTTTTATTAACAACAACAAAAATCCTAGCAGGTATTATTTTTTAAAGAATAGGAAGAGTCTGTCTTTTGTAGACCCAGGATGCCTCCAGACATCCTGGGAAACAGCGCTCTTCACCTCTCGGTGGTGTCTCAAGTGACCAGAAAGTGAATTTAGCTGATTTGCACATGGGCCAAGGTTAGGAGCAGAGGGACTGGCAACTCTGTTTGGTTGTAAAGGTCCAGAGCCTTGGACTGTGCTGGGAAAGAGAAGAGAAAATCTAGAGGCAGGGACAAGGCGAGAGGAACCCGACAGGTTCTTCACTGAGGGCTACTGTTTAGAGATGGGAAGGAAAGGCAGGAGGGATCCTGAGCCACAGAAGCACAGAGAGAGATTTCACACAGAGACAAGCCCTGGGAAGAGGGCACATCCCATTCAATCTCAGTTTTAGTCCTTGGTGATTTGGAAAGGAAAGGTTTCCTGAGCAACTCCAGGTGGCACAGAAGGCTCCTTATAGAGGCCACTTCATGAACATCAAGTTTCTGAGAGGAGGGGGTTTATCTTGAGGTCAAGGACACTCCACACACACCATCCTTTCCTCCTCAGTTACACTCAAGGACAGAGGGAAAGTTTTCTGATAAACTTGAAACCATAAAGTTACACATAGCAAACATTTTCAAGGATATCTCCCGCACCGTCAGATTCAGAGTTCAATCAAAGCATTCCCTGGAGGGAGGGAGAAAAGGAAAAAGAAAGGGAGGGGAGCTTGGATACTGCTGGCTGTGGCTAGCTTCCTTCTGGACATAGGGATACCTGGTCCATCCCTGGCAAAGCGCCTCACAGATGAACCTACCTGTGCTGCCCAGTCGGTCACCCCACACCCCGTTCCTTGCCCGTCTCCTCCCTGCAGGATGCAGGATAGAGAGCCCTGATCTCAGTGTGCAGCACATGCATGTTAGATCCTAGGAGCTCTGAAAGGGGAATAGCATGCATAAGGGAGTACAGAAACCAGTCCTTGAGGAGAGTTATGTAAGATATGTTTTGTGATGCTGATGTTTTCTCTGGGTGCACTCTTCAATACTCCCCCAGCTGTGTGTCTCAGTTCTTAACTCTGATGGCTACAGCAAGGAGAATTATTAGTCTGGGTTCTGGTTTGAAATGTGAGGTAGAAAAATATTTTTATAAGCTAGTTATGGTAAGAATTTCCTGGGTATAATAGAGGAACACAGACAGAGTACACACGACAAAAATCACCTCCTAGTCTGGTGGGGCAGATGCTAGCCTTTCCTTGAGAAATCACTGATATTGCTAGACAGGTAGAGAAAAGCATACAGGCTGCCTGCAGGAAATCCAATCCAGGGCACTGACCATTGGCCCCTGCTTTGTGCCTAAGCCCCTAATACGATGAGCCTCCTGGTCCTCAAGGTACGTATCATTCTCCTCATTTTGCAGATGACAGATTTTACAGGGACCTGTCACTTAGGGAGTAAGTAACTTACTCAGGCTCATACAACCAGAAAGGATAGAGATGAAGTGTGACTCCTGGCCCTCTGTACACACGGCCTCCCAAGGGCAAAGCCCAGTCAAGGAAGCCATTAGATGATGCAGGCAAAATACACAAAGCAACGTTTGGCTCAAATACTATAAATACTATGATCTCCTCCTCCTGACCAACAGAATGGGACGCAACATAGTTCAGAGGCCGAGACTGCTCCATGTTCTGTGTATTGTGTGTGCCATTTGCTCACTATCTCCCGTGCCCAGTAGAGCATGCTATGAATCAGGGACACGAGGAGGCTGACTGTCAGCTATAGGACCAGCAGTTGAGGCACATTCTTGTCTCGGGAGCTTCTTAAACCATCAGAACAAAACTGAGAGACCACAGCACAGCCCAGTAAGTCACAGTAGAGGACGCTGGCAGTCTGCAGTTAAGATTCACTTACTAGCCCCTTGCAAAATAGCTGCTGTGGTTCCTTGTGGATCAAGAGCGCAAAGACACAAAGCTATCGCCTAAATAAATACGTTCTTTGTCTGCGGCTGTTTTTATCTCCCTGGATGTCTGGCCTTATCTCCCGTTACACAGTGACTACAGAACATCTCACCATGTCACAGGGAGCTTCACTAGGCCTGCAGTATTTTAAGTGCTAGCTTTATGTGAAGGCAGCTATACCTGGGTAGAGGGAGACAAGAAATTCTCAACACAACCCCCCTCCCCCGACAAATGCTGATCAAATCCAGTCTCTAAAAGTCACAGCCTTATAAAGTGAGTCTCCCTGATTCTTGCTCCTTATGGAAAATGCCAACCGTAAGTACTTCTGGGCAGACGCAGTCAAGGGCTGTAGATGAGGATGCCAAATACAGTCAAAGTGTTGCCTACTCCATGTCCAGAGGATGAACAGTTTAAACATAGAAAGGACTGAGGACTCAGGACTCTACTGTCACCAAGGGGGACTCTTTCTAACCCCTGGCCCTGTACTTACGCACAGGAAGCCAAATGCGTGGGACGATTGCATGTGCAGTGACCATAAATTCTAAGCTGATAGCTATTTTTCCAGTAGGAAACATCAGTAGCATTTTATTCCTCCACTTAAAACTTTTTTTTTTAACTACTAGTCCTTCCATTAGGTCAGATTTTTTTTTTAAAGTCAGTTCAATGGGATCATGAATAGCTGTTGTTTTTAAAAGTTAGAAGTTAGGCAGCTGGCATTGTAGTACATCCATGGTCCCAGCTTTCCCACTTGGGAAACAGAGGGAAAATGGTGAGTTTGAAGTTAGCCTGAGCTACATGGTGAGATCTTTTCTCATGACAACAAAAAATTTATGAAAAGCCACGCATTTGTGTTATTACTCTGTTGACATGCCTATTGGTGTATCCAACCGTGTCTTCCCGGGCAGGTGTATGCATTTCTCAGGATTCTCAGAAAACCACGTCTACATGGGTTTTATTCCTGAGTATCTCTATACATCAAACCATCTTCAAATAGATTTACAGACGCACAGAGCCAATCACAATGTGAGGCTGAAAAGGGGATAAGGAATCTTCTATAGAACCTAATACGGATAATTAAGTTACTCAAGCCACTTCCGGTTAGATATATCCCAGGGTATAGCAGGCCTGTGTGTGATCATGTTAGATGAGGCAGCACACAGCAGTGCTTAAGGACAGCTTTGAACCCAAACAAACCTCAATTCAGAGCTCACCCCACCCATCCACTTGCCAGTTGTATGATCCTGGCCAGGACCTCTCCAGGCCTTTGTCTGCATAATGAGTGCAGTGACACCCACCACACACACACAGGTATGTGTGGGATGCATGGCAACACTCAGATCCTTGGCACATGAGAGGGTCAAAAATTTATAAGCTATTAGTAACAATAAATAAAAGGCAGAATGCAAAACTCAGTGTTTATAAAATCATCCGATCCTCCCATTGAGATAAGCACTACAGGCCTTCAAGCGCGTGTATTAACTAACCTAGGATGGCGCAGACATGGTGTGAGACCATTGAGTGAGCACTGCAGATACACATCCCCTCCCTCATTCGTCTTAGGGTGACATGAGACTGAGGGAAATGTGCTTTCAGTGTCTTGAGCCCTTTACCAGACTGCAGTGACCTAATTGGGCACATGAGGGGCATGACCATGGGTGACTTCACAAGTGCTTATAGACAACTCCTGGCTTTCTCTTTTTTTTCCCCCACCATTTGCAACGTCTCCCACCTTCCCTGAGCTCAGGGCAGCAAGAATAAATGTTATTCAGCTTGCTGCTGGTCTCCTCTCCTCAGCTGAAATTCTGACTGGGAGGGTTTCAAACTAGATTTCTTATTTCTGTGTGGTAGGTATGAGGGAGCCTTTAACTCCAAGATGTGAGCACCAGTCAGATCTGAAGTCAAGACACTGCACTTTTCTCTTTCCCGGGATCCATTGCCACTTAAAATACTTCACTCTTCTAGTGGCTACTAGAACTTGCCATTTGTGTTAGAGAAATGATAATCCATTGTTTCACGTGGGTGCTGTGCCTCCAATCGGCCCACGCTCAGCAGCCCACTTAGTAATTCACTACCTCAGACTGCCTTGCACTCTGCCCAAACCAGCCCCATACCGTAGGAAAACTACAGGTTGCTACATTCTGTGAGCTCTGGCCACAAACAAAAATCACAAATTTTAAGCCCATTGCTGCAAAACAACTACAGGAATGGGTAAACTTTTCTATATTTCTCTTTCTCAATTAAATATTGCATATAGGCTTGGTAGAGTGTGGGATCCTGAAAGAGTTTTAAAAGAGTGTAATTGGCGGTACTGAATAACCACGAATAGCCAATACCAGGAGGACCATGTATTTACTGGCCTCCTGTGGATGCTGCTCCTGCTGCTCCTATTACATGTTCGTCTGAGACATTGGGAGGCCACCGCAGGACTGTTCTGTGGGGGGTGGGGTCTCTAAGTTGAAAGGACATGGATTTGAGTTCTGGCATCAAGTGGCCAGTCAGCGATCCTCATCTGGATCGTAGGCCTGCTTGGACTCCTGTGAACCTTCAGACTGAGGGATAGCTTACCCAGCTCTGCTTCCTCTCTGTCCTATTCTGAAAAAGCGATTATGCTCCGTAGTCTGTGCCTCGGGTAACTAGGAGGAGGCTGCACTGATGGTTTAACACTGTTTTCTATAAAGGGCT
Organism: Acomys minous; assembly: GCF_964271855.1. NCBI lineage: Eukaryota > Metazoa > Chordata > Mammalia > Rodentia > Muridae > Acomys > Acomys minous. The sequence continues at coordinate 57,567,913 of NC_140492.1, forward strand.
ACGGGATCTCATGCAGATTTTTGCAAAGTCATATGCAAGTCACAGAGCCCAGCCCTTTTCTTAACAGGATGGCAACCTTGTTCCTCGGTGGCACCTGGGACCTGGAGATCCTTTCTCCACTTACGTTTAGCGCGCAGCCTGGGACTTGTCCCTGCAGCTCAACCGGGTTAGCTGTGGCGCCGTTGGGACCTCCCACCAGGACTCCAATCACCCAACTCTCTTGAGACTGCTCTGACAGGGCTGGCATGGGGTGCAGCCTATGCTCAGAGGGCAACATGTTCCAAGTCAAATCTGCCCCCCTGGGCCTTGGGCTCACCCCGGGCCTCCCCACTTCTCTCCCAGGTGCAATTTTGAGGTTACTGAGCTTCAATCCAAAGTCCAAAATGATGGGGCAACGGGGACTTCAAGAGGCCCCAGGTCCCCTATGTACGTCCCCCCAACTCCCAACCTGAGCACCAGGGATTCCCACCCCACCTACCCCCTTTCAGACCCTTACTGCCCCCAAAGTCTGCAACTCCAGTAAACAGGGTAGCTGAAGGGATGTACTCGGCTGTGAGTTTCTCTTCAGGGTGAACGTTGCTATGAACGGTGCCCCGCCCCCAATCTGGAAAAGGCCATCCATCTACTGTAGCTTGTCTCCTCTACCGTGAGAGTGTGTGAGCGCTTCAGATACCAATGGTGAGGCTCAAATCCACGCTGTCCCACATACTGGCAGCAGCCACTTCCTTCCACACACTTCTGGTTGATACAGCCTCCTCTCCGCTCCTTTCTGAGGTCTCTGGGGCAAAGGCTGCCCTTCTGGTCCATTGGGTGGGGGGTGGGAAGTGTGAGAAGGTCTAAATAAAACCAGCTGGCCACTGGTTGCCAATCGCTGACTAGACGGTAGTAGGAACGTGGGTGTTCATTATGCTATCCTCACTTTTGTATATGTTTGCAATTTTTCATAATAAATTTTTTTAAAGTCTTCCAGTTTCCATAACATTCGATAAAGAACCCAAACCCCTAACAAAGTTTCATGGAACCACCCCCACACACACACATACCCCCAAGGCAAGAGGCAGGGATGACTCCATTTCATATAAATAGATATAGATATATATGTGTATATATATAAAACACTCATTTTCTAACCTTTTTTTAAGTCCCACTGCTTTATTTTCAATAGACTAAACCTTATTTCTAAGAGACCCCGAACTTGGGCTCACTTCCCAGGCTGGGTGATGGGGAGGGCAGGGAAGAGGGTCCCTAAAAGTTTACATTTCCATGTATCTCACAATCTTACTGTGAGAAAGTGACTCGTTCAGTGTTCTGAACTTTGCGAAGGGTGTATGCTCTCACGGTAAAGCGTCATTCTCTGGAATTGCGCCTGGCTCAGGAAAGGACTGTCTTTGTACTTGAACTTAAAAACCCAATGGAGACCCTTATCACGGGCATTTGCATGACTGAGAACTGCTGCTGTCTTTTTTCCATATGTCTCTTTCTTGGATGTGTTCTAATAAAATGATTCTAAAGCAGGCTGTTGATATATAGTGATTTATAAATCCTTCCTCTTGAGCTCGGAGGCCCTTAAATTCTCTGCCTTCCCACTCTCTGGAAAGACTCTCTGCCAAGCTGAGGGCAGACGCATAGAGTGTGTCTGGCTTCTATGGCAGGACGGTGGCACCACTGCAATGGCAGCCCTTAGTAACGATCCTATCAACCACAGCAATTTTATTTTCTGGTTTCCTAGCAACAGAGCTTGCATTCCGGAACAGAGATGAATGCCCATCTGTAGATGAGAGTGGTGAGGGGGAGGCAGAAGGGGTGAGGCAGAGCCAGGAGTAGAACCCCCTCTGCCAGGGAGGGAGGGACTATGGGAGAGAGTAACGTGCTATGAGAGAGAGGCAAAGGGAGCCCAAAACAGGCAGGCCAAGTTTAGACTTGTTCCATTCAGTGATAGGTCTCAGCACCTTTGGGGATAATTAACTTCAGTTTTATTTTCAAATTTTGATAGCAAGCAATAAGCACATTGCATAGACCCACTGGGGGAAACATACATTCCCAGAAGTAGATACTGTGAGAAACGCTCCCTTCATCAAAGCCTGGTGAGGGCATTCCCATAAACTAGTAACAACCTTCCTTGGTGAACAAGGCATCTTTAGAAACCTTGTTGACTCACAAGTGTGTGCAGGGGCTGCAGAAGCAGACGCAGACAAGGAGGCTCTCAGATACCAAGAAGCTACTGTATTTATTCCTGTGATTTCCACAGCCAGGCAGAGAGGCCAGCGGTGTTGTGTTTATCTTCCTAATGATGAGGCTGAAGCTACGAAGGGAAACCTGGACACTTGAAATAACAGATTTGGGATTCTATGCTTTGTCGTTGCCATATCAGTGCTTTTCCAAGCCACAGGGTTGATAGCCAGGTGGCTGGCTGGCCTGGGCTCCATATGGCATAGCCATCGCCACTGTCTACGTCAGTGGCCAGTGCAGAGGAGTACCTATGACTAGAGAGCTCTTTAGGCCAGGATCTCTGCCACACACATCTACACGCCTGCGGCTTGGTTACTTGTAGAGCATAGGCCAATAGGCTGAACTCATCGCTTCATTCTCATGGGGATTTGGTCATTGTCCCTATTTTTAAGAAATGCCTCCCAACTGCTGGCTGGGCGTTAAAACATAGGTGAGCAAATAGACTCTGTTCTCATGGAACTTACCAATTCAGGAAACAGGTGTTAGTCAGACAACACATGAATAGATGCATAACAAGCGCAAGAGGAGGGTGTGAGGTCAGGAAGATGAAACCAAGACACGCAATGCTGTTTGCCCAAGAACATATTACACCTTAGAGGCATAATAAAAACTAGAGCTCGGAGCCCCTTGACTTTCTTTTTGTATTCCCTTTCCCCTGCTGCGTCTCACGGTTCTTTTGCGTAGCTTGTGGATTCAGTCCCCTCTAGCCCCAACCAGCCACGTGAAACATGTCAGTCACTCGAGTCACTACCCATACCTAGCGAAACCCAAAGGGTACATTTGGAAATGATGAACTAAGTTCTCAGAGCCCAATTCAGAAAGCGAAAGGCAAAGCTTCCTGCCTTAGGGACACTGCCAGATAAGGGGGTGCACAGGTAATGCACTACTGTTTTGACCCCGGTGTTTTTCCAACTTCCGGAGCAAGAAGTCACTCATTCAACACATATGTACTGAGTGCATACTAGTCACTAAGCATGGTTCTCAGACCTAGGAGTGTGAGTGATGAGATTGGGCACATTAAGGATAATATGGCCAAATACGGGATGTGGGACAATAGAACACAGCCCCTCCAGGAGATACGTAGACAAACACAAAGAATTAACGTGACGTACGAGAAGCCAATAACTGTTGCAAAGAAAATAAATCAAGGCAGGAAAGCAGAACATGGGGGAGGTCGGGGTGCATCGTGCAAGGGAAACTGATGTACCAGGTCAGCATTTCACAGATACACATATACATAAATAATCTGTGTACAATACATACGAGTGCACAGGTTGTAAATGTCTGCTCTTTTCAAGTGTAACAGAGAAGTCTCTTTAGTACAACTTAACATGTCACTTCGTGCCCAGCTCTAAATAGCTAGTTGTATAGTGTGATTAGAAAAGACCCCCATGCAAATGCTCGGATCTTAGTTTTCCCTTTTCTCCTTTGGGCTAAAGCAGTGGTTCTCAAACTCACATATATTCTGAGTCTGAGATATGTGTGTATAGATATAGATATAGCTAGGTCAGTATCTCACTTACCTCAAAGGCTGGTTGATCCCGGGATCCCATTATGTGACTCAGCCCATCTGAAGCAGGCACACGAATTTGCGTTTCTACCAAAGTTCAGGTAATACTGATACTGTTGGTTCAGGAGGCACACTCAGAGACCTACTAAGCGATTATAGTTAGAAAAGCTGCCTACTAAGTAAATCAACTCCTGAGGAAAGTATGCACCCGTTCCTTAGACTTCCTGGACAATATCAGAGTAGCTGTCCTTGAAAAGTAAAATCCTAAGCCAAAGCCCAAGGTCCTGAAATGAAACAAGGAATGCCTCCAGAACAGGAGGCGCCAATAATACTTTGTTATTTTCCTACCAACATTTACTTAGTATTTCATCACTGTAATGCATCCAAAACCTTTCTGGCCCCCTACTTCCTTCTGACTAGTCAAGCCAGTACACAGAACACTTTATAGATAGTGGGATTGATACTATTAATACCACAAGGAGGGGTGTGGCCTCCCAAGGTAGAGAGGCTTCGGTCACCTTGCTCTGGTCCAGAGTCCCTTCTCCACTGTCTTCATTTCATTAGCTAAAGCATTGTCTTGGGATGTCTATCTGGAAAGTTGTTATCCAGGATGTAGGGTTGTTCTTTGCTTTTAATTTTTTTTTAATCACTTAGTACAAGAAGATTGTCCACATGAGCGATTAACTGTGGCAAGTTCTGAGGCCTGCGTGAGCTCTTTGTAGCATAAACTCTTCTCCTACTGGGTATTACTCATGCTAACTCATTTTATAAATAGCCTGAGCTAGAACTAATCATTACAGAAACAAACCTGCTAGGGGAAAGCATACATAACACTTTCCAAAGAAAAACAGAAATGACGTTTTGATTCCATGAGCCGTTGCTCCCATTCTGCTACATAGACAGAGTTGAACATTTTCTGCATCACTTACACATACAGCAAAATGAGTGCATTTTCAGTTGCACGACTCATATATCACATTCCTGGATACTTGAATGTGGCCCCCACAGAAAAGGAAGTGAAGAATCAAAATCCCCCTGCCTGGTATTTGCTGGTTTAGTTCTAGTCTCAAACACTCCAGTGCCAACTCCTCATGATGGAAGAGTGGATCCCCATTGCACCACACAGGTGGTGGCCCTGTCTGTTGATTTGAGGATTTTAATTTCAATTTTCCTTCCACTGTCTCACAAATGCACTGATATTAGGACTTCTTCCTATCCGTATTGTTACTTGCACCCTTGTCTATTCAATAAACCTTTATTAAGCCTCAGACCCCAAAGTGGCTACTGAACAGACTACAGAACTGAATTAAAGCTACTCCTGTCCTCAGTGGCTACAGCACATACCGGAACTACTCTAAACACTTCAAATACTCAACATTTGGGGATGCTCATAAGGCATGGCCCTTAGTCCATGGAAGCACCTCCCCGTTTTCATTTTTATTCTTTTTATTCAGCACCTGCTCTTGAAAAGTGAACTGTCCAGTCATATGGGCTTCAACACAATAGAGACACCATTAGGAAATATGCTTTACCTAAAACTGTTTATCCAAAAACAAACAAACAAACAAACAAACAAACAAACCCAGTCATGGGAATGAGCAGGTAATGAGTTGGGTTGTAGAAAGAGTGAGATGTATAGGATTCATCCGGCTTTGTTGTTTCAGATCCCATGAAAGGAGATTCAGACCAAGGTAGCTGTAGGGTTGATGTGCTTGTGTGCATGTACACACAAATATATGTGGATGAGACGGTCATTTGTAGACTAGTAATAGTTTTTATGAGGACATAAACCCTTCAGATAAATTACAGTCTCACGATCTAGAAAGAAAGGCCAGTTAACGAAACCAAAAGTAGAATCAGAGAGGAAAGGGCAAGTTTTAATTCTGTTGACCATGAACACCCCTGCCTTCCATCTCCACTGGGCCAGAGAAATGGCAACAGCCTGACGCCCAGCCTATGTCACCACTCTTCATTAGTCTGGATTTTGTCACCACTGGAATTCCAAGTCAAGATGTTGGAGTAAGCCTGTCAGATCGATCCTCTGAAGTCTATTTCTTACAATTCAACAAACCTATGAGGCCCTGGAGGAAGTTTTTGTTCTTGTTGTTGTTTGTTGTTGTTGTTGTTGTTGTTGTTTGAAGCATAGGTCCTTCATTCAGACTTACTGATGACCATTAAGAGTGCCACTGACGTGCTAGTATAGCTGTGCCTACGATGGGTGGGTCTGGTCACACATAGCTACAGAGGGACTACGAAGACTTGGAAATAGCCGTGATGGATATGTATCTGCTTTTGAATTTCCACGGTGGCAAGATAAGGAGTGTTATTCTATCTGTAAGAATATCCATGGATTCTGTTGCCAGCCAGTGGTGACCGTTCAGTGGTTTCCATGCCCACGTGCAATGTCAAGTCTGTATGTACGGCTGTACTGACTGTTGCTAAGTAGTAGTGGTTAGGTCTTGCATTCGAACATAGGAATATCCCAAGGTTGATAGGGGTTAAAATAGAGTTGACAGGGAAGTAAGTTATATATTATTGGCATGGAAATACTCTGAGAGTAATCTATCAGTATAGTATTTCATGTGTAGTTTTGGGATCTCACAAATTCATAAGGACTTATGTAGGCATCTTGGCCTTAAGGGATGCACGGTGGTAACAATACTGGTTTCTATGGTTGCATTTGTCCAAGGCCAGATGGAAGCTTGGATTGGAAGTAGGAGGCTCTATGCTACTCATGTCTTCTGTGTTTTTCTTTGGGATTGAAACTCTGACATGTTGCTTCATATTTTAGCATTTCTGAAACCACCTAACAAAACACTTGTTGAAGAGCTACAGATAATAATCGTCAAAGTCAGGCCATCATAGGTGATCTTGGGTACTCTCTGCCTACCCTGAAATGCCACACAGACAAGCTTAATAATAGACCATGTCACTAAAGAGGGGACCTTTGCAATGTCTGGTTGGTTGGTATTGCAGAATCAAAATGATGACGTCACAGTAAAAAGTGTCACTGTAGGCCAGACACGAGTACAGCCTTCCAAGAGAGGACGTAATGCCATCAACCCAGCATCTCTGGCTTCTCAGGAGCTGAGTGATTCAGAAGTTAAAGTGAAATAGGAAAAAAAAAAGGCCAATGAGTCTACTGGTATTGCTAACTTGGTCACATGACCATCATCACAGCCACTTTCCTATCACACCAAGACCTCAAACATATCTGGATAGCTGACTTTGTCTGGATTGAATGTTTTATTAAATAATGTCCTGGGTACATAGGACATTAAGCTAGGGTAATGCTAGTAATGACACTGGAGATAGTCTCTTTGGTAAACATGGACATAGAAGAGTGTCGAGACTTTTTCCCAGAGTGAGGCAGGTTCTGGGCAGTCTAACAAGAGACTGTGAGAATGGCCAGTATGACCTTCAGGAATCAAAGAGATGGACCTCATCTACAAAAGAAGAGAATGTCTAGTGATAAATGATATCTCTTGAAACTGAAAAGCTTCTGTAAAGCAAAGGACACCGCCAATAGAACAAAACGATAGTCCACAGATTGGGAAAAGATCTTCATCTATCCTACATCCAACAAAGGACTAATACATAATTACATATGTCCAAAATACATAAAGAGGTCAAGAAATTAAACACCACCAAACAAAATAATCCACTTTAAAAATGGGGTACAGAGCTAACACAGAGTTCTTAACAGAGGGATCTCAAATGGCTAAGAAGCACTTAGAGAAATTTGCTCAACGAATATTTCCTAAGTGCCTACTGTGCGCCATGTCCTATTCTAGACAGCAAAAACAAAGTTCCACCCTGAGAAAAACAGATAAGAATTCCTGCCCCGATGGGTCTTATATTCTGGTGGAAATACATATAGACAAAATATATAAGCTGCCAAGTGATGCCACATGAGGTGGCGTGGGAAGTAGCACGGAAGGGCGGAAAGGGGTGACCTCAGATCTGGTGACCAACACAGTTAGGAATGCATGGATAAAGCAGTTAGTCCAAATGGTCCCAAGGTGGGTGGTGGCAGTGAGAATGGATTTCAGGAGAATATGGGGAAAGGATTTTCTAGAAACACGTACGGTGTTTTAGAAAGCTCTGTTCAGTACTGAGAACCCAAAGCGTGTAGACTTGGGGAGGAGCAATCTTGTCTAGGAGGAGAGTGAATGGGTCCCAGTAGTGGGCTTTTACCTGGTGTACATGAGGCCCTGGAGTCCTTCCTCCCTGCTGCAGGAACTCACAGGCCGGCACTTGCCTACTGGAGTCAAGATGGCATCCTAGCGGCCACGTGGGAACCTCATACTATTCTTGTAGATCTGCCAGCAACCAGGAGCCCTTTCCATGTGACCCTGGTCCTGGGTCACTCTAAGTGACAAGAACCTTACCTAGGAGAGTGTAACATCCCTCCAGTTCATATGGCGAGACTGTTGAAATACATCAAGGTTTTGTCTAAGTCATACGTGTTTCTAGGAACCCTGAACTCATAGAACACACTGTTCATGTCTGACAGTTCAAAAGGGCCTTGCAAACTGAGAGGTATGGCAAAGTGTTTGTTTGTCCTCAGTGAGTTTAAAATATTAGCTTCCTTTGGTTCTATCCCCAACTCCCAGAAGACTGTGGGGTCCCACCTGGCTAGATTAATGTATGCTTAGTAGTCATAGGAAGTAGTTTTCAACTGGACTTGTCACCAAGACAGAGACGAGGTCCATTTTGCTTGAACATGAACAGAACAGTCCTCAGGAGACCTGAAAAGAGGTGTAGGAATTCAAGATAGGGTTTTGGAACCCTAACAGAATCTGTTCTTTGGACCCAACCAAACAGCAGATAACCCAGCATACAGCTGAGTTTTTAATTGTGAGGGAGGCGGCTCACTGAAATAGAAACACACCTTCCCCATTCCTTCTCCCCAGACCCTGCTTAGGACTCACTTAATGTGTGCAGTGGGGTGATGTGGTATGAAGCGGGCTTTTTCCTCACTAATGCAGCAGTTTGTCTCCAGAGGCAGAGGTTGAGGCCAAATGAGAAGGGAACTTGAGGCATCAACACACACTCCCGTTTATTGTCTACAGGGGCTAATGCCAAGCCTTATGGCTTGAGAAACACATCGTAAGACTAAGCCCAAGAGGTTGTCTACCACAACTGTGTGTGAAGTTGGTCAGCCACTCTGGGCCAGGGCTACATGGGACAAGTGCATCCCAGCTCAGATCCTGACCCAGGAGCCAAGTGGCTAGTGACAAACAAAATCATCCCTGTTGTTATGGGACATTGAGGATAACATGTGGTTATTTTCTGTTTGCCTTGCACAGTGTGTATGCTTGTTGGAGGTGCTCTAACCATACCTGGCATGGGCCAACCATCTTTTAGCTTGTTCTGATAAAAATTCAATTTTGAGCATGACTGAGACCTCGTTTACGACTTAACGCAAACTCGTTTTGAACTTGCTCGCTAGCTGGGTTTAGCAGGATAGAATCCATGTTAAGTCATGCTAGTAATTGGATTGCGGATTACTACACTGCGAGTGCTGGGAGGAAAGGGATTTCAGTCTGCTATATGTTGTTTTAAATTAATTTTGTTATCTGACAGCTTTTATTCTTTGTCAGTTTCATACATGTATACAATGTATTCTTGTTTAATTCCCTTCCCTCTTTTAATCACTGCTCTATCTACAGTACCTACGTTATTGACAGGTACATTATAGCTACTGTAAGACAAAGGGGCGGTGTGGAGAGTGAATGCTGTGTCCTTAGTGTGTAGAATACAAAGAATAATATTCTCCACTCGTAGCACAAGGGAGACCTAAGTACTAAGTACTGTGGAACAGGAAGGAGCTCTGTAGAATAATGCTGTTCTTGACAAAACAAAACAAAACAAAACAAAACAATAGCACACCACCTGGATTCCACATGACGTCATAGATAGATGGACCTAAGACATGATCTGCTGGGTGACGCTAAATCCAGGATCAAGGGACAGGACAGGGAAGCAGGGAAAGCTTGGCAGAGATTTCCAGTCAGAGGAGCGAGGAGCTGGGATCCCAGATGGACAGTCAGATGTGGGAAGGAAGCTGCAGTGTGATTTGGCCAATGGCAATTCAGAGAGCTCTGCGAGATGCAGGCTCCTTCTCCCAGAATACACTTTATCCTATTATCCACCCCCGAGTTTTTAAGTGTCCCAGTTGGCTTCTGGGCTCGGTGGCTCATTTCTAATGAAGAGTGACAAATAGGAAGATTGGCAAAGTAAGAGCGCCAGGGGCCCGAAGCAAAAAATGGGAAAATAAATCTAACAGAGCACCATGTGCCCCAGAATGAGACCAGTGTTCAAAGAAGTCAGGTTGGAAACCGCTCCCTCATCTGGTTTACTTCGCAGCATTGGCTGCCGGTGTAGCTGTGACCCAGTGCTGACTGCACACGCATGCTCTCTGCCCTGCCTCACTCCTGTGCTTATAATGCCCAGTAAACATTCCAGAAGCTTCGGGAAATACAAATGGATGAATAGGTCCATCTGCTGTGAGTCAGCCAGGAGACCATCAGCAGTGGATCCTATTGCAGCTCCCTAATAGAGTGGAGCTGTCATCAGCTTGATTGTAATGTGCGTCAGGACCCTTCCGGAAGTACACAAAAGAGATACAGTATATTCTTAGCTAGAAGAGCTGTAGTCTGTTTGGGGAGAGAACAGAGTCTGTAAATATTCATAGGACAAAACTGATACCATGTAGGTTGGGAACAGTTCTTGAGTCCGCCTAAGAAGTGTAAGAGCTGGAGTGATCTCTCTTCCTCCGCTGTCCATCCGGCATCAAGAGTGGATCACGATGAGTAATTGCAGCAATCCCTGGGATGTTTAAAAAGAACAACAACACAGCAATAAGCATTGCAGTAGGCATGCTATAATAATAAAATCTACTAAGTCAACCAAAATCACATCTTTATTTTTGTTCATCTTAGCATGGCCTCAACCCCTTTGTCTCCTAACTCTGCATTACTCTGTCAGTGTGCCTAAATTCCCACCAATACTCATCCAAAGACAATTCCATGCAGAGAAGAGCGAAAGAGCAGATGTATCTGTCAGGAAGAATCAAGTTATGCTGTAGTAACAAACAACCCTTCGTTTCTTTTACTGATTTAGAACAAGGATGTGTTTTCTGTCAGCACTATGTTTATGAACCCTACGTGTTCATATCAACATGGAGGGCTCTGTTTATTACCCGTCAGGAAATTTTACTAATGGATCCAGTTATAACGTTCTCAGTTACCATCCTCGACAGAAAGATGGTTCTGAAGATTCCTGTATCCACTATTAAATGTTTCAGAAGGAAATGGCGCAACATTAATGACCAGGACTAACCCTATGTCCTTACTCAGTCACGAGAAAGGCAGGAAAATAATGGAGTGGGATCCAGGAGGTAGAAAGCTACAGGTATCTTACAAACATCAGAATAACCACCTCACCAGTTCAAGTCAGCTATATTTTCAAGTAATGGCTTTTGTGGCTCCACCTTAATATGTATGTTTTGTCTGTATTTGACGTGTGTTTTGTGCATGTGATTTTCAAATGTATTTGTTGAATGCCATTATTCATGTTTCTCATTATTTTCTGTTTCTTGTCTCACCTTAGTTTTTACTAAGCTGTGTCTATGAATATCAGGTTCTATTTATAGTGAATCCACTTCTATAGAGAAGTGTAAAAATGAAAATTCTCTCTCCCCCCCCCCTCTGTTTGTTTTTGTTTTTTGTGACAGGGTTTCTCTGTGAAACAGCTCTAGCTGTCCTGGAACTTACTCTGTAGACCAGGCTGGCCTCAAACTCACAGAGATCCGCCTGCCTCTGCCTCCCAAGTGCTGGGATTAAAGGCGTGCGCCATCACCGCCCAGCTAAAATGAAAATTCTTCTTGTCCATGTCAAAGTTTTTTCAGATTTAGGGCAATAATTTCTGGAGTATACTGTCCTGATGAGCCTTCTCTATGTACAGCCTGTATTTGTTACATCACCTGTTTTATAAATTGTAGTGTTTGGTGGCATGAGATCCCACACGGCGGGTGCTGCGTCACTATCAATGTAACCTTATTAAATCTCTCATAACAAAGGTACTGACATTTCCAAGGATGCTTTCCTCAGTATAAGAACATGGCTAAGCGTCATGCTGTGCCTATTATAAGCCATGCTGCATGATTCTCTGCCCTTGTCCTAGAAATCACATGAGTACTATTGACTAACTCTGGGGTCACTGTGGAAGCCAGGACAGTTTCTGGTGGGAAACACACTCAGAATGTCTGCAGATGCAGATAGATAGTGGCCCAGTGAGAACAAGGGGTCGGAATTGACCCTGGATTGACAAAGAGTTAGATTTAACAAATGGACATAAAAATATAGTTTTTATTATATTCTATACATTAAAAATCTGTATAGAAGTATTAAGATGGTAAATATTGGGCTTCTTGGAGGAATCACAATATCTGGGCTATAGGGGTGCCACATCAACTTATGTGTTCTTATCTCTGCCACTGACCAACTGTATAAGCTTTGGGGGCTATTTTAACTGAACAATCAGTCTTCTCAAAATCTACTTCTTCACCTATAATATAGGAAATAGGGATTAGTCTCTGAATTCCCTTCATGTTGAAACACTGCTTTTTGTTTGTTTGTTTTTTCTGCCAGCTTAGCTGTGATTCATAAACCCATCACCTTTGCAGAGAAAATATAATAAATATATATCCTAATTAATGTAAAATTGTGAAAAAAATCACATTTCTATATAAACAATAACCTGCCTGCACTGTAAATATTAACTGTACTGATGCAAGATGCGTAGGAATCATGAAAGAGTCTATTTTGGAGATGTCTTAGCTCTAAAATGAAGTTACCAGAAGTTAGCTGACTGTGTGCCCATTCTCCCTGTGGTTCATCCATTCATTATAAAGCCTATTGAGTGTCTACCACGTATTCTACTGGGCAGAGCCGACAGACTTGGGACGGGAATTGAGGAAGTTGGTGAATGCATTGCTGTGTGACATCTTTGATTCATAAGAAGGAAAGTGGAGAAAGGGGGGCTGATAGGTAGAGAGAGCAGAACGCTTTCTCAACTGGCAGTCTCAGGAGGTAAAGAAATGCCAGAACACAGATTGAGCATCCTTAATCCAAATACTAGGCACCAGAAGTTTGGAGGGTTTTGTTTTGTTTTGTTTTGTTTAACTTTGGAATATTTGTACAAATGTTATTAGTTGATCATCCATAATCTAAACTTAGTTCCAATTCCAAAGCTCTTTCTTTGAGCATCAGGACTCTCAGGCTGTAGATGCACAGACTGCATGAATCATGGAGTAAGCATGTTGGAATAAGAGAACCTGTGGCCTAGGAGAAAGATATGGGACTTCAAATTCTGACCAAAATAGGGAAGCAAAGATCAGATTTATTTTCCTGCCCGAGGCAACTTTTTAATGGACAAGATATAAGAAACGATGATCAAGACAGTGGATGTCAGGCTGATGCACGAGAGCTGGGAAGCTAGGCAAAGTGAGTCCTGTAAGGCAGCCCAGCTTCCGGCTTTGCGTTCCTAGGTTTGGGTACAGGGAGTAGGTGTAGCCCTGTTCCCATCTTGACAGAAAAGCCTCTCGTGGGACATCAGTGAGAGTGTATAAGCCATCTCAGTGAGGAGCAGCAAGCCCAGGGCCAAAGACGGCTGTCGTTCTCTCTGCAAGACTTAAAGATGTAACCACAGAACACAACTCAAGAACAGTCATGGGGGAGCTGAGCGTGTCTGCTCCCAGCATTTGTGGGGCGGGGGTAGGTGTTTCTCCAAGCGAGTTCCAGGACACCCAGGGCTACACAGAAAGCCCTGTCTCAGGGAAAGAAAAAGAATAGCCATAGGGATATAAAAGTATTGGTAAAATAAGCAAAATCCACAATGTCTAGCATTATCAAAAACTATCAGGCATGCAAAGAAGCTGGAAAATTATGTTCTGTAGTGAGGAGGGCAGTAGTCGTTGACACTGTGAAGTGACAAAGAAGTTAAAATGAGAAGACATGGACATAGAATAGATACAATTCTTGGTGACATTTATACATTCAAAAAGCCTTTGTCAGGGCCTGGTTTGAGACAGGGTTTCTCTGTGTAGCCTTGACTGTCCTGGACTTGCTCTGTAGACCAGGCTGGCCTCGAACTCACAGAGATCCACCAGCCTCTGCCTCCTGAGTGCTGAGACTAAAGGCGTGTGCCACCACGCCAAGCACATTCAAAAAGCTTTATAGAAACTGAAAAATATGAAAAATGGCAAATGTTAGACTTCTAGAAGTACAATACCTGAGATGGGGGACTACTCAGAAGAAGAGTAAGCCAGACTAGCGAAAGAAAGCACAGTAATAGAAACTTATTATAACTGTGTGTGTGTACATGTGTGGTGTGGGTGTGTGTGTGCTTTCCACCCCAGAGGCTGAGATGGAATGAGAGTATCAGTGTACTAACGTAAACCCTTTATGACTTAGAATTCTATAATTAAAAATGAAAGTGAAATAAAGCTGTTTTCAGACAGTAAAGAACCTGGAAATTGTAACACTTGTAAGTCCTTGCTTTTAAAAATGTAAATTAAATATGAAAGGGAAGAATTAGGTATATGACATACAGAGTATAACAGATACTAACATGTGGGGGCAAATATTATTAAATATTTAGTACAAATGGTAAGGAAAAATACACACTTGAAATGGGGGACAGCTTTTCATTAATGGAGAACTTTAAAGGGAAGTAGAACAAGATGAGGTTCTTGTTTGCTTCAAGAACAGAGTAAAGGAAGCAATTCCTGGTCTCACACCTGTAAGCCCAGCACTGAAGAGATAGGAAGATCAAGCTCAGAGCAACCTGAACCACACAAGATACAGAGAAAGATGGAGGGGGGGGAAGGCATTATCTTAGGTTTTGTTAGAAAAGCATGTATTTTTATGTTGAGAAAATATAAGTATACAATTTCAATACTAGAAGAAGAAAGAAGCCTAAGTATATTACAAATCACAATAAATGTAAATAGACCCAAGAATTAATTAAAATATAAATATTTAAGTGCTATTTTTGCTCAAAATGTAGATATATACTGTGTAAAAGAGCTATAAATCTTAAGTGATATTATAGAAAATAAGTAAGACCCACCTGGCCAGTATTAGCCAAAAGAAAGCAGGAATAGAAATTTTGGCATTAGGTATAAACTACAATTAATGGTGGGTTGGAGGGATGGCTCATGGGTAAACGTGCCTTCTGTCACATTTGACAACCTGAGCTGAGTCCCTAAAAGAAGAGCAGACTCTCAAAGGTTGTCATCTCTCCTCCACATGTGTGCAAGTGCACACAATACACACACACACACATGTGCCTATGTGTGCATGTGTACAAGTGTACACATACCACACACCAAAAACAAAACAAAGTAGAACTTTTTGAAGAAAAAAAAGTTTCAACAAGTCTTGGCAAAGGCTGGGAGGGTAAAGGCACAGGCCGCCGCGTCTGACAGTGTAGCTTGGATGCCTGGGGCCCACAGAGCGGAAGAGGAGAACTGGCTCCAGCAGGTTGCATTCTGAGCCCCCGCACATGCACACTGTGGCTGGCACAAGTGCCCACGCACAGTCACAGTGTTTCCACAGAGGGTGTTGATAGAGCTTATTTTCTCCACCAGTTAAAGAATTAAAAGAGGAGAAAAATTGGAGATGCTACTATTTCAACTTTTTAAAAAAGAAAAGAGATAATAACACAAAAGGAAAAAAAGTGGATGTGGTGGCACATGCCTATGACCCCAGAGTGTAGGAAACAGAGGCGGAAAGATTACACATTCCAGCCAGGCCTGGGCTTCACAGTAGGACATTGTCTCAAAAGACTAGAAAAAGAGAAAAGAAAGAAAATGCATGATGTGGGCTTGGAGGAGAGCTGGGACCTTGGACAGTGGACCATTGGGCAGGTCACACCACAAAACAGGTTGGGAACAGTGTGGGGCTGTCCACATAGTTATGCAGATGAGCATTGGAAGCCCTAGGTGCCACCCGCCAGCACAGCAGTTTCCAAGGCTGCATTCACACAGAAAAGTGGTGGGAAGTTATGGGCTACAGAACTAATTTTCATCAAGGAAGAACATGTCATAGCTAGGTTTTTGGATGAAGAGGTGAAGACAAGAGCTATAAATAAATGCCATGCCAATTAATATTGGGTACAAGACTGTTAACGCTGAGCAGGTAGAAGCAAAGTTCAGTCTGACAGCATTGAAAATATAGACATTAAAATATACAAAACGATGCATATTTGTGGGGAAACAGCTATTCTCACAGAACCTGAGTCAGAATAAGTTACTTAGTTTTTACTGTATTAGCCTCTTAGTCCGACTTGCTTTTTTTTTTTTTTTTTTTTTTTTTTAGGAGTTTTCTTTTTCTCTTAGGTTCTAGGCTCTACCTAGACCAGCTAGAACTTGGCTTTCCAAAACTGCTGTGGAACAGCCTGGTTTGGTTCAATCCATCTGGGCCCTTAGGATGAGGCAGTCTGGGCTCAGGCGCTGCTGCCTGGTGCTCTCCTGGCTACTTCCGTGGTGTTCCTTCCCTCTTTCCTCTTCTCAAAAAGATAAGATCCTTGGCTCCAGACTACCTTTGGATTCATTTTTCTGTCCTGATCAAAAGAAAAGTAACAGGGGCTGGAGAGATGGCTCAGCGATAAGAGCATTGGCTGCTCTTCCAGAGGACCTGGCTTCAATTCCCAAAACCTACATGGTGGCTCACAACTATCTATAACTCAAGTTCCAGTAGATCTAACTACCTCTCAGACATACATGTAGGCCAAACACCAAATGTACATACATACATACACACGTACATACGTATAAAGGTAATAATAGTGATAACAATTTAGAAGCATTCCCAAGCTTCCCCATATGCCTCCGTAAGACACTGTCACCCAACTGTCACCCATAGCTCTTAGGATTAGGTCTTGCGATTGACATGAGGGAGGGAGAAATGCCACAGCCTGCTGGTGGCAGTGGTGCATATACGGAAAGCTGTAGAGCAGGAGTCTATAGGGAAGGCCGCCTTGGAGCTGAGCTTGGAGGTAAGAAAGGGTTTGCAGAAGGTGCTAGCCGTGTGGTGTAGAGGCAGCCAAACCTATTCCACAATAAGGAAAGGTCATGTAAGAGGCAAGGACCTGGGAAAATCCTGAGTGAGTTTGGAAGTCAGCAAAGCGCAGGTGTGCTTTGAGGCGGAGGCGGCTATACAGGAGATGTGTTGGAGAGCTGGGAAGATTGGCTCCTCCAAGCTGTGATGGACCCACTCAGAGCTGTGGTCCTGCTCTCTAGGCAGCAAAGGGCAGGACAGCATGAGCTTGCTCACACGCCGCGACGGCTGCTTCCTCAGAGAGGAGCAGGCAAGACTGCTACTGATGAAAGGCTTCTCCTTAGTCAGTGTTTGGAAGGGAATGAGGAGTCAAAGCAGGAACAGCAGGCGATGAGAAAGCTCCAAGTCCTTGCTGAGGTGTCAGCGGGAGTGTGTCTTCAAAGCTGGAGGGTCAGCATCCTGGCTTACTCTCTGGCCTTTGACAAGCGTGAAGATAAGACAATATCTTTTTTTAAGTGTGTGTGCCTTCTCACACAGTCTCCTGCAGCAGGGTGGGAAGATTTTCCATGACTTTGACAGGCACCAAGAAAGATAACATTTAATACACCTGGTGGGTGTATGTGTGGGGGAGAGAGAGGGGCTGTTATTCAGTCTTTACTTTAGTAGTTAACAAGACATGACCTCTGTCTGACCTCTGAGTAGGGCAGTGCAGTCGGAGGAACTGGACATGTAGGCACGTTGTGAGTCAGTCCGTCAACACTTGGGATGCTTTCTTAAAGCAATGCTGAGTGTCCTTGGACACAAGGACACTGAATGTAGGCACGAGGACTTTCCGTAAAGGAATTTTTCCAGAATGAAATTTAGACAAGAACTAAGCCATGCTGTCTGGTAGGGCCAGGAGGAGGCGAGGCCCGTCCCTGCATTTCTTTGAGAGGAGCTTTGCCATGTTGAAGATTGTGTAATCTCAGAAGGCCTTTCAGGATGACACTCCTGAAGCAAAGCCACGGAGTTCAGAACAGCCCACACACTAGCCCGGAGTCCGTGGCACTCCCTACCCCACCCCACCCCACCCACCCCACACAGGGTTCTACAGGGGAGGCTGTGTTTCAGAACACAGAAGTGGAGCTGAAGGATGTTTGGGAAACTTTTTCTTGGGTGCCCAATGGTCTAGTTTCACAGGTGAGAAAACAGTCCGGACACAGCCAGCGAGGGACGTAGGTTCTCCATCTACCTCAGGACAAGCCCCACTTAGCCTGCACGCTGTCACAGCAGGGGCGGTGATGCTGGGCTCCTGGCTGCCCAGAAGGCTGTGACTGGAGGCGTGTGATCTGCCAGAGCGAGAAGAATCAGAGGAGGCAGTCAGATGGGGATCTCAAAATTATCCTAAAAATGGTTTTAAATGGTTTTAGAGGAAAAAAAGTCCTTACCAGCCCGTGCGGGGACATTAAAATGCAGCACAAGCCCCTCCCCCCCATGCTTAGGCAACCTGTGCTTTCTGGGGAGGCTAGCGTGTCTCTCCAAACTTCCGGGTCCTCTGAGGGAGGCAGGCCTCGAAGTTACAACCCTCCCCACCCCCCAACTGAGAAAGAAAGGCTGGAAGCTTTAAAGCTCTGTGCATCCATTAGATGATAAGGAAGGTAATTCTGTGGCCACTGCCCCCAGCTCACCATCCCCTGGCCTTCCCCTCCCCCTGTCCCCTGCGCCTAACTCCCAGCAGGCTGGCATCTAGGCCAGGATGGAGGGGATGGAGATATTGTGAGGTATTAAATAGAGGAGGTGGAGCCACTGGCCTTTCTACAGGAAAGCCTGCAAGAGGGAAACTAAGTCGCCAGCTCATTTTTGAAAGAACTAAGCGAGAAAGGCTGACAAGAGTGGGCTGTGTGCATGCTTCTACATGTATTTTACATGTAAATGATATAAGAGATGAGCCATTCAGAGAAGTCTCTTTTATTTTTAGTCACCCACTGAGGCCCTTTTAGACAAATGGCCTAGGTCTGTCCATAAAGTAACCAACCACGCGTCCTGGTTTGAGTTGTTTAAGAGGGTTTAGACATAAAATAGGAATGTGCTTGCAGTGTGTCTAATGGGAGTGGCTAGAGCAACGGCAAGCTGCACGTGGGATGTGGGACTAAATCAATCATGCGTGTAGACCACTTTCGAATCATAATTACCATAAACGTCTTTCAGTAAATCCTTTTGTTTGACAGTGACATAACTGTGACTGGGGGAGGAAATGAAATTTTCATGATGGAGTTGGGTGTAGCTCTGTCGATACAGTGTGCTTGTGTAGCATGCGCAAAGCCCTGGGTTTGGTTCTCAGCACCGCATAAACCAGACATTGTGGGCATCTCTGTATTCAGCATCTAGAAGCTGAAGGCAGGAGAATTAGAAGTTCAGACCCATCCCTAATTACATGGCAAGTTCGAGGCTAGCATGGAACAAGGTATGGAACGAAGCCTCCTGCCATCACTCCGTCCTGTCACCCTGTCACCCTGTCACCCTGTCGCCCTGTCACCCTGTCACCCTGTCGCCCTGTCCGGCTCACACCCAGGCTCTGCACTCTCCACAGACCTTCTCTTTACCCTGTTTCTCTGCTCACCCTCTATGATCTCCTAACAATCTCCAGCTTGGCTATGGCACACTGTGGCCTCACTGGCCTCTCTCGTCTCCCATAGCAACCCTGTCCTCCTCAGGTTAATGCATCATTCCCTTGATATCCCCTCCCTCACATTCTTGGCAGGTGGGAATCACTTGGCCTAACTCTCTTTGTGCCCTAGACCATATCATTTGTCACTCACCCTGGTCCAATCACTCGTGAGTACTAAGTACTTGTGACTTAGGCAATAAATGGTGCTGCCTGAAGCCATACCAGGTCTTTTCATATGGAAAATTGTGGCCATATCACACAAAGCCCTTAGCCTGCCTGTTAAATTGTATAGAGTCGAGTAAGCAAATCATCAGGGAGAGACCAGAAAGTAATGGAAAATAGAACTTAACAGCAGAGAATTTGCGGCTCAGTCCTCAACACCGAAATTTAGTGGCTGTGTGACTTTGAATGAGTCACCCAAGCACTTTGTGCCTCGACCTACTAATTGGGAAGTGGAGTATTAAGAGAATTAAACGAAATGGCAGACATGAAAGCTTTTTGTCAATTACTGTATTAGTTACATTTCTATTACTGTGATAATACAACATGATCAACGCATCTTATAGAAGAAAGAGTCTATTTGGGCTTACAGTCCCAAGGGGGATAAGGTCATTCCATAATGACAGGAATAGCATGTTTGCAAGTGGCAGGCATGGTGGCTGGAGTCAGAAGCCGAGAGTTTAGAATTCACATCTGAAACTAAAAGCGTGAGACAGAAAGCAAACTGGAAATGGCACGAGCCTTTTGAAACCTTAAAGCCCGCCGCAGCCCCAGTGGCATACTTCTGCCACAAGGTCACACTTCACCTACCCAAACAGCACTACCAGTTGGGGAGTATGGGGAGCACTTATCATCCAAGCCACCACAGCTGAAAGCATCGTACCCATGACGAGGATATTACCTCCTCTGCGCCCCTCCTCTGTGTGCTTTGGTAGCTCTTACACGTCGAACATCACCTCCCAGCCAAAGCTCGCACCCTGTTGTCCAAGCGTGCAGAAACAGCACAAGGGTGGGGCTTACTGTTGTTGCTTTCTACATGGCTGCCCTAGCCACGTTGTTCCTCTAGTGCATTAGACAGCAGTGGTGTCTGAGCTGCCAGGCTTACTCTCCTGAGCCGGGTCCCCTCCATTTGAGAAGAAAGGCAGTCGGTCAACTTCCTCAGCATCTGCAGCGGGCCATGCAGCACTCACTCACACACGGTCCCTCAAAACGTAGAGAACTGAATGAAGAAGCGTTGTCTGGCCGTTCTGTGGGTCAGAAATTCAGGGCACGCGGCTAGCGGTTCTGGTGTGGGATTGCTCTTGAGGGTGGGCTGAACATGGCGGCAGAGCTCCATCCCTGCCGGCTCGAAGTTCACTGCTCATTTACTGGGTTCTTGTTGCTAGACTGTTCCTCGCCCCGTGGACTCTGTAGAGCTGTCAGAGTGTCCTTGTGACGTAACAGTTGACTTCCCTCAAAGCAAGTGACACAAGAGAGCAAGGAGCAAGTGTATGTCCCCATCTTGTAGCCTCAGAAGTCCCATATCAGCACAGCCACCATCTTCTCACCAGGAACAGGTGCTAAGCGCAACTAAAGTGGAGGAGAAACAACTCTGCCAGCCATTGGGCTGGTGGTGATGGTTCGTGCCTGTGGTCTTAGCACTTGGGAGACTTGAACTCAGGAAGACATAGTGAGTTCAAGCTACATAGGTTCTGTCTGGGGGCAGGGGGTGGGAGGGAGAGTGAAAAGAGAAAAGAGAAATAAAGATCTCTGTTGAAGGGTACAATGTTGGGAGCAGTGCACCTTTGATGCTATATTTTCTCTGCAAATGAGTTCCTATAACAGAGAAACTCTTTTTTTTTTTTTAATTACTTGATTAAAGATAGTTCTCATTCAGAAGTAATTTGTAGAAGGGAAATTAATTTCTGACAGCGTCATCTCAGGAGAACATGGAGAAATTGTCTGTAGCAGGCAAAGGAGTAAAACAAGAGCACAGGATAAGGAATAAAAAGCCGGGGGGCAGGGGGGTTGGGGGGCACAGACCCTGGGCGCAGGCAGTTCTGGCTTCTGTGTGAGTTTTCTGTCAATTCAGGAAACACTGAATGAGCATATGTGGGTTTGAAGGTAGAGGAGTCTCAAGGGACCACAGTTCAAGTTACAGAGAACAAGTGGCCATAGCAAGGAAGCTTATATTGAATACTGCCCTTATATACTGTAGAATAGGTACCTAAGCTTGGCTAAAAATGACAGTGAGACAGCTATGGTGGCTCACACCTTTAATCCCAGCTCTCAGGAGGCAGAGGCAGAGGCAGAGGCAGCCAGACTTCTGTGAATTGGAAGCTAGGCTAGACTACATAGCAAGTTCCAGGCCATCCAGGACTACATCGTAAGATCCTACAACTCCCTCCCCCCTGCAAAATAAGAAAAAGAAAAAAAGATACTCTAGGTACTCTAGGTAATATTCTAATGAATATTACGATGTGATAGATAATATAATATAAACTTAATAAGTAGCATAATGTGCATGCTGCACCTAAACTATAATAATATATTACTGTCACCTAAGCTTATGTTAAATGCTGTCATACAGGGTCTACAGCAGCAACTTCTCATTGCTACAACAAAATATGTGACAGAAACAACTTAAAGGGTAAACGGTTTATTCTGACTCACAGCTTCAGGGAGTATGTTCCATCCTGTCAGGGAAGACATGGTAGAGAGGCTCTGATGGCAGGAGAGTAGGTCAGAGTTCCTTCCGTGAAGGCTGGACCAGGAAGCAGAGAGCTGGACCAGCAGTGAGTGCAGACCTCAAATGCCTACCCAATGGCCTACCTTCACCCTTTCCCAAAGCCCCAAGTCCCAAAGGTTCCGCAACCCCCAAAACCATGCCACCAGCTGGAGACCAAGTGCACAAACAGGAACCTGTGGAGGCATCCCAGATGTGAGCTGTAACAAGGACCGAGCTTGTATCATTGTCATGAAGGCACCTGTGATGTGCATGGAAACACATAGGGCAGAGGCAGTTCTGCAGCCCTATGTTTTGACAAGTCCCACAAGTCATCACGTGCAAGCACAGTGCCCACATGCGCTCAGACACCAACAGTGCCCCCATCCCTATTTTGCTATTTTCCCCTTCAGCACTCATCACTGTCATTTGTTTAGCTTTTCTGACCACTTCCATTCGATGCAAATTCCAGATGGGCAGAAGTGTTTGCCTCTGGTGCTGAATCCTCACCTCCTGTAGGAGAGCCTATCACATCACAAGCTTTCTATACCCACGTGTTCAACAGACACATGAGATAATTAGTCTAGTAGTAAGGAAACTGAACTCAAACGTAAAGTAACAAGACAGCCTCATAGGCAGGCACTGGGGAGAAGGGTGCTCCAGGCAGAAAGGGCCACTGGACAAGGGACTGGCCATTGTGCGCCTGGGTGTGTAGTTGGCAAGTTTCCAGTACAAACATTAAGCTCAGAGAGGCAGGTGGTAGAGCGATGGAAGAGGTTGGACGGATACATGGGCGGAGGTGGGGGTGGGTGCAGATCTGAGCATTTTCTTTATGGCCTTGCTATATTTCAGAGTATGTGACACTGGGATGGTGCCTACACATAGTTATATAACCCAAAACCTGATGGCTATGTATTGCCCAGGAATCCTATCTGTTCTATCATGGCAATTAACTTTTCATTTCTCACTCTTTCTTAACTATGAACGCTAAGACTCTGCAAATACTGGGGTTCCTTCCCACTCCTTGGTTAGGCCCTGGGAAACTCAATGACCTTGGTGGCAGACATGTAGTAGTTTTATGCTGAGGGAATGAATCCCAATTTGCTTGCTATGCTTTTCCCACTGCTCTGCTGTGTGGAACACCTTTCTTTACTTAAGCCACGTGGCTGATATTGAAAAGAGGGGAAGTCTGCATGTAGCTCTCATCTATAGCCATGCAGAAGTGTCAGGATGTCACACAGACACAAGAATGTGCTAAAAAGCCCAGTGGATGAGAACCTCTGTCCTCCTGCATCCCCTGGGCTGAGTTTCCTGTAGAGGCTGAGATAGAAAGCAGAGCTACGCCTGCTTCAAAGATGGCCCCATCCTTATCATGGATGTGTCATTAGTCCCTGCTCACCCATACCATTAAAGATAGGTCTGGGATCTGACCAAGGCTTGGTGCCACGTGCCCCTCCTCTCACCCTGACTGAGCTCTCTGAAAGACTCTACCACAGTGGTGCCCATGGTAGACATGCTTTCTCTTGTTTGCCATCTCTGGGCTCCGCTGAGGCACTCCTTTACTCACTGATATGATACTAGAGGTACTGGCCATCCCTGACTAAGAGTTT
The DNA here is from genome assembly GCF_964271855.1 of Acomys minous. Taxonomy (NCBI): domain Eukaryota; kingdom Metazoa; phylum Chordata; class Mammalia; order Rodentia; family Muridae; genus Acomys; species Acomys minous. The sequence goes on from NC_140492.1 coordinate 57,591,683, forward strand.
CTTCTGCATCCCAGATGCTGAAAAGAGGCCCAGAGCATCCCCAAAGGTGCAGTTCCCGGGTCTCCCTCCCTCCCAGGTCTCTCCCCTGGTTTCTGACTTTCCCCAAAGATAGAAGAGAATATGTTCTCCGCCTAAGAACTGCCACAGGGGAACTCGCGGCCACAGTTGAGGATGCTCCCAGAGCCTTAGATTTCTATCACCAAATCCTTCTTCCTGACGTACCATCCCACCAAGGACATGTGTCAAGGCAAGCTGGCCCACTCCAGCCACTGCACCTCAAGATCCAGGGAAGCAGCACGGGAAAGAAAAGAATATTAAAATGTAATTATGTTGGAATTAATTTTTCTCTGCTTTCCGCAAAATGATATGTCTGCTCTTAAGCCCTATTTGATATAATTGACTCATACTTCAAAGCGGATAAAACCCCCATCCCTGGTTCTTGGAGGGGGTGCACTCCTGACTTTACCCATTGCCAAAGCTGTTAAATCTTAAGTTTAGCTTGAATGTTCTGCTGAGACCTACAGCTTAATTTTCTTCTATAATATCTAACCACTGCCGCCACCACCATGTCACTACACAGCCAGAAGGAAGGGACAGCAGAATCCCACAGTTTTTAACCATGGCTGCTCAACACCACTGACCTACTCAGCAGGACTAGGGACTTGGCCATCTAGAGGGAACATCCCATGCAGCCTCGGAGACTCAGCCAGTCAGTGTGCCTCCACTGTTCCTGTGCACCAGTTACATTTGGGGCATATTTGGTGAGGAACTGAATCTCAGAGAAAAACCACACACATACCCCTAGCATTTCCCAGATTATACAGCCAGTCTGTAATAGGCTTTGGTTCAGACCCAGAGTTGCTAAGTTCTAACCCAGATTCTCAATCACCATGTTGTCTTGCAGGCTCTTAGCCTGACCAACTCCTGTAGCCATCTCTAGCACCACCGGCAGATACATTGTTTGTGGGGTAGAAATACTGGTTTACTTTATAGCAAGAAAAGCTCAAAAAGGCAATACATGCATATACACAAGCACATACTCAGACGTGCATGTACACACACACACACACACACACACACACACATACAGTTCTTTTTAATGATAACAAACCATGGAGCTAAAGGATGTGCCATTGTTGAAACAGTATTGTAGAAAAAAAGAGAAAATAGATCAAATTAATTATGCACCTTAGAAAGCTAAAGGTGGTGGTTTATACCTTTAATTCCAGCACTTGGGAAGCAGAAGCATGTGGATCTCTGTGAGTTCGAGTCCAGCCTGGTCTACATAGCAAGTGTAGGACAGCCAGGGCTCTGTTACACAGACAAACCCTATCTTGAACAAACAAAAACAAAACAAAACAAAAAGATACTTCAACAACTAGGCCAGAAAATAGAGCTTCATAGTATACAGACATACACAAATCACCTAAAATGTGGGGCATGTCCCATGTCGTAAGATTTTCTATGGGAATGCCAACATTAGGTCAGGATGGGGAGTCCCCCTGTAAAGATGTCTGTCAAAGGATGTGTGAGGTGTGAGGACACAGGAGCTGTGGCCTCTGAGAGTGGAGAAGAGTGAGAAACTATCTCAGTTAGAATGTTGCCATCAACACGTCCAGGGGCAGAAATGACCAGGACATATTCAAGACGTCATCCAGGGACCAGGTGGAGAGAAGATTTGGACAGGGAGAAGCTGAACAAGTGGGAAGTGTGAGCAAGTCCAGAACGCCAGGATGCACTGACAGACCTGGGCCAGGTGTCAGGTGGCTGGACATTCTGAAACGAGTGGAGATGGTGGCCCATAAAGAGATACCTGCACACCGGGCATGGGGGCACATGCCTTTAACCCTGGCACTGGGGAGGCAGAGGCAGGAGGATCGCTATGAGTTTGGATCACTGGGAGTTCAAGGCCAGCCTGGTCGCCAAGGCTATACAGATAAACCCTGTCTTTTTAAAAAAAAAAAAAAAATGAGAGTGGGGAGGGAGGGAGGGAAGGAGAGAGACGGGGAAAGGGAGAGGGAGAGCTGAGAAACTTAAGTTGGCAGCAAGAACTAAGATTGGCACGGGGCTGACCAGCAGCAGACAGAAGAAAACATTTTAGTAATTTACAGTGCTTGTCAGACCAGGTAGAAGCATCCCAACTAGTTTGACCAAAAGTATTTTGAGATCTGGGTGGTCAGGTAGTTAATCTAGGATAAGCCATAGTGGGACTTGAAGGAAAGAGGAGGAGGAGGGAAAAAAACGCCTGGTGAGCAGTGTAATGCATGTGCACACAGGCGAGAACTGGGAAGTCAGGATTGTGCTTGCTAGGGTTATGATCGGACCCCACAACTTGCCCCAGTTTCTGGTTGCACATTTCCTAATTAGAAATTCCTTCCAAGAAACAGTGAGCGCCTGCCACACACCAACTGAGGTACACAGTGGCCCCCTTGTGGCTTTTGCCTGGACTGGAGGTATGCAGGAGGAATCTCTTAAGAGCCTGCTCTCCGATGAGCAAATTGGTGGTTTCCTTTGCTGACTCCTACCTGTTGCTGCCCTCTAGTGGCCAAAGTGCATTTGCTCTTCTTGCAAAAAAGTTCCAAATAGTAAGGACAAGGGGGAAGATGCCTTGTACAGATGTGCAGGGTAGGGAGCAGTAGCCAGCAGTGTCCAGAGGGCTTGTGACTGTCGAGGTAGCCAGGCAGAGTGGAGCAGGAAGGGAGGTGGTGATTAGAAAGGGTCACTTTGTGAGCCTACATGTGAACTGAGGCTTGATCACAGTTCACACTGTGAAAGCAATTGCTTTCGGTCTTTAGCCTGGTTTCCTCAGATGTTCAACTTCCTAGTGTCCTATAACAGCAGACACTTTGCGGGGCTGTCTGGAGGCAGTCGGAGAAACTCACAACTTTCCTCCTTCCCTCTAAATCTCAGGTTTCTCCCAGCCACCTCTGTTTCGTTCTCTAGAGGTCAGCTAAAGTTTTCCTAGACTTTCTCTCTTTTCTGTGTTGCAAGCACCATCAAGGCCACAGTGTAAACAGCCTTGGGCGAGCTCAAGGCTTGGTGAGGTGGATCCTTTCTTGGCACGACTGTCACCTCCATGGGTTAAGGCTCTGGCTGCTTGGCTCTCCTGGCCCTATTTTTGCTGATAACTTGTGTGGGCTCTTCAGAGGCAAAGAACTACAAAGAGAAATGGGGAACCACAGCTGCTGCCTATGACACCCATGCTAAAGACTTTCAGATCTGTGTTCTCCAAAGCCTAGGGAGGGGCAGAGATAAAGAACCAGCAGTATGTGCATATAAAAATAATAAATACATCTCTTTTTTTTTTTTAAGGTAGAAAATAAGCCAGGCAGTGGTGGTGTACACCTTTAATCCCAGCACTCAGGAGGCAGAGGCAGGTAGATCTTTGTGAATTTGAGGCTAGCCTGGTCTACAGAGCAAGTTCCAAGACAGCCAGGGCTACACAGAGAATCCCTGTCTTTTAAAAAAAAAAAAAAACCAAGAGAGAGAGAGAGACAGAGAGAAAGGAAAGAAACAAAAAATTTAAAAGCTAGCAAGTAGTAAACATAGCAGCTGGTTTTTTGTTTTGTTTTGTTTTAAACATTTGTGGGTGGGGCACGGGGGCATATGGGGCTATGGGGCTTTGAAAGTGCCTCTGGAAGCTGTTACCCTGATGGGGTGGGGGGAGCAGCGCTCCAGGAAGAGGACAATTGTCCCTCCCGATTTTGGGAGAATAATCCATTCTCTCTGCTTTAATGCTGCCTTTGCAATCTGCTGCCACTGGAGCTCTTGTCTTGTGTCTTACTGACTCTTCGTCCTTCTCGGGCTCCCCAAAGGCTTTGGAACAGGCTTTTATTAAATATTTCCTAATGCTGTGCTCCAGGACGGTTTTGTTTTGTTCTCTTTTGTTTTTAATCCTTTGTACCAGCCTCTTGAAACATCATATCAATTTAGCAATCTTGGCTTTTCAGTTCTGGGAAATTTTCTTTATACTTTATTCCTTTCCATCTGTCCCTCTATAACATGTTTGATTGTTTCTCTGATTTTCTTATATTTTCTCTCACTTTCCATCCTTCATGTTCTTGTTCTACCGTCTCAGAAAATAGCCTTGGCACGATCAGAATTCCAGCACGCTATGGAATGCTTCATTTCAGCCATGATAGTCTTAAGCTCCCTCAGTTTGGAGCAGTTTGCTTTATTGCTGTTGTTTTTTGTTTGCTTTGCTTTATGTTTTCATGGATACTATACCCTCTTTTAACTCTCCAAGGCAGTAACCATGCTGCAGTGTGTCCTGCTTGTACGTGGCTTCGTCTGAGTTCCAGGTCTTCCTTATTTACCTCTTTCACCCTCTAGTCATCTTTTCTAAAGCCCAGTGATCTGAAGCTGGATGTCCAATTATATGAATGAGGTATACCGGATGTTTTCTACAGGAACTATATAGTGAGGGAGGAGGTCCCCCCCCCAGTCACAGCCAGAGGGGAGGGGAACAGGATGATAGCAGGAGGGAGGGCACAGCGGGAGGATACAAGGGATGGAGTGACAATTTAGATGAAATCTGAATAAATTAAATAAATAAATAAAAGAACAGGGCTATTGTCTGGCAGGTGTCATTGTGATGTGCTCTGGTGGGGGAGACAGTGGTAGAAACCGATAGGCAGCCAGTGGGAGCACTAGGCAGGCAGCAGTCATGGGGCACGTTCACTCGTGTGCCCAGTAGGTATTTATCGAGTACCCACGGCGTGCCAGGCACTGCTCTAGACCCGGGAGATGGACACAGCTAAGCACAGCTACTTCTAGTCCACTTGGTCTTATATTCTGATGCAAGTGTAAGTGACGAACAACAGACAACACACTACTGAAAAGTGCTCAAGGTAATTAAGGAGGAATGTTTTCCGCCATGAATACAGAATAAGTCTACTCACAGGATGCTAAAGCTAGTAGGGCCTCGAGTCCAGTTCCTTCTCCTAAGAATGAGGATTCAGGTATGCAGGAGGGAAAGGATACATTCAGTGTCACGTACGAGGAGCCCTGGGCCAGCTCTGAGGCCTCCCAATTCCTCTGCCCAGGTTCTCCCAACTATTAATTACTATGAAGTCCATGAAGCCTCCAAGGCTGGGGAGCCCCTGAAGCCCTGTAGAAAATAACGAGATGAAAGAGCTCCTTCCGCCTCGGTGTGCCAGTGCGAGCACACAGAGACGTTGACTCTTAATTGGGCCTGGCAGCTGCCTGGACTGCCATGCCAATTGGAGAAACCCCAGAGCTGTGTGATAATAGTCCTAATTCCTAATGCTGCTTTTCACATTTGCTTCAGACAGCATAATCAAGATAAACCACAGCAATAAATTGCAAAGTGACTTAATTTCCAGAGAGTTCATCTGAGTTTCCCAGGATTGCAGGCTCGTGGGTTTAGAGGCAGGCGTTCTGAAACCACCATGTGGCGCCATCGTCGGCCACGTAGTGGTTTTCCAAAGCTTCCCTGGTGGACCTGTCTGTCCGCTCCCCCTTCTTCCCTGACTGGCATGCCTTCTTGGAATAGCTGTGGCTCTTCCTCCTAGTTACGTTTGTTGATTTGTTTTCAAGGCTGGTATTGTTGGTGTTACTGTTACTTTCGCTATAAAGCTGACAGGTAGGTAGGTAACCCTGGGAAGGACTGGAAATGAGGAAACAGATGGGGAATTACCCTAGGGCTGTGCTCTGCCAAGCCGAGGTTAGTATTTTCATCTGTTCCTATGAATAATGGTGCTCTCCACACAACTACATATGCAACCTCACATACTGCTCTTGGTTTGTTTGTACTTTATGTAAGATACAGGTTTGTTTTTTTGTTTGTTTGGTTGTTTGGTTGGTTGGTTTTTGGTTCCTTGAGACAAGGTTTCTCTTGTAGTCTTTGGCTGTCGTTGACTCGCTTTGTAGACCAGGCTGGACTCAAACTCACAGCTATCCACCTGCTTCTGCCTTCCGAGTGCTGCAATTAAAGACGTGCACCACCACACTTGGCAAGATAACAGGTTTGATGCTATTCCAAAGCTTTATAAGAATCTGATGGCCGAGCCTAGTGTGGTGACTTGAGCCTTTCATCCCAGCCCTCAGGAGACAGAGACAGACAGATCTCTGTGAGTTCACAGCCAGCCAGGTCTACATAGCAAATTCCAGACCAGCCAGAGCTACACAGTGAGACCATGTCTCATAAACAAACAGATAAGTCAAACCTTCACATTTGCTTTTGGCTGGAGATACGGCTCACCAATTGAGAGCACTTATTATTGCTGAGAACCCAGAATTCCCAGCATCTACGAGGCGCTTCAGTCTCCATAACTCCAGGTCCAGGATGTGCGTGATACAAACAGACACCTAAGCAAAACGCTCACACACATAAAATAAAATAAAAAATTTTAAAACCTAATGGTTGGAGCTAGGCAGTGGTAGCACACGCCTGCAATCCCAGCACTTGAGAGGCAGAGGCAGGAGGATAGCTGTGAGTTTAAGGGCAGCCTGGTCTATAGAGCAAGTTCCAGGACATCCAAGGCTACACAGAAAAGCTCTGTCTTTAAAAAAACAAAAATAAATAAATAAATAAACAAGTAAATAATTTCATGGCTGCCTAATTTATCATTCACTTACTGGATGTATCATAATGGCTTCACTATTCTCTTAGTAGATTTTTTATGTTTTAGTTTTAAGGGGATTTTTTTTTTATGTTATTGCTGTAAAAATCCTCCTCTCTGGGAAGATTGCTGGTGCATGCATCTTCGCGCTTAAAGCCACAGAAGCGGTTCACTTCAGTGCTGGTCTCATTCATGTGCCATTGAAAGGGACTTGTTGCTGGCACTTCTGGTAAAGTCACTGCCTAAGTGAACGCTTCTGCCCTCTGCTGCTGGGATCCAGGTGTTCAGGAGGAAGCCTGGCGCCTGTGGGAAAGAGTGGCCCGCTGGGACTTGGGTGCCCTTGAAACCTTGCCAAGAAGACATGCTCCAACTCACGGGGGGTCAGGAGCAGCTCTGGCTCCCTCCCCCCACCCCCAGACACCCTATGTAGACATGAAGTTGTGTGAACTCTGTCTTCCATGCCAGCCTAGCACTGTCCTCCCCCATCCTTTGTGAGGCTGTCAGGAGTCATCCTCAGTTAGTATACGGTTAGGGTAGCAAGGACCAGGCTCCTAAGAGACAGGGGCATCTTCACATGGGGACAGATGCACATGAAGAGGCCTGAGGAGTTCACTTTCCCTAAAGGGCTTCTGAGTCCTACCAATCCTTTGTGCGCTCACATGGGAAACATTTAAATGCGTCCAAGTCACCAAGTCACGTTCAAGACAGTAATGTCAGGGCAGGTTCTTCTAATCTGACTGAGTCAGGGGGAAAAAATTAACTCATTTACATAATTATTTATGTGCATATAAAATATGCATACAGTTGGCAAGTCTGTTCTCAAACAGCATGTCATGAAAGTTTATTTCTGCTGGGCGTGATGGCACATGCCTTTAATTCCAGCACCCAGGAGGCAGAGGCAGGTAGATCCCTGTGAGTTCAATGCCAGCCTGGTCTACAAAACGAGTTCAGGACAGCCAAGGCTACAAAGAGAAACCCTGTCTTGAAAAAAAAAAAGTTTGTTTCTTTTTTTGTCATTTTTTTCTCTATTCCTTTTCTCTCAAATTTACTACAATGAACATTTACTTCCAGAATTCTTTTTTGAGACAGTGTCTTACTATATAACCCTCCTAACCTAGAACTTAGACTCCCAGTAATCCACCTGCCTCTGCTTCCTGAGTGTTAGGATTAAAGGAGTGTTCTACCATGCATGGCCAGAACTTAGTCTTTAGGTGACTGTAAGAGCCAGTATTGCCAACAGCACTATCCAGGGTACTTTACAATTACGATCACAATTAATTTTCTAAACAGCTTATGCACTTAGTACTGTTGTTACCTCCGGTCTGCAGATGAGGGAACTGAGACAGAGAGGTTTGAGTTACTTGCCCTGGCCACACAGCTGATAAGGGCCCTTAACCATAAGGCTATGCTGCCTGAGGAGAGTTGGGGGACACACGGAAGCAGAGATACTGTGGCCCTGAATCGGCGATAATAGGAATGGAGGCAGAGCACAGCCCTTGCTCTTTGGTACCACTGAGGACCATCAGGAAACAACTGTTCATGCCCCATAGCACAGGAGCTCCCCGGGGCTGGAAACAACGGTGTTCATGTCCCATAGCACAGGAGCTCCCCAGGGCTGGAAACAACTGTGTTCATGCCCCATAGCACAGGAGCTCCCCAGGGCAACCCAGTACATTTGGTTCATCAAGACAGGGTTTCTCTGTGTTGCCCTGGCTGTCCTGGAATCCATTCTGTAGACCAGCTGGCCTTGAACTTAGAGATCTACCTGCCTCTGCCTCCCAAGTGCTGGGACCACTGCCACCCTCTCCTTCCCCACCCTCCCCACCCCGGCTTCACACTGTTTGTTAAGAAGGAGGCTTCGTTTCACCTCCAAATGCTAAGCAAGCAAAAACAGATCTAAGCAAAAGCAGCCATTTTTAAAAATTCTTTTAAACTTAGTAAAGCTTTGCACTTAATTTACATTTTCAGTATCAAATATATTTTATGCACTTATCCACTACCAAAACCAAAATACCTCCACAACAGAATTAGAACTAGGAAAAAATGTCCAGCTTATATCCTCTTTCATAACTTGTGCCCATTAATCGAATCCAGTCTCTCTCCTCATCCCCTTATATGCAGATGAGCTTCCAAAGGTGCCTCCAAGGTGTCCCTGCATGAGGAGAAGCTCTGGAGAGAAGGCCAGGCTGGCAGCTGGGCAGGGAAGGTCCAGACAGGCAGGCTGCAGAAGGTAGAGGAAGCCATGTCTAGCTGGGAGTGGTCACCATGGGAACAGAACTCACCAGATATGTCCAGCAAGGAGAGGGTGAGAAGGTGTGGCCAAGGGCTTTAGGTGGGGACTGAGCTCACAGCTGGCCGGCTAAGGAAATGCAGGGAGACAGCATCAAAAGGTTTTAGCAGAAGGGCTGGAGAGGTGGCTCAGTGGTTAAGAGCACTGACTGCTCTTCCAGAGGACCTGGGTTCAATTCCCAGCACCCCCACAGCAGCTGGCAACCATATGGAACTCCAGATCCAGGAGACCAAGAATGAGGGGTGAGAGGCCAGCCAGAACTAACTGGTAATAGGAATAAAATGAGAAGATTCTAGAAGTGAGGATTTGAGATTAGAAAAAAAAAGAAAGAGTGAAGAAAACACACCGGACTTCATGCCAAGGCCCTGTGCTATTAGTTGAACCCCCAACACTTCCCTACTTAGACTCCTGAATAGAGTTTAACTAAAAGTTTAGCATACATAGCAGATAAATATATATGTATATACAAATGATATATGCATGTGTGTATATATATGTGTGTGTATGTGTGTGTGTGTGTGTGTATCTCAGATAATAGAGGGTCATAGGGCTTCTTGAGGCCTAAGGAGTCACCAGAGACTTTTGTGGAAAGCCACAGGGAGGGAGGGATGGACATCCTCCCTGAACACCCCTGAGGACAACAGAGAATGCCTCATCATTAGGAACATTGTAGTCGGAGAGAGTCGACCCGAGCATGCTGCATAGTGGGGGTAGGGGGGGTAAGCAGCAGGCCACTTCGAAAAATCAGCAGCATGCCAAGGGAGACGGGCAGAGTTCACACTGTGGTGGGTAGAACAGGGTTGGCCCAGCAGAGCTGTTTTCCTCAAGATTGTCTGAGGGGAGAGAAGGAACTGATGACTGGGTTGTCCTTTTGTGGGTCGGGAGGGGAGGCTGAGACTATGTGATATCTGTGGAGAAGCCACGTAGTGCAGAAGGGAGAGGGAGCTGGTAGCTGATGAGTGCAGGGCCGTGAAAAGGAGGAGGGGGTGGGCTCGGATTGCGAGGGGTAAAGCTGTCTATGCTCAGGAGCTGACAAGCAAAGCTAGCTGAAAAATACATCTGTGTGGAAGAGATAGAGAAGAGATGGGGCCTCAGCGGTCCCTGCCTGTGCTTAGACTGGCCCTACCAGCAGAGGGATTCCGTGAGCAAAAGACAGAGTTGTTGGGCAAGCAAGAAGAGGTGGGTGGCTTGCAAAGCAGGTTCTCTACATCACAGCGGTTACTGAGTCCAGAGAAGAAAATAAGGTAAGGGCAAGCTGTGTGCAGCATCCGACACACCATAGGAAACAAAGCTGTCAGAGGAGAAGGAACGTCAGAGAACTCAAAGGGGTCATCTCTGAAAAGAAACACTGACGGTGACACCAAATGCAAGGGACATTCATTCTATAGGCCTAAAACAGAAAAGGAGAAAACAAATATACAAAGAAATACAGAATAAATACCAAACAATCTGCCAAGGACAGTGTTAAAATAGTCTTTAGGTCACAGGGAAGAAAAAGCATGGATGCCACTTGCAAATTTTTCTACAACATAAACAATAAAGCAGACTCATATTCCTGAGACCAGAGATTTAATTAGCTTTTGGAGAGAGTGGGAACTTTCCAGATGTGGTTTGGGGCGGGGGGATGGGGGGGAGTAGGGGGGTGGGGAACAGTTGTTGGGGAGGGCCAGGAAATGAAGCAGCAAAGAGAGCGTGGAGCAGAGCAGAGAGGCACACTCCAATCCTAATAACACAGAAAGGAAGAAAAAAAAAAAACCAAAAAACAAAAGCCAGGAACCTGAGCCTCCCTGGGCCTACAAGAGGGACAAGACACACAGGACCAGTCAGAGATGGCAAAGGTATGTCTGGGCAGAGAGAGACAGGTGTGTCAGGGTAGAAATGGCTCAGCAGGTGAAGGTCTTTGCCACACAAGCCTGACAAGCTGACTTCGCTCCCCACATGGCAGGGGAGACCCAACTTCACTGGGTTGCCCTCTGACCTCTGCATACATCGTGCACACACAAACGTGTCTGAGAAATATGACAGCGTCAGTGAGGGGGGATTGGGTTTGTTGGTTAAGGAGCTGTGTGCTCTGTGAGACTAACTTCCATTAGGTGTGAGTCATCACACTCAAGAAACTATGACTCAAACCTGGAACCATGAACGAATCACACGTACACACTCTGAATGTGCCAAGATCTCTCGTCGACCTCTCTGCTCTTGACTAATTCCTCTGCAGTACTGCTCAAGTGTGAGCTGGGTTCCCCTAGGCAGTCGGACACCTCTCCGGTGCTCTGGGAGGAGATTGGAAAGAACTGTTTGGGGGTCAGCTCCCCAATACGGCTTATGCATTTGTCCCAACCTCATCCCCTGGCGGACCCTCTGCGTTTCTAGTCTTGCAGTGGGGTAAGACCAGGTGTGGTAAATCTTTTTGATCGAGCCATGGAGGTGAGGTGTGCATGGACCTTCATCCTGTGTTTGAACCGTAAGGATTGCCGGATTGCCGTGGCTGGGTCTATAGCTTGACTGCGGCTATCAGTTTAGGTGTGTGCTGAAGAAACTGCCCTTTGGACCTCTCACTAGCCTCCTGTGTGTGAAGACTGGGCGGCTTTTGGGAACAGCACTGCCATCTAGTGTCACTTTTCTGCACACTCTGGATCTTGGTTTTGGGAACTGATTTCTTCCTTGTGGCGGTGGCTTGCTTGTTTTGCTGTGCTAGGGAAGGGTCCCAGGACTTCCTGAATACTGGGCAAGCAACATCCCCATCGCTTGATCTTAAACTATAGACACACAGCCTGGCTCTTTCTCCCTCTTGCCCAGCCCTTGCAAATCCTACCCCTCTCCCCTACCCTGTAGGGCTTGTAACTTGCCCTAGGAAACAGTTGGCTTATAAATTACCAGCTGTTTACAACCATAACTTCAGGCTCCTCTGCTCTGCCTCAACTGCCTGGAAAGAGTTCATCAGTGAGAGAAGGAATCAGTAATATATTGGGCTGTCACCAGGGAATGAAAAAAAAAAAACTAAAGTAGAACAACAGACTGCAGCTGTGCGTCCATGGTACACAGTACGTTGCTCAAATACTTATTACAGAGAGTTCTAAAGTCCAGACAGCAGGATGGGATTATAAATATAGATCACCTCAGGGATCAGGGGTGTAGGTCACTGCCTAACTACTGCCAAGCGTGAGCATATCCCCAAGCTAAGTGTGCACAGTGTTGTGAGGTCTTAAGGCGTCTGGGATTCACACCAGAGGCCTGGATTCAAATTCAGCATGGTGTCTGTAGAAAACCCCCCAGCCAGTGTCTCTCAGTGTTCTAGAGACCTACTTTTCATAATAGAACCGGGGGTGGGGGGCGGGGGTGTGGATTGGTGTGTCCCTCTTAAAATTCACATCTTTGGACTTCAGCCACAGATTATAATCTGTGGTTGGGGCTTGGTTGAGGGGGAGACAGCCTAGGAGTCTGCATTTCATGAGCTCCTGAGGTAACTTTCATGCATAGCCTAACTAAGGTCTAGGCATCTCAGGGCTTGCCCGTGCTGGCATGCCAGCTGGGGACAGCGCATGCGCGTACTTTCACATCCTGACATGAGCTGTTACTTCCCACAGTAACCTTCACTGACTGTTTCTGGGGAGATAGCTCCAGGAAAGTAGGGGAAGAGGCTGTGTGCCTCACTTGGTGAAGAAGATGACCCAACGGCCATGATTTCTTCTCTCTTTCCCTGTCCTCCTGTCCCTGCAGACCCCCCTTGCCTGCCTGTGGGATGTGCTCAGCACAGCCTCCCTGCTTTTTAGATAGAGGTGATGCCAACTGCCAGTCAGACTCAGTCTGGTGAGCATGTGTGGGTGTGGGGGTGAGTGTGTGGGGGTGAGTGTGTGGGGGTTAGAGAGAGAGAGAGAGACAGAGAGAGAGAGAGACAGAGAGCAGGTCAAGGTCAGCCATCTTTCTTTATCATTCTTCACCTTATTTTCTGAGACAGGGCCTCTTAACTGCACTTAGGCTTGCCAGTCGGCTAGCCAGGCTGGCCAGCAAGCCCCCAGGATCTTCTTGTCTCTGCCTCTTGGCTCTAGGATTACAGGAATGTATCACCATAGCTGGCTTCTCACATGGACACTGGGCATCCAAACTCAGGTCCCCATGCTTGTGAGCCAGGCCCTCAGCCCCAACGTTCTGACATTCAAGCCCCATTAGTAGCTACGGTTTTGCTCCAGTCAGATAGTTAATCTCCTACTTATATGATGATCCCTGCCCTCCCTCCAGCAGAAGGGTTCCCCTAGAACAAATATAAACCGGCTGGGCATGCTGCTATAGATGCTGCTGCTGCTGCCTGGGTGGGCGTGCTGTTAGGATGATGATGATGATGACGACGACGATGACGATGATGATGATGATGATGATGATGCCGCTGATGCCGCCACCTGGGTGCGCATGCTGCTAAGATGCTGCTACATTTGTTGATATAGATGATGGTGATGCCTAGATGGCCACTGTAAACGGTCCAGGTCCCTTCATAGACGAAAGTTGAATTCCTCAAGGACAGTATAGGAATTCCTTCTGAATAGACGTTTGGGATGAACCTTGGAGGACAAGAGGCTGGCAGGCTGGACCTCTGCCTTCTTGCTGGCTCTGTATGCAGCTGGCTTTCGAAGCTGGAGGCTCTGAGCTTCATTCTATGAGCATAGTACAAACCCAAGGGATCCTCATGGATGTGAGGCTAGAGGGAAGGGAGGAAGGGAGAAAAACTCCTAGGTGAAGAGTGAGCCACCTCAGGGGCCTCTTCCTGCCCTCCAGGATCTCTCCCTGCTCTATTGTTGTGCACCCCACCCCTGCAGTAGGGAAGTGTGGGTCACTTAAGCACAGAGTCCAGTACTGTTTGCTCCTAAATAAGGCATTGCTCCTCTTCTCTCTTCCCATCCCACTCCCGGGTCCCCAGGGGCCAGGCAAATGCCTGAGAGCAAAGCCCCATTCTTCCTTGTGTTATTATAGCCTGTTTTAGGCTTATGGCTCCAGGGAGGGGGTGAGGATGAGAAATGTCGTGTGACTGAGACAGAAGGGAGGTCACTTCTTGTATTGTTCCCAAATGTCACCTAGACCCCAGTGAGAGTGGGTGAGAAGCAAATAACACCACACTTGAGTCTGAGGGGTATCCGTGGGGCTGGTTTGGGGTATGGAGTAGAGCCCTTAGAAGGAAGAACAGGACGCACAGGGAAGGGTTTGAAGGCACAGCTGGCAGGAAGCTTGGCAAAGAAGTAATAGAAGGAACTCTAAGGAGGCCAGGAGTTCGAATGAAAGCCCTGGCTCTGGGCCGGCTCCAGAGTGGCTACACCGAACCGTTCGAGTGCCCAATACCACTGTGCTAATTACCTTTTTTTTTCCTTTTCTTTTTCCTTCCTGTTTGTTCCCAACATGCCCCCACCTTCTGCCTTTTCCCACTCTCTCCCATCTTTTCCTCCTTTTCTTTCTCCTCCCCTCTGCTCTCACCCCCTCTGTCTTCTTCCCTCTTGCCCATCTTCTCACCTTCACATTTTACCCCTCTACCCCTGTCATCAAAGCTCTCAGGTGGATGTGAGCTGACCGTGGTCCTCCAGGACTTCAGCGCCGGCCACAGCAGTGAGCTGAGCATCCAGGTGGGGCAGACCGTGGAGCTGCTGGAGCGACCGAGTGAGAGGCCCGGCTGGTGTCTGGTCCGCACCACAGAACGGAGCCCCCCACAGGAAGGCCTGGTCCCCAGCAGTGCCCTGTGCATCTCACACTCGCGCAGCAGCGTGGAGATGGATTGCTTCTTCCCCCTGGTGAAAGGTAGGAAGAGTTGAGGGGCGGGTGGCCACCGTGGAGCTGGCCTGAGTGTCCACTTTGGGTTGAGCTGGGTTTCTCTGAGATCTGGAAGCGGAGAGAGTGCGTGCTGAGAGCATGAGGAGAAGGCTGCTTGTATCCTCCGTGTGCCTTAGATAAGTCATCCAGCCTTACTGAGTCCGTCGCATCCTAAAAACAATGGCTGAACTGCTGGCCTCCAACCTCTCTCCCAGCTTTCCCTATGCACCATTCTACATCTGGAGTCTTCATCGTGACTGGAGGACTGAGCAACCCCAGCAACCAGCCACAGTGGAGCAGGGCTTGGTATCCCCTCTGCCCAATCTGGGTTCGAGGCCACCCTGTCACTTTTTTTCTTTGATGTGCTCAATGCATTAGTCTGTTCTGTAGAGTAACAGAGCTTACAGAATAAGTATATATTATATTATTTATGTATAATAAGTCCCATATATGGGGTTGTTTTTTTTTAGAACGACTTGCAGGCTGTGGTCGAGCTATCCAGCAATGGCTGGTTATGAACGGAAAACATAAGAATCCAGCAGTTGCTCAGTCCACGAGGCTAGAGGTCTTAGCTGGTCCTCAGTATATGCTGGAATCCTGAAGAAGTGGGTTCTGGTGCCAGAGAAGGGATGAACTCACTAGCAAGGCGAGAGCAGGCAGCAAAGAGTGCAGCTTCCTTCTTCCGTGTCCTTATATTAGCCTCCATCAGAAGCTGTGCCCCTGCCACCTGGGCTTTCCCATCTCAAAAGATCTGGGTTAAAAGCGTGTCTCCCTACCTCAAAGATCCAGGTTAGAAGTTGATCTTCCTCCTTCTAACTAAGCAAAGAATCCCACGCAGGTGTGCCCTCCCTGTGTGGGCTTTAGCAGCCATCACACACCATTAGCCAGGCCTTGGTCTGTCCTCTGTGTGCTGTGTGTCCCCTCCACGTGCCTTTTATTTACTGATGCCAGAAAGACAAAATGCAATGACTCTCCAGGAGCTTCTGTGTGCCCTGAAAACACGTTAGCAGTACAGATGCTGCCCGTCTACCTGCTCAGCAGGTGACCACACCTGCTTGCTTTCTCCAGGTGGTGGAGTCCTAGAACACTGGCTTCCAAAGTCACTGCACCATTGAACTCATGCATTTTACAGTGAGGAGCCTGAGACCAAGAGACTGACAGAATGCCAAGTCTTAGCCTGCAGCTGGGTTTCTTAGTTGGTCAGATATTAACACAGGGATGCCATCTGTGCATGAGACCCAGGGCAGGCAGGCTCCCTGATAACTTTAACCGCTTAGAAACATATGACCATGAAATTCTGCTTCTGGTCACTAGGTGGCAATGATGGACTGGCATATTTGTACTGCCTAGCTCTTCATCCAGCCTGGGGCGTTGAGGGGAGGCGCGTTTCCATCGGTAATGCAAACTAAAACCTTGAGTCCTCTTACGTGCACAACTGCACCCCTCACCCTTGGTTTAGCCACCACCTGCTTCCTCTTCTCTTTCTTCTGAGGTCCTTGGAGAGACTGTGTGGGGTTTGTAACTGCAGCTTCCCGGTCCTTTGAAGAAGCCAACACCTGTACCCCTCTTAAATCACTGCGGTAAAGAGAGGCTAGAATCAGGAACTTAGTGGATATGCCTCTGTTTCCAGTTAGGTGAGGAAAAGCGGGGTCCATGGAGGGTAGATTGTTGTGAGAGTAAAATGAGACAATAGGTTAAAATTCTGTCTCTGTCTGTCTGTCCATCTGTCTGTCTGTCTCTCTCTCAATCTCTCTCTCCCTTCCCTCGCCGCCCCCTGCCCCCCCCCCCCGTCTGTCTGTCTGTCTGTCTGTCTGTCTCTCCCCTCTCCTCCTCCCCACTTCTCTCTCTCTCTCTCCAGGTCCTGGCACTTAGCACACCTTTGTTGTACGCTGTTGCTTTTGTTTCCTTAGTCACACATTGTCTAGCAGGTGCCTACAAACTCCCACAAGTCCTGCCAAAGACCATAGAGTGCAGGCAGGATAAGGAGAGAAAGACTAGAGAAGCCAGCTTTTTCTAGATCCCGGATGTGGGTTGTTTTCACTGAGGAGGGCCTCCCCGCTCCAGCCTGTGGCTGGGTGATCTATGCATGCTCTCCTAGCTGGGCCCACTACATGTACAAATAAAGAGCCGCCAAAATGGTGAAGACGGAGAATCAGAGTAACAGCAGAGGCAGAGGCATTCGGGGTAAAAACCCTATGGGACAGACTAGGGGGGGCTAGAACAACAGGGGCCACAAGACATCACTCAATGGGAGCTGGGGACCAGGATGGAAAAGAAAGAGAAGAAAGGAGGGAGGCAAGCAGTTGCAGAACTTTCTGGCTAACCGTACCAACCAGAATGGCTTCCAAAAATGACAAGTCCATGTCACCCATTTCGGTGGCTCTTTACTTGCAGGTTGGCCTCTCTTTTCAAGCATAGTCTGGCTAGTTGGGACTACAGAGCAGCAACCTATGAGGCCACTGTCATTCCCAGCTGAGCTGGAAACCAGGGATGCCTGGCCAAGTGTGACAGCTTACACCTATAGCCCAGTTCCTAGGAGGTTGAGATGGGAAGCTTACCGCCGGTTCAGGGCTCGCCTGGGCAGCAGCGCGAGACAGCGAGGGGTGGGCAGAATGAAAACGGGCATGAACACGGTCGTGCCCAGCTCCCAGCAGGCAGGGTCTGAGATACCGTAGAACACCTTTGTGTCCTCACTAAAAAGCCATGTTTGGAAGCAGCAGAGACCCAGCGAGCTGCTCCTGCTTGCATCCCAGCTGGGCACCTACTGAGCATCTGGCTGCCTACTAGCAACCTGGCTTTTTCCCCTGCCAGCTGTGGCTTTTATCTAGTGAGCACTTCACATTAGACGTTACCCAGAGTGCATTCCTCAGGCACTGTGGCATAGGAGAAGACAGCCTCATATGGAAGCATGGAGGTCAGAATTGATTGCTACTTCAGCTCCCGTGGAGAAGGAACCAGCCTGGCTGACCTTTGTAGCTTGGCACAAGCTGATGGCTCCCAGGCTATGTGAGGTCAGGACTATGCTGTACGGATAACTGGGCCAGAAACAGGGACACAAGGACTACACAACATCAAGGAAGGACTCAGGGAGCCACCAGAAAAGGTCTTTACCCAGTGTGTACATTGAAGAAAGGTGCAAGCCACCCAAAGTGGCAGTAGCCAGAACACACCCCAAACAGCTAGAGACAGAATCCCCATATAAGGTGTGAGAAGTGACTCTAAGGTCCAGTCTAGGTTGAGAACCACTGTGTTATCCCAGTCTTCCATCTCCCAAAGAGATGCTGGGCCACAGGAAGCCATAGTACCTCTCGCAAGCCATGAGGAGCTCAGGAAAGACCACGCTACCACCCCCACCCCCATCCTTTGCACACTTGGCGGCTTCTGATAGCTCTAGGGTTCTTCTGCCCCCTCCTTTCCTGAGCTGGGGCAGGAGAGGGCTGTTCCGATACGGATACGTGCATGAAACTGACTCATGGGGACTTTGTAGCAGATCTGGGGCGGGCCTGTCATTCGCATTCCTTTCCTCGCCCTGGTCTCTCTGGAGTTGGGCCTTCTGAGATCTCATCTTCTCTGCGTAGCTCCCCCTCACTTCCTCAGCAGGTTGTTGTGGGCAACACCCCACAAAAGACAAAGACTGTATAGTAATCCCCAACTCCTGAAATCTGATGGTGTTCTGTTTTGTTTTGCTAATAACACACCCTACCCTAGACTGAAATTCAGGCATGTGCCTCAGTATTTTGTTGAATTCTTGCTGATTCTGATGTTCTGTGGGTTGTGGACTTAGCACCCCCAGATCTGAGGCCCGGGATAATGAAAAATGTGTTGGAATGACATTGTGCATTCCTCCGGGGAATATCAAGACGTAGAACTCAGCAAGGAAGGGCAAAGCAGTTGGACTAACTTATGGGCAGAGGGCTTGGATAGACCCTTAGCCAGAGAAGAGCTGCAGGGGCCAATGAGCACTGAAGAGATCAAGAGCTCTGCTCACCAGGGAAACGCAAACCAATGCTTCGGTGAGACGCCACTCTAGATCTAGTGAGACTAGTGCTTAGTTAGTGTGGACGCACCTCAGAAAGTAGCAAGTGTCTGTAAGGATGTAGAGAAGATAGAACGCTGTTGGATGACTGGTTGGGATGTGAAATGTCACCACAGCTGTGGAAAACACTGTAGGTAGTTATATACATGTGTATGTGTATGTATGTATGTATGTATATATATGTGTATGTATGTATGTATTGTGTATGTATGTATGTAAACGATCCAGTAGTCCCACTCCCGGGCATGTTTCAAAATGAATTGAAAACGGGGACACAGACATACCTAACACACCCATGTTCATGACAGCTACAGGTGCCCATGGACAAATGAACGCACAAAGTATGTCATACATTCGCTGAAATATTATTCAGCTTAAAAAGGAAGTGAAATCTCACACCACATTACATCATGGGCAGACCTTGGGGACATTATGCTAAATGAAATAACCCAGTCACTGAGACAAATACTTCTATTATTTCACTTATAAGGCATACTTTGAATAGTCAACTTTACATAGGCAAAGGCAGAACGGTGATTTCCAGGGACCAGGGGAAGGAGGTAATAGGCAATTCATTGTTCAGTGGGTGCACTTTCGGTTTCACAGTTCAGGAGACTTCTGGCGCCGTCCTGGTTGTACAACATACTGAATGCACTCCTTTTCGTAAAGTTAAACACCTTTTAAAGTGAATGTGCCTAATGCGACAGGGGTGTATGCTTAAAAATAATGAAGGTTGTTTAAAGTTAGCCATGGATCTTGTGCCCAGGCACAAGGCAAAACCCAACCTAGGTCTATTTCTACCGTGATAGCTGGGTTGGGTTGGGTTGGGTTTGTTGTTGTTGTTGTTGTTTGGTTTTGTTTGGGTTTTTCTTTTTTTCTGTCCCGGGTGCCAGTAAATTGTATTTTGCTCATTTTTTAGATTAAAAAAAATTCTCCCAAGCCTCAAGGCATCTGAATCCTTACTTTAGTTTATCTTCCATCTGAGGCTCCCTGAGCCAACCAGTGTACTTGGGTGGGGATTAGAAAGTGTGTTTGTTGAAGGGATACGTCTCAGGGATGGGAGATGGCTCAGTGGGTAAGAGCTCTTGCTACGAGAGTCTGAGTCTGAATCTCCACTATCCACACACAAAGTTGGGTGTGGCCACACATGCCTGTAACCCACACCTACCATTGGCACTCTGCCATGCCTAAGACCATAAGCAACTAAAAATGGCATTGAGGATGAAAAGTCTCAAAACAGTTCGTTTAGGGCACAGAACAAGTTCCTGCAAGCTTCAGCTGGCCGTTCTCCAGCGCCTCGTTATTTGTGGGAGCTATATGTAAATTCAGAGTCCCTACCTCATAGAACTACGGAAGTGTACCAAATGAGGAAGATGAACTGCCCATACAGTGCCATTGCCAATCTAGTACACCTGTAATGAAGCCAGTAAAGTGCTTTGGCTTTAATCACGGTCTGTTGGGGAAGGTGGCTCACACTGTGATAGCAGTCCTTGGGAGGTAGCTGTGCACAGGCTTGGCTACACAGCAAATTCAAGCCAGCATGGGATACATACAATCCTTTCCCAAACAAACAAACCACCATATTACTGGCACCTGAAACAAATGCACTGAATAAGAAATATTGTAAATTGGGCGTGGTGGCATACACCTGTAATCCCAGCACTCTGGGAGGCAGAAGTAGGTGGATCTCTGTGAGTTTGAGGCCAGCCTGGTTTACAGAGCAAGTCTAGGACGTCAAGGCTACACAGAGAAACCCTGTCTCGAAAACTAAAACAAAAAAAGAAAGAAAGAAATACTGTAATTGAACTGAGTATGGTAGGCACGCCTTTAATCCCAGCACTGGGAGGCAGAGGTAGGTGGATCTCAGTGAGTTCAAGACCACCCTGGTCTACAGAGTGAGTTCCAGGACAGCCAGGACTATACAGAGAAACCCTGTCTCAAAACAACAACAAAGTTAGAGTTGTAATTTTTCCTTTTTTAATGTAATTTTTATTATAATTTATTCAGATTACCTCCGGATTGTTATCTTCTCACTTGTATCTTCCCAGTCCCCCCTCCTTCCCTCTTTTACCCTGTTCCCCTCCCCTAGACCTCTGACAGAGGGGACCTCCTCCCCCACCATATGACCACCGCCTATCAGGTCTCACTCAGATAGCCTGCTTCCCCTTCCTCTGTGTGCCGCCCCACCAAGGGGAAGTGATCAAATTGGGGGCACCAGAGCTCATGTCAGAGGCAGTCCCCGCTCTCCCCACAACTGTGGAGAATGAATTGTCCATTGGCTAGATCTGAACGGGGGGGGGGGGTGTCTACGTTTACTGCATGCAGTGTCCTTGATCGAGATAGGAATTTCCCCTTTTTATAACAGAATAAAAGCTGAAAGTGGCCCTTGATTATATTTAATTTCTCTCAGGAATTTTGGATTCCTTGGGCTTCTGGAATCCTAGAATTGCAGAGGATGATGGATTTGTCCCCCCTTCTGATACAGGTGACCCCTTCGTCAGTGTCCCTGACAGGAGGTGAGCCAAGCATGACAGAAAAAAAACCCCAGAGGCTGGGGCCTACAATCTCAGAAGTCTGTTGGGCTTGAGTGCAGTTCCAACACTAGCACTCAAATGTAGAGACTTGCTTCCTGCCCTGGCCTCCTGAGTTTCCCTTTCTATCCCCACCCCATCCTTCCTCACAGTCTCCTACCTCCTTCTGATCTTCTGGGATGAAATGCTGTGCTTTACATAGAAACTGTTGGGGCCTGGAGAGTTGATGGCTCTCCAGCAAAGAGTGCTTATTGTTCTCGCAGAGGATCCAGGTTCCTAACGGTCACACGGTGGCTCACAAGCACCTGTGACTTCACTCCCAGGGGGCCTTCACTCTCTGCCAAGCTCCACAGGCACACCCACGGTGCACCCGTTTACACGCAGGCAAACCACCGGCATGCATAAAATAAATATGTCTAAAATGTTGAATACAACTCTCATCAGGTGTAAGAACCTCACAGTTTCCTCCCCGAATCTTCTAGTGAATGCTTAAAATAAAACATATTAAACCCAGCAACTCCTAACTTCTTTAAAGCAGCTGTTTGCTATTTGCTTGTGGATTGATGATTCTGTTGATGGGCCCTGCGATGGGAACCCTGTGGTCCAACCTTCACCTGGGCATGGGCTGGACTCTCGCTCACTAGACTGCGAGGCAAAGACCTTCCACCCCGAGTGTCTGCGGCTTCTCAGATCTCAGCACCTACTCCCAACAGTCAGTCTTTCCTACTGCTGTTTGGGCTCAAGTGGCGATTTGTATTACTTTTCTTCAGTCTATCTGAATTGCTTCTAGGAGTTCTAAATGTTTGTTTGTTTATTTGTTTGTTTTCTCCAAACTAGATTAGCACCTGTGGTGATCTGAAGCAGTCGTTCATTAACTGTGCCAAACATAGAACACATATCTTCCCTTTGAGGTATATTTTATCAGGTCAGATCACACAAACTTTCTACTTTTATAGTAAAAAATGATAGATGATCAGCATGCTTTGTATGTTTCTGGGTTTTGTGACTATATTTGGAGACAGAAGCTTACTAGCCAAGGCTAGCCTCAAATTTACCCTGTTGTAGAGGCTGGCTTTGAACTCCTTATCCTTCTGCTCTGCCTCCCAAGTTCTGGCCTTATGGGCATACACGCCATTTGTAGCACATGCTAAGGGGTCAGTGGACTTCCAGCAGACAGGAAGTACAATGAGAAGGCATTTCTTTTGAGTGGAAAGTCACTTGTCTTCTCAGGCCGGTTTGCGTCTATGAAGCTGGTGATGGTGCCTCCTGGGGTTCCTGGGTGACTTGGGGGAAGCAGGGTTCTGGATGTCTTGGGGGAAGCTGTATGAAGCAGCAGTTCCTTCTCAGCCGTGAGGCTGGTGACCGGAGGCTTCTCCATGGTGTGTAATAGGCAGTAAGAAGAGATGGTGAGATGTGTAGGTTAGCTGAGAATCTTGGTAAATAATAAACGTCTGGGTCCTGCCCCCACTACTGACTCGCTGGTGACCTTGAGCAATACTTCACGTATAAGTGGATTGATTGGCAGCATTCACGTCTCCCTAGACGTGTTCCCAGCATGCATGGCACACTAGAAGCGGACTGGTAAAACTGATTTCCCTTCCCCCTTGGTGACTTTTCAGACCTTTATCAGGCCAAGCCACGTTCCAGCCTGAACCCCCTTCGGGGCTGTCTGAGGATGAGATCACAGGGGTGGTAGCCATGAGTAAGGTGTATGACACAGAACACACAGCTAAGCAGGCCCAGGGTATCCTTCTGAAATCCCCTTGCTTCGTGGGCTTCCGTATGTTCTGCCCCTGTCAGAACACTTCTCTCCTCCCTCAGCCTGTCTACCCTCTACCTGATGACAATCCCGTCAGCACCTGCTCCCCCTAATGTAAACCCATGATATCTGCATGATGTTAAGGACATCGCCTCATTGTCCAGAGAGGAAACAGCAGGGAGGTGTGCATCTGACGTGTGTGGCCTCCTGAGACAGCCGGTGAGCTCAGTATGGCAGTGAGCAGCAGGGATTTGGTTCCCAAGAAGAAGGACTACCTTCTGAGGGTGACAGGGAAGGGGTAGCCAACCATGTTTCCCAGAGAGGAAACAGTTTACCTAAAGGACACCTCGCCTAACAGAATGGAGGAACCCAGGAACACTATACACCGAATGTGGCTTACAAGAGTCTGTTCTCTCTGCTCAGGGAAGGCGAGGACATCTCAGGCCTCTGGGCCTTTGTCATAGCAGCTTGGAGAGGTCTAGGCAGCGAGGACTCTGATGCCCCCTGGCAGGATGGAGTAGTTAGGACCCTTCTCAGTGCCTGCCTTTGTCACCTGTCCCTTAAGAACAGCTCCTTATGAGCCTCAGCCTACCCTGAAGATGTGCATAAGAATCCTCTTTGTTGTGAGCTGTGGTCGTTTGCTTTATTTTACTAATTTTAATTAAATTATAATTACATTACTTACCCTATCTCCCTCCAACTCCTCCCATGTCCCCCCCCCAACCCCCTCTCTAGCCCCTCCCCTTACTCCCTCTCAAATTTGTGGCCTCTCTTTCTTCTATATCATTGTTAAATGCATATATACCACAAATATATAACTACAACAAAGGCTGGCCACTTGGTGCTGTGGACGGCTGACTACTCCTCTCTCAGCAATCCTTAGATACCAGCAGTTCTTTGCTCCCCGGTGGGGCTCCTTGAGATTTCCCCTGTCTGCATGTCTGTTGGTGTTGTTATTGTTCAGGCTTGTTTAGGCAGCCATGTTGCTGTGGTGTCATGGGCATGGCGGCTTCCCTGCCATTTCTAGGAGACACAGTCTCACAGAAGACTTCCAGGCCTCTGACTCTTCTACTCTTCCAGGATGTTCCCTGAACCTCAGGTGCAGGAGCCGTGCGTTAGATGGAGAGGCAGGGGCGAGCACTCCACCCTTAGCTGCTCTTTGCCTTTGACCAGCTGTGGTTTTTCCGTGATGATTTCTCTCTGCTCCAAAGAGAAGTGTCTTTGATGAGGGCTGAGAACTACACTCACATCTGAAGACTTGGAGCTAGGAAGCAACTGTGGCCATTTTAAATGCCAGCCCTCTGCCCTCCACATTGTCTCTAAACAGCCTGCTTGTGCCATTGCAGTGGGAATGGACTGTCTGGTTTTCTCACCCTTGTCCACAGCCACCTCAAGAAACTGTTTCTGACACTGTGTACACTCACCTTAGTTTCCAGGTGGCCCTGTAGGCCCCAGGAAAGCTGAGTGCTGGCCTCATACATGAGGTGACAGTTCACAGAGACGGGACTGAAGAACCTTCTTGGCTCTTAAGTATTCCTCCCGTCTCACTTTGAATAGAACAAAGCCCTTTTCATCTCTAGAGACTTCCCAGGAGCCTATGTGTTAGGTGCCTGATGCTGCTGGCTCAGGTCATGAACTTCGTTGCTTCAGACAGTACGACCTTATCGTCCTGCTGTTCTGTAGGTTAGAATCCAGCATGAGCCGCCCCAGCTAAAGTTGGCATGTGAGGAGAGCCGCCTCCTCAGAAGCGCCACGGAGAGAAGCTGTGTCTGCAGTTCTAGCTTCTGTAGCCACCGGGATTCCTTGGCTTGTGTTCCCTTCCTACTCCTCCAAAGCCCAGTGTCACATGCCTCTGATCTTTCGTCCTAGTCACATTTCCATGAGCCCGGCAAAAGGTTTTCTGCCTTTAAGGATGCCAGTGTCTACCCTGGGGATGACTCCCCAGAGAACCCACGACAGCTTCCCTATGTCAAAATCCTTACCTTGTGGGATGGCATATGAACAGGTTCTGGGTATTAGGGTGCCACTTGGCGGAGCTGTTATTCTGCCTACCTCATCCTGCCACTCCCTGACCAGCCTGAGGGAGCCCTCACTAGAAGCCAATCACACTCAACCTCAGGGCCCCAGCATTTGTTCTCCCTCCCCAGGTCCCCGTATACCCGATGGCCTGTGCCTCCCTACCTCCACATCTGCATGTGCTTGACCTGGCTGGACGTTTCCCTCCTCCCATCCTCCCCTTCTCGCTGTGCACCTCATCCCCCGCTTAGTTTCCTCCTCTTCCTTTTTCTGCACCAGACACATCAATCAGTGTTTATCATCTTTTCCCTCTCTGCCCCTCCCCATAAGCTCCTCCCACCACTGATTCAGGGATTTTTATCTGGTTTGATCATTGCTCCATCCCCCAACATCTGGCACCGCGACCGGCATTTAATTTGTAGTAAATATTTACAGGAAGGAAAGGGATCCATGCACTGGGGACCCTTGTGGGGTGACTATAGAAAAGGCTGGGTTCAGCATGCGAGGTAACTGGCTCAAGCCTTGGCAGGAAGGCCTAAGGATGGGACTAGGACATGAGGCCTCATGCGGGGCAGTCTCTGGGGACATGGAACTAAGCGCCCTCATTTACTTAGAATAAAATATGAGGTGAGGTCCTCAGATCCGACTGTGAGAGGAAAGCTTGAATAAACTGCTCGAGGTGCAGCCCTACAAAACTGACTTTCCACCCGACACATCAGAGCAGCACCGTTGGACCCCAGGCAGCCGTGGGCTTCATCCACCCATGGGAGAGAACCGGGCTCTGACAGTGGGAATTAAATGCCACCCTTGCAGTGGACACTTAGCAAGCATATGCCTACCTAAACTGGAACTCAGTCAACGCCACAGACTTGCACCTCTGTCTGCTCTCCTTTGGGAACACTTTGACCTACTTACCAATGAGCATTTTTGGAAATGGATAGAACCTGGAGTGGTTGTTTTTAGCAACTCTAGCTGCAGCCACCTTTCACTTTGATAAATAGCTCCCTCCCCTCCTCTGGGCTTAGCTCAGAGGCTGCTCAGTGTGGATCTCCAGGAATCTGTCCTTGCTACCAACAGCTCCACCTCCATCCCCGCACAAGAACATGAACACTGGTCATTCTGGAGAGACGCCAGGCCCTCTGTGCTAGCCCGCATTCTTCGCCGGTTTGCCTGGGCCACGCCAGAGGAGGATCTGAGGTCCTTTACTGCAGAAAAGAGAGTGTTGGACAGGGCCAAGTAGTGCTTAACTCCTTTCCGGATAAGTGAGAAAGCCAGAAAGAAGTGGGGGGATGCCAGGTGGGCAGGAGCAGAAAAACACACTTACAGAGCACTTGCTGGAGTCCTGTGCGATGGGCTCACTAGGGTCGCATCCTTGGAGGCCTAGAGCCGGCACAAGACAGACAGAGCTACCCACAAGGTTAGCAATGGCTAAACCATGCCAAACAAAGATGACTAGCACAGATTCCTGTGTGTAATGCTGGTCAGCATACTTCCTCCAAGGTTATTACCATTAAAATACCATTTTTTTTCAGACCATACGACACACTTTTCCCCAAAAAGGGGGGGGGGGGACGGGATTTTGGTGCGCCTTATGGTCTGATTGGTGTTTTTACTGTTTTACTGCTCTAAAACCTGGGTGCGTCTTATGGTCAGGTGCGTCTTATAGTCCGAAAAATACGATAAGGAATCATCAGGGACTAGTCACACATGTGGACGTTGCACGGTTTTGAAAAAGACCTTCTTGAAGCTCTAAAAGTTAAATTCAAAAACAACCTCCACATCATACCGCCTTTCACCCATCAAGGGTCTCTGCTCAGTGGTAACTGTTGTCTCCGTTCCCCTTTCCATGTGAAGAAGAAGCCTAAGCCTCAAGTCCAGGTGTAGCTCTATCGTCAGTTTCTTTGTCCAGCATGAAAAGTTGAACCCACTGCTTCTAGAATTCATCCAGATCTTTGTTTTTGATTGGGGAACATATTTGACGAATTTTGTGCTTCCTGTATAGATTCACATTTATACTCTACTCTACAACCTGTTGGGGAGACCATCTTAGGCCTAAACCTTAGACCAGCAGGAGGGCCTAAGGATTAGAACAAGAGACCGTGTCCTAGAGCCAGCTCTGGCTGAGGAGGACAAGAACTGTTCAAAGGGCAGGTTGCGTGGGGAATAAAAAATCGATACCTGACAGGAATTTTATCATGTGAAGCCATGGCCACAAAAAGGAAAAACGGGGCTGGGTAACTTGGAGAAAGTTATGAGCCATCCTGGTGTCAGCAGTCAGGCAGGTCAGAGGTCAGAAATCAACACATGATAATTAAGGAACATGCACTTAGAATTGTAGAGCATAGCGGGAGCAAATGCCAGGCATGGCGCACGCGTTGTCTTCCCAGCTATTTGTGAGGCTGAAATCAGATTATTTGCTTAAGTTCAAAGCTTCAAAGTTCAGCCTGGGCAGCACAGCAAGGCTCCTATCTCCAAATAACAACAATATCAGCAGCAACAACACAGTAAGAAAAAGGGACAATAAAAGAATGGATGCAGGAAGCAGATGTCAGAGTTGGAGAAAGCAACGGTGCTCATGGTTAAGCTGCTTCTTGTTTGTTTTAGGTAGTGGTTTTTTGAGACAAGGTTTCTCCGTGTAGCCTTGGCTATCCTGGACTCACTTTGTAGACCAGACTGGCCTCAAACTCACAGGGATCCGCCTGCCTCTGCCTCCCAAGTACTGGGATTACAGATGTATACCACCATGCCCAGCTATTAGGCGCTTCTTAAACTGCACACAGAGCTGGACTCTTCCTGGAGAGGAGGCCTAGAGCCTAAGCTTCTCCTAAGGCTTCACATAGGAAGCCTTTGCTGAGCTTTGGAAGCCATCTACAGTGGCTACAGTGGAGATGCAACACGTGGGGCCAGTCCTCTGGGTTCACTCAGAGCCTTGCGCACAGCCTCCCCTGCGCCTTGGAACATCATCTGGAAGCCAGGGAGTGCGTATTCTGAATGTACTCAACACAGAACAAAGGTTCTCAAAGAGCTCTAGGGCAAGGTCACTATCCCTTATCTCTGACCCGGGCTGTCACTAAGAAATATGGAGAAATACTATGATTTAGAAAGCCCGTGCCCTGTGAATCTGAAAACAGTATCCCTGCAATAAGAGATGAGATATCTGTATATTGATAGAGAGGACAAGTAGGTGCCTGTGGTCACAGCCCATTGTGACTCAAGGCAGTGGCTAACCTGAAAGAAATGATAGTTACACTAGTGCCCCGAGCCAGACTTAGCATTGAGGAATCCCTGGTCCAGGACATCTGCAGGCCAACACCCCACGAGTACCTTGGGGTCTCCTCTTGGGTGTAGTAGAGTTGAAACTTGAAATGGACTGGTAGGTACGTAGGCAGACAGCCCAATTGATCTAAACTGCCGTCATCACTGATGACAATGACAAAAATAAGAGTGAGGCTTGGCCCCCTTGGAAATTAAGAACAATCTGAAGATACTGCTATAGCCTTGGGAGGGGGGGGGGAGGCACAGGGCAGGGTGGTAGGGTGGTTAGCCTGAACTTTGGAAGTAAGCAGGTAACTTTTTCAAAAAAACAAAAAAACTGAAATAAGTTAGTCATGTCCCATCCCGTCCCCCCATCCCCCTTCATGCCCTTCATCCCCCTCCGCCCCCCCCCCAACCCCCGGCCTCTCCTGTCCCTGTTTTCTCCTTCCTCTGTTGACTTCATCCCAATGCAGCTTCTTCCCTGGTTACAGGAAGATTGCCCTCAGATGCTTTAGGCTGACACTGTACCAATTTCAAAGTCTTCTGCAAAGAGATGCTGCTTTCTCACTTGTTCTCACTAAGCTCTCAAGGGTTATGCTTATTGCAAGAATTTGGATTCGGTGCTAAGTCTCATCTGAACCCTGTGACTGACATGCAAGCCCAGGCCTTGTTTGGACTCCTCTTTGGAGTTGGGGATGGGCAGGTCAGCCACAAGCCAAAACATGCTGTGTGCCAGGCTCTGTTCTAGACCCCAGGTAAACAAAAGCAATCCCCAACCTTGTGAAGGAAGGCCAGTGTCCTCAGAAAAAGATAAAAGGTATTAGTACGGAAAGAACCGTGCCTGGCAAGTAGCGAGGGAAATTGTCACGTTGAATGATTCTCACATTGTAATCTCTGTATCAAACCGGAGTCACCTGGGACCTTGCAACAAGGAAATTTCTGAGGTCCACTCCACACCAGTAAATCAGAAACTAGATTTGGGCAGGAATTTGTGCCTTAGCACGCCCTCCGTCTTATTCTGATGCACATCATAGCTTGCCAGTGGCCCTCCAGCTATGCAGCACATTCTAAGCCCCAGGGAACGTTTAAACCTCCTGATGCTCAGATGCTCTCCAAGTCAGTGAATCTGAACAAGAGACACTTGGCTGTTAATGCTTCCCAATCTTTCTTCAATGCTTGGAACCTCCTGGGGAGCCTGTAAAAGTACCTATGATTTGTAAAGCTCTCTGGTGATTCATTTTGGCTGCTGCGCTAAAAAGCCACTGTCCGTCATCATCCCTTCTAAGTTATCTTGAAAGCTCACCACGTCTAGGTGTAGGCTAGGCAATCTTGCTGCTGATTGTCAGGGCCTAGGCCAGATGTTTCCAGAGTGTCAGCCTCCTACTCAAGGCATTAAAATAAAGGCCCATACAGATTTGCAAAGTAGCAAGTGACAGTACAGATCAGAGAGAGCCGTGCTGTCAAGAGTTGGGCTACGTGATGCTATAGTTACATGATGGTGGCCTACACCAGTGAGGGTAAAGGCTAAGCAAGAACGCCAGGCAATTGCCTGAGGCTTCTTTTGATAGGCCCTAAAGGAAGGAGCATATTCTGTGTGGTTCTTTATTTTGACCAGCAGACATGAATTATATAACCTCTTTTCTATTACACACGTCCTTCTCCACAGTGCATCTGAATTTAATCATATGTATGCTCAAGTATGCCTGAGCATGAGATAGTAAACTCCCTTAAGAGTTCACAGGGAGGCCTGGAGAGATGGCTCAGAGGCTAAGAGCACTGGCTGCTCTTTCAAAGGTCCTGAGTTCAATTCCCAGCAACCACATGGTCGCCCATAACCATCTATAATGAGGTCTGGTGCCCTCTTCTGGCATGTAGGCAGAACACTGTATACATAATAAATAAAATTTTTAAAAAGGAGTTCACTGGGAGGACACAGTTTGCTTTACTGTACATACACCCAAAACTAGTCTCACTTGGATCAGTGCTCGCACCCTTGTATTTGGGCATAATACAATTGGAGCAAGATCGAATGGGTTTTCTATGAATTTGATACTTGTTAAAGGAAGGAGGAACAGCTGGCTTGTTAAGAAATTATACAGAATGGATGTTATAGAGCATTTAATTGTATAAATTACAATTGTGCTAAAAAATTGTAAATGTTATTATAAAATTATAACAATAGTATCTCATGATGAAGTAGGTGTTATTGTGCCCATTTAAAATAAGAACAATGAATTTTAAATAAATAACTTGCTCAATTAAAAAAAAAGGAAGGAGGAACTTCTTATATTGTATGGAGGAGGGTCTGCATTGAGCTCAATAAAGATGGGGGTCCAAGTTGCTAGGAGCATTGTTTGAGAGGTGTGCATGTGTGCATGGTTGCATGTGTGTTTTTAGTACACACAGGGGAGGGTCCTGAATTGTCATGTGCATTATTATAAAAGAGTCATGTGCTGTACGCTAGGGTGCTCAACACATGCCCACTGGATTGTAGGCGTTGGCTAGTCTTGTTGTGAGGACGGCAGTGGGACTCCTGGGTAATTGATGTTGAATCTTCAGCAGGAATTCCTTTTTTTTTTTTTTTTTTTTTTTTGTCTGAGACGGGGTCTCTCTGTGTGGCTCTGGCTACTAACTCACAGCGAATCGCCGACCTCTGCCTCCCAAGTGCTGGGGTTAAAGGTGTGAGCCACCACCACCTAGCTTCATATTGAGAGTAGAAGTGGACTTCTGGGTTATAAGAGCCAGTGGAAACAGGTGTGATGGGCCTGTGTCGCATCTACAGGACCTCCAGAGGGCCCACTGGCACTCTGATTTCTGAAGTAAGAGCTGGCCTTCACATTCTAAGGCAAGCCAGTTTCTATAAGATGATGCCATCAGTCTTTGGCAAAATATTGCAACAGAAAAATGATCTAATATCACCTAAAACAAAGGCTCACAGGTATGCTTAATTTAAAAGGACCTGATACTCACCAAGAAATTAGTATTATTATTACTATTGCTGCTGCTGCTGCTGCTGCTGCTACTACTACTACTACTACTACTACTACTACTACTGTTGTTGTTGTTGTTGTTGTTGTTGTTATTATTATTATTATTATTATTATTATTATTATTATTATTATTATTATTATAAAAACTGTGCTGGGCATGGAGCCAAAGGCTTCACACATGCTGTACCAGTAATATCACTGAGTACATCTAGGTCCTCACCAAAAGACAGGGTTTGTTTTGGGGGTTTTGTTTTGTTTTGGTTTTGGTTTTGGGGGTTTTTTTTGAGGCGTGGATTCTCTGTGTAGCCTTGGCTGTCCTGGACTCGCTTTGTAGACCGGGTTGGCCTCGAACTCACAGAGATCCACCTGCCTCTGCATCCCGGAGCGCTGGGATTACTGGTGTGCACCACCACCCCCAGCACCAGAAGACTTTTGAAGCATCTTTTAATTCTTATTATGATGTTACATATAAAAAATATCACAGAGGACCCCTATAGAGCGATATAATTTCTGTGTCAATTTTAAAAAGTAATTTCAAAAGAGAAACAATGTGCCAGAGTATCAAAGAGGTGGATTGGGTATTTAGTCAGATTATGGATCTTAACAGCAGATTAGTTACTTTTCTAGTAACTGTAACAAAGTACTAGACAAAAGCAACTTAGGAAAGGGACTTTGGGCTCATACTTCAAGGGTGGGACCATCAGAGCAGCAGGAGCATAAGGCAGTTGCTTATACTGCCTCTCCAGTCAAGAAGTAGAGGGATTGGCTATAAATATCAAGAGTAAATTAAAAAGAAATAGAAGGAGACAAATGATCCTTAGCCAACTGTCTCCTTTTTATTTAGTCCAGGGTCCTGGTATCTGGAATAGTGCTTGGCATATGCAATAATGCTTAGTATATGAAGTAGTACTTGTTATATACACCAGTGTTTGGTATATGCAATAGTACTTGGTATATACAATAGTGCTTGGTATATACAGTAGTGCTTGGTGTATACAGAAGTGCTTGGTATATACAGTAGTGCTTGGTATATACAGTAGTGCTTGGTATATACAGTAGTGCTTGGTGTATACAGAAGTGCTTGGTATATACAGTAGTACTTGGTATATACAGTAGCGCTTGGTATATACAGTAGCGCTTGGTGTATACAGTAGTGCTTGGTATATACAGAAGTGCTTGGTGTATACAGTAGTGCTTAGTATATACAGTAGCGCTTGGTGTATACAGAAGTGCTTGGTATATACAGTAGTGCTTGGTGTATACAGAAGTGCTTGGTATATACAGTAGTGCTTGGTATATACAGTAGCACTTGGTATATACAGTAGCGCTTGGTGTATACAGTACTTGGTATATACAGTAGTGCTTGGTATATACAGTAGTGCTTGGTGTATACAGTACTTGGTATATACAGTAGTGCTTGGTATATACAGTAGCGCTTGGTATATACAGTAGTGCTTGGTGTATACAGTAGTGCTTGGTGTATACAGAAGTGCTTGGTATGTACAGTAGTGCTTGGTATATACAGTAGTGCTTGGTATATACAGTAGCGCTTGGTATATACAGTAGCGCTTGGTGTATACAGTACTTGGTATATACAGTAGTGCTTGGTATATACAGTAGTGCTTGGTATATACAGTAGTGCTTGGTGTATACAGTACTTGGTATATACAGTAGTGCTTGGTATATACAGTAGCGCTTGGTATATACAGTAGTGCTTGGTGTATACAGTAGTGCTTGGTGTATACAGAAGTGCTTGGTATATACAGTAGTGCTTGGTATATACAGTAGTGCTTGGTGTATACAGTACTTGGTATATACAGTAGTGCTTGGTATATGTACTAGTGCTTGGTATATGCAATAAGTGTTTAGTATATGCTATAGTGCTTATTATATACACTAGTGTTTGGTATATGCAATGGTGCCTGGTATATGCAATAGTGCTTGATATTTACAATAATTCTTGGTATATGCAATAGAGCTTGGTATGTGCAATAGGCCTTGGTATGTGCAATAGTGCTTGATGTATACACTAATACTTGGCATATGCAATATTGCTTGATATATATAATAGTCCTTGTTATGTACAATAGTGCTTGGTGTATGCAATAATGCTTAGTATATGCAATATGGCTTTGTGCATGTAGGGTGGGCCTTCTCACTTCATCTAAGCCTATCTAAAAACTCCTTTAGAGATGTGCCTGGCCATTTGTTAACTCAATGGCTCTGGATCCTATCAAGTGGAAGAGGGAGCCCCAGGCACAGGCTTGTGAGTAGACCTGCCATTTCCCTGTTTCCTGTGTCAGAGGGAACAGTAGGAGCACCCTTCCCACCTGGAAGGCAGATGACCTTGACACTCTCTCTCTCTAGGACGTGTGGAGAGGTGGCAGGAGGATAGCACGTTCACAGGCTATGGAACAAAACTTTCCAGAGGGTTTCTTTAGAGCTAAGCCATTAAAGTATCCCAGTTAATTTTACCTCACAGACTCATCTTAAAGGTTTGCTGTTGTTTGGTCAGATAAACGGGCTTACATGTAGAGGAAACTGTTCGGCTTATGTGAGTGTTCCACACATGTCAACTGTGACTATGCATCAAGCCACGCTGGTCTCTTTCGCCATGTGGCAGATGCCTTCCCACATGGATGAACAAGGCCCAAGTCTGCGCGTGGTTCACACTGGAAGCCCCACATCCTGGTAACTCCTAAGGGCCCTCCCTCTTCTTTCTTCCCAGGAGAAATTCTTTCCCTGGATGATCAGACTGCTAGTTTCTGTTCCTCTCATCAGCATTCCCCCAGCTGCTACCTTTTCTTCTTTTGTCTTGCCTTTCTTTCTTTTCTTTTCTTTCTTTCTTTTTTGTTGTTGTTGTTGTTTTTATTTTGTTTTGTTTTGTTTATTTTGTGTTTTGCTTATGTAGCCCTGGCTGTCCTGGAACTTTCTCTGTACAGCAGGCTGGCCTCGGACTCAACAGAGATCCACCTGCCTCTTCCTTCCCAGCACTGGTATTAAAGGTGTGAGCCACCACGCCCAGCCCCCGTGTTAACTATTAAACTTAGGCTCTCATACATGCGAGGTTAGCCCTGAATCTCTAGTTCTCAGCCTATTTTTCTAAGGAATGCACATGCTTTAGGAATGTTTCATCCTTCTTCCAAGCCCTTTCCCCTAAAGCTGGCCGAAAACTAGTGGGAGCAATATACTGTGAGACAGATTTGTTCAGTGACTCAGGGCAAGGTCGGGTTGATGCTGTTCAGGTCAGCTTCAAGGGTGCTGGTAGACACCAAGCTTGGCCTTCAACCATGAAAAAGACATAAAGAAGAAAAGCATGGGGATGAACGAAAAGACAGATAAATCCTTGGTTGTAGTAGGGAGGAGACAGTGGGTGGGAGCCTCCCTCCTCGATAGGCTGGTGGGGTGCTTGAGTTGTACCTGCAGGCGTTCACTCACCTGAGAACTATCAACCACCGCCCCCTTTCATACACTTTTTAAAATAATTTATTCAGGTTGCATCCTGATTGTTATCCCCTCACTTGTATCTTCCCATCCCTCCCCTCTCCTTCCCCAGGAACAGGGTCGCCTGGGACTATTTAACACCACTTCCGTGTGTGTGTGTGTGTGTGTGTGTGTGTGTGTGTGTGTGTGTGTGTGTGTTTAAATTCTAGACAGGGTCTCTCTGTGCAGCCCAGGCTCGTGTTTAACTCTTGAGCCTCCAGGCCCAGCCTCCCTAGTAACCTGGCACCACGCCCACCTGGCTTTGTTTGGTTTTGTTTCTTTTCGTTTTAATGAGAAAGCTGAAGGTCAAAAATAGTGAATTGTCTAGGCTGAGGTCAGACAGAGTTAGTCAGTGGTGAAAGTGAGCTTTGAACTGCAGTTTTTATTATGCCAAACCCAGAAAGCTTGTGAACAACATTTTGATGGGGAAGCTGATAAGGAAGTGGGGGATCGCTGCATTAAAAGAAAGGAGGAATGGGGAAGGGATTTTTAATAGAGGAGATGAAGGGAAGCAGGTGGGGGGAATGTATTCTTTTGAGTCTTCCAATCTGCCCATCTTCCTCCACCTTTTTGACCCCGTGTAGCTCTGTATTATAAGCTAAAACCGATTACTACGGTGGCCTTTGGAAGTCTCACATAGGTATCTGTCCTGCAGCAGGGGCTCTAGGTGGCCGAGCCCTCAATACTTACAGGATACCATGTTTACGTGTTTTGTAAGGCTCTGGGACACCGCTAGCCAATTCCCCCAACAAACAGCTGGACCTTGAAACTCCGCCCCCTTAGGCCCTCCCTTGCCTCCAGGCCCCTCCCTCCTGCCTGAGGTGGCCCAACTCCCAGTCAGTCCCAGCACCGCTGGGGTGCGGGAGGATCACGGCGGCGGCGGGCGGGAACGGGACCTGGTTGGAGGGTGGCACCGAAGTTTCCTCCCGTCGTGCTCTCACCCTGGCTGGCCCCCGTGCCATGCCGGAGCACTGGGGGCACGCTGCAGCATGAAGGGTAGCGACCAGGCTTACACCCGAGGTCCCTCTTTGGGCTGGCTCTTTGCTAAGTGCTGCTGTTGCTTCCCTTGTAGAGGTGAGTGGCTTTTTGTCCAGGCCGGTGGGACTGAGAAGGGAACGCGGCGGCGAGGGCTTTAGGGAGAGCATGTGCGGTGCGCCGCTTTGGGCTTCCCAGGCAGCCTCTGAGTTGTAGTTTGGGGACGCGGTTACTTTCCAGCGACTTTGGACACGGGGGATGTGGGTATGGAGTGTGAGAAGAAGGGCTAGGTGGCGGAGGCGCGCACAATTCAGTGCTCGTTTATGTATGGATCTCAGCTTGGAGATTAACTGACTCCTGGCTGGAGGGATGTCTTTGACGTGTTTCCCAAGTGACAGCTTTCTTACGGACTGGAGATCACTTTTCTCTGCTTGGGCGTTCACAGGCCAATGTGGATTTACGACTTTGGGCCAGACTTTGGCTCATTAATTAACCAAGAACTCTTTTGAGGCGCCCAATTAAGACTATTTAATTATTCTGCTAATTTTAATGTCATTGGAGAGACTGGCAGGAAGCAACTAGTTTCCCCAAAGCAGCTTGCAAAACATGGTGAGAAGGATCCCAGAGGGAGGCTTTTATCTTTCACCCTGAAAATGTTTTTCCACCTTTGGCCTCTAGCCTACAGGACAGACCCTTCCTCACAAACTTGACAAATTCCCAGCCCTAAACAGACTACAGAGGGTCCCAAGCCAATAGAGTTCACATGGCTAGCAACGGATTCTTTCCGCGTCTTCAGTACTTTGAACAGCCTGAAACAGAGCTGTATCCAGCTCCTGACGGCTTTCAAGGGGAGGAGGGGTCTGAGTGATCAGGGACCGTTTCCTGAGTCTGGAAATGGAGGCTGGAAACTGGAAGGAGGAGTGTGACAGCAGGATCTGAGTGGACGTGTTTGCTCCGAAGGCTGTCCTGCCTGCCTTCGGGGAAGAGTTTCCAGGCAAGACTTGTTAGAAGTCCGTTTCCTTTCTAAGAGGAGTGCGGGGGTTTGTGGCGCTGCTTCTGTCCCCAGCAGCTGGCCTTCCTGGATCCACACGGGGCAGTGCTGTTTTGTGAATTGCCCTGGCTCTCCATTGCTGAGCAGAGGAGTGATGGGGCCTGGCGCCAGCCTGGGAATTCAGACTTTGGTGGCTGCAGGCTCTGTGGCTAGGAGGGGGGCGTGGGAAAGGGGATGTTGCTGCAGTTAGCTGGCGCTGCCATAGACCTCGGACTGCAGTTGTTGAGAGGCAATGAGAGCAGCTGACAAAGCGGCTCTCCCCCGCTCCTTCAGGCTGCTCCTCCTCCTTCTTTCCTAGATTTGAAAGGTGTGAGGATGGAGACTGAGCTCTGGCCTGTCTTGGAGGCTGGGCCGTGTGAGATAGCATCTAAGGAGTTTACACATCTGTGCACTCCCTCAGAATAGAGGGATGGGAGTCTCCACTCAGCCCCAGGGCTTCAATTCGGCCAACGGAGAGGATGAGATAAGCATTGAAGCTGTCTGCATCACCTTGCCTGGAGCCCAGAACTTTATGGGATGGTGCCCCACTGCAGAAGGGCACAGGGAGAGGTTCCATGGAGAGAGTTCATGGCAGGAATTATCTGCCTGCCTCCTCAGTGGAACCAGTTTCTCGGGTCTTACAGACCTACTGCCATTGAAAGGCAGTCTCCCTGCTTCCCCTCTTAAATAATGACATCATTTTGTCTCTTTCCCTGCTTCTGAGAGAATTTGCGCTTTCGCTGCCTGACTCTGAAACTCATGGGTCAGAGCCACAGCTGTGTGGTTCCTAGATAAGTGGGCTTTGGCACACTGGTTACCAGTCATCAGAATGTAAAGAACTCGAGACCCAGCAGCACAAAGTAAAAGGAATTAAGAAGTGGAAGGTTCGAGGCTTTTTTTTTCTTTTCTTTTCTTTTCCTTGAATCTTAGGGGGAGTCATATTGAATTTCTCTGGGCAAACCTATGTGATTTTAGTTGGTGTCACTAAGAGGAAAAAGTCAGGGATTCAGTAAATGCCCGTCTGTGACCTATACGTTTCACATTTGAGGAAAGAATGCACTCAGTTGAGCTAATCTCTTGGTTTGGAAAAGTGAGGTTTCCCCCTTTGCTTGTTGTTTATATTTTGGTTCTGTCAGGTACAGGAACATCACAAATTTAAGGAGAGAGGATCTTTCTTTCCTACCTTGAAATCTAGTGTTAAAGGAAACTAATAAAAGCTTTACCCCCTTTCTTATAAAGAAATAGTGATGAGGTAAAGAAGAAAAATGAGAGACATTTGCAGCTGCCTCTTTGAAAGTGAAAACAAACAAGAGTGAAATAATGGCCTAAAAAGAAAGAAATAGCAGCATGCATGTGTCCGAAGGGCCGTAAATCATTACTGTTACTCTCTGTGGGGGGGAGAGAGCAACGGGACATAACTGGGCATTGCTGTGGCTAGCCAAACTGTCCTTTAAGACTGAAGAAGCAGGTCAGTTTAAGAGAATTTTTTAGTTAGCTTAAACTTTAAGGAGGAAACAGAAACAAAAACAAAAAACCTGGGCTAGCAAGATGGCTCAGTTGGTAAAAGTTCCTGCTGTGATGCCTGGCTACCTGAATTTAATCCCTGGAACTCACGTGGTAGATGTAGAGGACCAATTCTTTCCAGTTGTCCTCTGGCCTGCACATGCAAGCTGCGTTATGTACACACTCACCACTACTATAAATAAATATATATATATATACACATATATATGTATATATATTTAACTTAAAAAAATAACTAAAGCTGGGCGATGGTGGCGCATGCCTTTAATCCCAGCAGTTGAAAGGCAAAGGCAGGTAGTTCAAGGCCAGCCTGATCTACAGAGTGAGTTCTAGGACAGCCAGGGCTACACGGAAACCCTGTCTCAAAAACAAACAAACAAACAAACAAAAAACCCAAACCGAAGAAAACTGTTCAAACTTCACCCAGAGTGACAAAAAGCCCTTCAAACCACTTGAAGGCTCTGTGTCCCACAGAATTTTGTGACTTAGCTCATGGAGCCCAGATCCTTCTAGGAGGAAGCAATGTTAGAACCCCCAATTTTCCAGTCAGCCTGTAATTGGCTTTAGATATGTGGACAAGACTCCCTCTGGCAAGCCTCTCCCCACCTCCATTCAGCCTTCTCACCATGCACAGCGTCTCATTTACTGTGTCCATGCCCTTGGATGTGGAGCCCGGTGCTGTCACGCCTTTCCACTCACACTGACACGGGCTAAGTCTCTCAGGCCAGGGTGGTGATGACTTAGTCTGGATGAATCAACTCACTCGTGGGGTGCCATGGCCCATTCAGGACAGTGGGAGTTAGTTTCTTCTTGGCTTTAATATCAGAGGGTATGGATCTAGAGAGTCACAGGGTATCCAAGGTCATCCTCGTCTTTATTTATCTTAACTTTTTCTATCTTTTCCCAGACTCCCTAAACCAGAAACCTTATGACTTGATGTGATACAGCTCAGTTTATAAACTGCACTTAATGTGTGAAACCACAACACCAAATTCCTTCAGAAAGGTGTTGCTAACCTGGAAGAGGTACCTTATGACACTTTAACTCACTATACAAGGGGCAAAACTTCTGATACCAGCGTGCATTATCTCTTCATCTTCTAGAAATTATTTTAACCATGAAAACTCATTTTACCATTTGGCATTTATTTTTTTCCCCAATATACCTCTTGGGTCCCCTCAGACCCCATGGAGATACCCTAATCTGGGAAGAGGCACCACATATAAAAACTGTCCCCAACTCAAGTCCTGTGCTGTTCGTCTCATATCTGACTTCCATGTCTCTTCTAACTCTAACTAACGAGAAGTAATGGGATATCAGCCGTTACCTAGATAACAGTAGGAGCTGCTTGGTTGAGTCCTATTTGGGATAGAAAGTTTAACATGCAGTCCCTGTATCTGTTAGATAGTTAGTTAGTTAGTTAGTTAGTTAGTTAGTTAGTTAGTTAGTTAGTTAGTAGAGAAGTCCTGTCTCAAAAAACCGAAACAAAACAAAAACCTAATGTTACATTTTAATAACTGTTTCAGGCATGATAGTGCATTACTTTTAATCCCAGCACTCAGGAGACAGAGGCAGGTGGATCTCTGTAAATTCGAAACCAGCCTGGTCTACAAAGTGAGTCCAGGACAGCCTAGGCTACACAGAGAAACCCTGTCTCTCTCTCTCTCTCTCTCTTTTTCCCCCCAAGACGGGGTTTCTCTATGTAGCCTTGGCTGTCCTGGACTCGCTTTGTAGACCAGGCAGGCCTCGAACTCACAGCAATCCGCCTGCCTCTGCCTCCCGAGTGCTGGGATTAAAGGCGTGCGTCACCATGCCCGGCTGAACTCTCTCTACACTGAGATACACAGTGTGTCACAGGGTGATTAAGGGCAGACAGGGAATAAACAATAGATCCAGAACCCATCCTGACAACCTGGCTTGCACATCTGGACTTTTAAACGCTTTTTTTTAAATGTAATAACTCACCTAACTCCAGTTTGTATTGTTCAATACTTCTGGGTATGGGGCCATCTTCTGGAGCACAGTAGACTTACCAAGAGCCACACCCTTAAAGAAAACCTAGTATCCCTCCCGCAGGAGCTATTAGCTGTTGGCAGTTCATTAGTTAGGGGTGAGGACTCATAAGCCCCTGCCTGCTCCATGAAGGACATTGCGCAGGCAACCCCAGCCGCTTTGAGTCCGTGAGTACAGTGGTCCTGTCGTGTCCAGTTTGCACCGGTCCTTCCCAACCTCTGGCTCGTAGACTCTTTCTGCCCTTCCATGGAGACCCCCTTGGGGAGGTGGTGTGACACAGAGATCCACTTGTGGCTGAGGACTCCGTAATCACTTGCCCTCTGCACCTTGACTGGTTTGAGTTCTTGCGTTAACCACTGTGCACTGCACAAACCTTTCTGCTGATGTGTGAGAACTGCTCTGATCTACAGGTAGAAAGATAGGACACCAGATGTCAATTTGATATGCTGTCCATTTGGCAAAATAATAGTAGCCCATGAGATTCACAAACATGGGTTCTTAGCCAGATTTGCCAAAGCCAAGCAGTTGGTTGCCATTATAGCATCAGGACCACTACTGCAACCATGCCTACCTTGCACCAGCGGTCATTACTGCAATTCATGCTGGGTGAGAGCATTAGTGACTTTTTCCTCCCAAAGCCTGCATAGTACCTTTTAGCACTATGAAATCTAGCCAGCAGGGGAAAGCTTCCTGGTCAGTACCAACTTGACTTCTCCACATCCTGTGTCCAGTGTGTCTTCATCAATAGGATCATTCTGGTTTGCCCTGTCTCTTAAGACCACTGCTCCTCTTCAGTGACTCCAGGCTTTGTGTTCTCCCCTTCAGATAAAACCCCAGGCCCAGTCCAAGCATTCCCAAAGATTCCTGAAGATGGCAAGGGGCTGAAACCTGGAAGGAGGGGGGAAAGGGTGGGAGTCGGGGGCCTTCTCAAACTGAAGTGCTGAAGGGGAAGTTAGACCCAGAAGGAGGCCCGATTGAGCACACTTTCCTAGAGGAAGAAAAGGACCAGCCCAGCCACTAGGAGCAGAACTAGAAACCCTTCTCAGGAATCCTTTCTCCTCTCCATTTCCTGGGCATGTGGCATCTCTTCACTGAGATCACTCCCCAGCAGAAGCTTGGATGTAATGGTACCCTCTGCCTGGTTTGCTCTGAAGTCTCTCCTATGACAGTGTATGCCAGAGTGGCTCTTCATCGTTCCTCGTAAACATTCGTGTGATTTTGTTGTTGTTGTTGTTGTTTGTTTGTTTGTTTGTTTTGACCCCTGGTTTTGTTTCATTAAAAGAAAACTCCTTTTCTTGTCTAGTTATTTATTTATAAGAGACTTAGGTTGTCCCGGGTTGGCCTCAGATTCCTGGGCTCAAACCATCCTTCTGCCTCAGCCTTCTAGTTAGTGGGAACCATAGGCCTGTATCCTTACTGCGTATCCTTTCAGGTGGACATGAATCTATGCAAGGCATTCCTCCCATCCCCTCTGGGGCTGCGCCTGGTGTTTTCATTCAGTTGACCGATGACCGCGTGTTAGCCCTGAACTAGATACCTGGGGGAGGATGGCAGTCCCGGTGCTCACTCCAGCGGGCTGTTGAGGATCTGCTAAGATGATGTCTATGAAGGACTCAGCATAACACCAGGCATGGGATGGGCTTTTAAAGTGTTGCTGTTAATGACGACAGTACACTAGACATAGACTCTGGCCTCTGGGTCATAAAAGTGTAAAGCTGCATTCTGAAACTATTTAACGGTCTTGGCTCAAACTATGGCCACTGGGTTTCAGTGTCGTGGGACTGCCAAAGTAGGAGACAAAAAATTTGTCGTCGTCTTCTTCTTCTTCTTCTTCTTCTTCTTCTTCTTCTTCTTCTTCTTCTTCTTCTTCTTCTTCTTTAATTAAATCAGTTTAAAAACCTACTAGTACTGCTAGTGTCATAATCATTTTATTCCATAAAAGAATCAACTGAGGACCCTAGGTGACCCCAAGTTGCCCTTCTTCTGTGCAGGAACACAGGTTTTGTTATTGCTAGGGGTGGAAGCCAGGGCCTCATCACATACACTAGGCAAGTACTCTGTCCCATCACTTCATTTTGAAAGTTTAGATCTCAGGAGCTAACATTCTCTAAAAAGAAAAAGCCATTTTTCTCCTGTTCCTGGGCCTCAGCTGGCAATCTAATAGAAAGACATGCCTGCCCATGAACAGCTAGTGTGTGTGCGCGCCCTTCTTCACACTGTTTCTGCCCTAGATTTGGTGGGAAACTACACTGGCCCCCACCCCCCAAAGGCTATTATTGCAGGCCCTGAGGGTCCGAGTGCTCAGCTGACATTTGGACAGGATCACCTATTTCATTCACAGGTAGGGAGTAAGATGTGCCTTGGCTACCTGCCTGGTCTTTTCCAGTGACTAATGGAACTCATCTTTCTGCTTTTTCAGAGGCAGTACAACTTTCTGTGTGACACTTCCGGGAAGGAGGGGAGCCCAGGTTACACCCTGAAGTGACTGAGAGGCTGCCATGGCTTTGCCCATAAAAGAGCAAAGCTTAAGGGTTTCTGAGCCTGTTCTGCCACATTCTTCCTGTTCCGCTGGTGACTCAAGTTAGAAGGAAGGGAAGCCCCTTCTGCTGCTGGGTTGAAGCAGAAGCTATTTTGTTTGCCGCTCTGCCTTGGGTTCCCATGGCTGCTGGCATGCTCTTCCTTTCTCGGAGCCCCTGCGCATCCGCAGGTCTCAGGACACAGTTTCTCTACCGCCTGCATTAGAATCTGCTTGTTGTGGATAAAGGGTTATCACAGCCCCAGTGCTGTGAAGCAAGAGGCTCCCGCTTGGCAGAATGCCTGGCAGTAGAAGTGACCAAGTGTGCTCAGTCAGGACAATGGCAGACGTGCTAGTCTGAGCCCTCAAACGCTTACTGCTTGTGATTTAACAAGCTCCCCAGGTGGTTGTAGCTCCCTGGGGTGAGACACAAAGGCTTGGTACCACTGACCTGGTGGGGACCCATGTTTCCTTTTTGGCTTTTCTTTCACTTTTTAGTTTCTTCTTTTCTATCTTCTCTTTCCACCCTCTTTCCCCTCCCTCTCCCTTCCTCCTGCTCCCCGAAAGAAAAAGCATCCTATAATGAGAAGGCTATCTCTCTCCTGGGGAATTCTTGTTTAGGGAAGTCAAGAGGCCTCCTTGCCAGGCCGGGTGGTGCACGTCCCTTAATCTCAGCATTCAGGAGGCAGAGGCGGGCAGATCTCTGTGAGTTCGAAGCCAGCCTGGTCTACAAAGAGGGTTCCAGGACAGCCAGGGCTGTTACATAGAGAAACTCTGTCTCAGAAAAACAAAAAAAAAACATAAAGGAAGCATCCTTGCCATTCACTGTCCCTGGGTGGGGGCTGGGTGGGGGCTGAGTAGGAGAGGGAATAAGACCAGGCCCTTCCATGCTTTGGGGTTTCAGGAGCTCATGGGGTGAGAGTCCAATAAGAGAGGTGTGGGTGTCTCCTCACCTCAAAGAACTTTGTTGCTCCCACTTATTTTCCTTATTGTGGTCACAGCAAAACCAAAGGAAAGCTATTTTTCTGAGACGGGTTCTCTACATAGCCCTGGCTGTCCTGGAACTTGCTCTGTAGACCAGGCTGGCCTGGCACTCAGAGATCCGCCTGCCTCTGCCTCCCGAGCGCTGGTAGTAAAGGCAGGATGGAGACGGAACCCAGAGCAGTTGACACACTGGGCAGTGGCACTGTCGGTAAGTCCTGTCCTCAGCCCTCCTGGATATCTGTGCGGCCAAGGCGCTGCTCTGCAGACAGACTTGAGCTTGTACACTGTTGGTCGGAGTTACGTGTAGTGGTTAAATGTGTGCAGGTGTGAAGGAGGGCCGGGTTTAGGAGGCAGATGTGTCTCAGATCGGACGATGTGGACACACACTGCTAGGCCCGGAGCTTGTCTCCATTTCTGCAGAGGTACGAATTTTCCCCACGTAGACCTGTCCCCTGAGGTTGGAGCTGCAGGGATAACCCTCCCGCCTCTCCTCAGTCATGTGATTAAGCTCAAAAAGCAGGTTCAAGAGTTTTGTGTTTCTAATCTTTGAGGCATTCCTTGAAATATAGGCCATTAAATTCGTGTAAATGAGAAGGAAGCATTGATTTATTTCCTGTCTAGAAAAAAAAGTTGTTAAATGGAAAAAAATTAAATATAGGCAAATGAAGATAAAATTGCATCACCTAAAGACAATGTCTAGTGTAGGGGTTCTCAACCTCCCTAATGCTGTGACCCTTTAATAGAGTTCCT
This sequence comes from Acomys minous, assembly GCF_964271855.1. Taxonomy (NCBI): domain Eukaryota; kingdom Metazoa; phylum Chordata; class Mammalia; order Rodentia; family Muridae; genus Acomys; species Acomys minous. The sequence goes on from NC_140492.1 coordinate 57,636,208, forward strand.
CATGTTGGGGGTGACCCCCTACCATAACATTATTTTCATTGCTACTTTGTAACTGTAATTTTGCTGAGCAATGTCTCAGTTCCTAAGACTATCTAAAATATGAGTTTTCCAACAGTCGCAACCCACTGGTTGAGAGTTGCCCTGTGTGTGTGTGTGTGTGTGTGTGTGTGTGTGTGTGTGTGTGTACACGCGCACATGTGCAAGGCTTATAAAAGTCTCAACTTGGAGAACAGATTACTAAACCACTGGTAGCTTGAGACTGGACCATGTTCATCCTTCCGCAGAAGGAACCAGACACAGCATAACAGAACTCTCTATTTCATTTGAGTACTGTTAGGTCGCAAGCCTGGGACCAATAGCAAACCAAGGCACCTATTTAACATAGCAAAACGGACCTGACCATCAGGTTCTCCCAGCATCCCTCAGTCCCTACTTGTTACAGGTATGGCTGGCGTATCCTGCCCCCTATCCTGAGCTCCTCAGCCAGCAGCTCTTCCTCATTCACTCAGGGCTCTCTCAGATGTTTCTGCCTCTCCCTCATACGTACAATAAATCTCTTCCACCACACCTAGGAGTAGTCATGTCCTTCTTTTATTTCCTGTTTTTTTTTTCTTACATTTATCTAGTCCTAAAACCCAGGTCTGCTGTGGTATGTCAAGTAAGCACCTCTGTTAGCTGTTTGTCCTTGGTTTGAGGCCTAACAAATACTAATAGATGCTTTTTAGTTGTCTATCAGTATGAATTGTTCATAGTTAATCAACCTCCTTATTTCAAGTGGTGTCTCAGGTTTGCTCCACACAGTATTATAATGACACGTGCGCATACCTGCGTCCTGAGGACAGACAGATCAGAGAGAGGGTTCTTTGAGTAGGGGATAGCTGGACTTGAAGGCTCATTTATTGCCAGTAGCTTCATTCCCTCTGAAAGGAACGGTGTGCTGTTTTGCTTAGGATTATGAAAAGCACCCTCTGGAACTTGGAATTTCATGGCTCCCCAACTGTTTACTTTTGTTTACATTTTCCGAATTAGCTTAATTCTTTTATATGAGAAAAATGCCCCCGGCTCAGAGTATAACAAACTAATACCTTTGCTTCTTGGGCTATGTATTAATATACAGAGTATAAAAATAGAACTGTATTTTGTGGTTCTGTATTGCATGGTAACAGATTGCAGTAGTTGAGAGGTTAGATGGAAGTGTCACAGTAAATCAACTACTTTTATGCTCACCACCTTAAGTATAACTACTTGTACAACTTATTTTTTCTTAGTTTTTTTTTTTCTGGAAAATAGAAATGACCATGGAATGTATCTGTGGAGGGTATTTGTTTTTTGAATTTGTCATTGACACATACAAGTCACCCGGGCGGGCTTGTTGTAAGTGGGAGGGAAGGGTTAATTTGTATGCATCACCTGAAAGTCCTTAGACTGTGCCAAGTGTCAAGTTCATATGATTTCAGCAGTCCCTTAATCACGTGGGAAATCAAGGCACATACTTTCTGTGTCACTCCAAAAATTTGGGAGTATGGACGTTAGACTAGAGCTCATAGAAAATTCTAGATGTCTCTGTGCTCTCAAGCATTTTGCAGTCCAGCTTGGAAACTGATCCATAAGTGTGACACAGTTACAGCAAACAAGCAGAAAGTCAGTCACCAAGCACAAGAAGGCTGACACCCCAAGTTCCTATCTGGTGGCTCATTAATGTAACTGAGCAGAAGCTAACAGGGTCCTCTGGGAGATGGGATAAAAGACACGGGCTTTTAACGGGCTGCGATTTCACGTGAATAGTGAAGCATAAGCATTCAGAGGACCACAAAGAAAGCAGGTTAGAGCTGTCTTCTAGAGCTGTCCTGTTAAATCTATCCACTGCTACCTGGGCTTCTGGGGGCTTGAAATGAAGCTAGTTCACACTGGGATGTCCCTCTGCTGCCTGCACACACCAGGTTTCAAAGACACAGTATCTTTAAAAAAAAAAAAAAAAGTGGAGTGCTTCAATTTTCCGTGATGGATTGCATGTTAGCATGGAGATAATATTCAGCAGGTACTTACTGTGTCGAGTGTCATACACTACACTTCCATCTCTTTCTATTTTTTGATGGAAATTGGGGCGATGACATCACACATCATACTAACGATAGCAGATTACTTGGCCTTTGGAGGGAGGGTGGCGAAAAGCAGAATGCATGTGCTCCTTTTGTTTGTGGAGATAGAGACTGTAGCCAGACTGGATCTGGCTGAGGGGGAGCCGAGCTCTTTGGAAAAAAATCTAGGACAGCAGGAACCCTGTGAAACTGGAATTTCCTCCCAGATTCCTGGAACTGTGCCTTAAGCAAAAACCTTTTCCATGGTAGCAACTTAATCTGGTGTTCATAAATGTGTGCAGAGACTCTGGGGACCCTCTACCGTTCTGGAGACCCAAATCCACCTGAAACTACGACTTAGTTCTCAACAACCAAGAGCGGAGAGCTAGGTCTAGCTGGCCTATTCCATGTAAGTCTGCCAGAGCGGCCTGGAGTACCCAAGCAAGACAGAAGACTTTTTAAGAATTCCAAGGGTCCTGCCCAAACTATGGCACCAGCCAAGGAAAATACGTGCAGTAAACTTGGAACCCCTACCCAGATCTAGCCAATGGACAGGACAGTCTCCACAGTTGAGTGGAGAGTGGGATATGACTTTCACACGAACTCTGGTGCCCCATATTTGACCACGTCCCCTGGATTGGGGAGGCCTGGTGGCACTCAGAGGAAGGATAGCAGGCTACCAAGAAGGGACTTGATACCCTATGAGCATATACAGGGGGAGGAGGTCCCCCTAAGTCACAGTCATAGGGGAGGGGAGTAAGGGGAAAATGGGAGGGAGGGAGGAATGGGAGGATACAAGGGATGGGATAACAATTGAGATGTAATATGAATAAATTAATAAAATATATTTTAAAAAAAGAATTCCAAGAGGCTTCCTATAACCCTTCCAGGCCAGATAGAAGGACAGACGAGTGCTAACCTGACACCAGGTGTGGACACCCAGTGTGGTCCAGTCAAACTGAGGACTGTGAAGTCCTCACAGAAGCCCAACAAGGCCTGGGCCTCCTAGAGTGTGCCTGACTCTAGTCTTGGGTAATTCCTCAAAGGACTTGGATATAAACAGAAACCAAAGTAGAACTAAGCTCTGCTCTCATCTGTTTACAATGTAGACGGAGCCATGGATTAGGTTCTTGTATGCGCATGTACATGCGTGCGTACATATATTTTACACACATACTTTTCTGGGTGCTCTCAAGTAAAAATAAAAATAAATAGGACAATGAGAATGTCCCTTGGCAGAGGGTGGAGGTGGGTTTTCTTTGGGCGACTAGTTGTGTTGCTACCTTTCATTGGGTCCCTTTGCAGTCTGGGCCGTGTCTTTTGTCTCTTGGGAAGTCTTCCAGATGACCCTGTTAGCTTCTGCTCAATTACACTAATGAGCCACCAGATAGGAAGTTGGGATGTCAGCCTTCTTGTTCTTGGTGACTGACTCTTCCTGCTTGTTTGCTATAACTGTTTCATATTTATGGATCAGGATCAGTTTTGGGAGTACAGGGATCAGGATCGTTTTTGGGAGCACAGAGACATTTAGAATTTTCTATGAGCTCTCTAGTCTAATGTCCATATTCCCAAAAATTTGGAGTGACACAGAAAGTGTATATTTAGAGTCTTTCCAAAAGGTCTTGCTATGTATTATGGGAAAATACAAACGAAATCATGTCAGCACAGGCCAAAAGGCTCAGCACCTTGCTTGAAGCTGGCTCGTTTCAGTGGCTCAGATAGGCTGGGCACAGTGTCACACTGCAGTCGCAACACCGGGACAATATCCTGAACCCAGAAGGTCACGGCCAGCACACAGAGAGGGTCTCATCTCAGAAAAGAAGAGAATCAAGAGCTCACATGAAATTCTTTGCTCTGCAACCCCCTGAACATCCTGGTGGCGCCTTTTTACTTCCTACTTGGTGACCTCAGTCCCCATGGAGCTGTCAACCTGTGACCTGAACCTCATCTTAGATAGCTCACCCCTGGGATTTACATTAAAAGCAGCAGATTCCCATGCTGCCCCTTCCATAGCTGCTGCCTCTCACAGCCCCACCCCTACCAGTCATGACCCACATCACAGATGTGTCTAAGTGCCCCTCTTTGCGTAGCTGTAGATCTGGTGTGGACCATTGTTCTAAGTCAATTCTGAGATCTTACCCACTTCCTATCTCAGAAAGGGCTTTAGCAGCCAGAGATGAGACGGCTCAGAGATTAAAAACACTGGCTGCTCTTCCTGAAGATTTGGGTTTGATTCTGAGTACCTATGTGGCAGCTCACAACAGCCTACAACTCCAATTCTAGGGTGTCTGACACCCTCTTCTGTCCTTCACAGACACTGTGTGCATGTAGTACACAGGCTTGCATGCAGGCCAAACATCCATACACATAACAATAAGGTTTTAAAAAACAAAGATCCAGAGACAGCCCTGCCTGTTTGTTCACTTGGGTTCTGCTGGGGGCAGAAACCTCAGCAACCCTTGTAAGTTTTGTTTCTAATTTTTAATCTTCCATTTCTTTGCCATTTGGTTTAACAATTCTGTCCCTTCCCCCCGAAGCCTAACTAACAAATAGTACTTCCATTGGAGAGTCTCAGCAGCCATTCCTGCTGTAGTGACTGCATCTCTCCTCACATAGCTGGTGATCCGGCTCAGTCCCAGGGAGGTGGTCAGGTCTAAATTTAACTCCGAGCCTTCTGCCAAGCTAGGCAAGCCAGGGCTGTGAGAGCAAAACCAGAGCTGGACCGTTCCCAGGGTGTGTGTATGTGTGGGAGGTCGAGGGGAAGGTGGGTGAGCCTTCCCAAAAGCCTAAAGAGCCCTGGGAGAAGAGGAGGAGGAGGTCAGGGTGGGGAGGGCCACTGGCATCACAGGAGACAGTTGGCCTTTATCCTAGCCTAGTTGGCTGGGTCCCTTAGAGAAAGTCCTTCACATTCTCAACCCTCTCAGATTCCTCCCATTGTAAAAAGTGTGGGTGACATGACTTAGTGGGATTATAATTGCCATGGCTACTTGCCAAACATTATGCCACAATTATGTGCCTTCACCTTTGTCTCCTAATCCAAAGACAACCCGTCCCAAGTTAATGAGACACAACCTGCTCGTTGTACACGTTGACAGGCTGCTGGCTTGCATCTTTATTCGCCTTGGCATGTCCCTCCGTATCAACGGGTGTGTATGGCAGAGACAGCACAGGACCAGCGTCTGAAGTCCTCTTTGTAGAATAGCTTTGCCAAGTCAGGCACTGAAAATGTGTAGCCGCAAAGCACCGAGGCCAGTTTAGTTTGTAAAATTAGCCACCCTTCCCAGCACAGTCATGTTTAGCACTCTGCCCTGAAGTGTGTATGCGCGGAGCTTCTAGAGTGGGGTCAGACTGTGTCTCAAACGGCGTCATCTCTGTTTCCGTCTGATCTGTGACAGATGTTTAGGAAGCAGGTCCCAAGACAAGTTGGAGAAGCTGGGCTGAGTTTCTGTGTTTGTACAAAGTGCCCTCACTGCAAGTGAAGAGGGAAAAAAGACCACAAAGCTTTTGTGGGGAAGTGCCTGGTTAGTGTCACAAGTAGCCTTCACTGAGAAAGGAATGTAGGTCAGCCAGCTCTGTGGGGCTCATCTGTCTTTTTTTTTTTTTCTAGTAAAAGAGCTATTCCTAGGCAATTCTTTTCGCTCAAGTCTCTAAGACCCAAGAGGACCAAACTGAGATTCTTTCCCGGCATTAGTGCTCCCTAAATGTGCCGACTCCGGTTATTTGACTTCCATAGGCCAGTTTTTTCCCCTGGTCTGCTTTGTTGTGAGGATGCAGGTGACAACACACCCGAGCACAGAGGATGATGCACCCAGCAGATGCTAGCTTGAGGGGAGTAGCCTTCTCCCCGTTGCCAGGTGTTTCTTGCCTTTACGAGGCCTTAGTTCCAAACAAGCTCTTAAGTGGCATGGAGGTGGACAAGTGAGCATTTCTTAACGCTTTCAAGGAAACAGGCACGTGACGCAGGCCGTCTGTATGGGCCTTTTGCCTAATCTTTGGGTCGCAAGAGCCTCTCCATGGTTGACCTATAGATCTTGGGCTGATTCAAGGTGACACTTCTACTAAGACTGGTCCCCTCTCAAGTCCTAGAGGCCAATGTGTTGGATGCCTTTTTAAAACTTTTTCTTCTTTTCCTATGTTTGTACATATGGTCTATGTGTGCATGTGTTTGTATGTTGACTTGTGTATGGATGAATGTGTGTATGCGCGTTCATGTAGAAGCCCAGATTTGATGTCAGGACTCTTCCTCTGTAATCTTTAGGAACCAGGCTACCGCAGTCTAACTCAGAGCTTGCTAATACCATAGTCTCGATAGCCAGCTTGCTCTTAGGAGCCCATCTCTGTCTTCTAGAGTGATAGGTGTGTGCTGCCGTGGCCAGTTGTGCCTGGCATCTGTGTGGGTTCTGGGGATCCAAGCTCCAGGCCTCATGCTTGCAAGGCACACTGTTGATCTGCTGAGCCCTGTGCTGCTGGAATCTTTTTATTTATTTATTTTTTTAATTTTATGTATAAGTGCTCTATCCGCATGTACACCTGCACTCCAGAAGAGGGCATCAGATCCCATTATAGATGGTTGTGAGCCACCATGTAGTTGCTAGGAATTGAGCTCAGGACCTCCGGAAGAGCAGACAATACTCCGCTAAGCCATCTCTCCAGCATCTCTCCCCCTACCCATGTTGGATTCTTTAGGCAGATTTTTTTTTTGACAAGCCATTACTAAGGCACTTCACATTTGTTCATTGCGTGCCACTAACTCTACATCTGTGTTCAAAGCAGATCCTCTTAGACGTATTCTTTTAATTACTATAGTTATATGCTTGGCTCTGGTAAATGTCTGACCTGCCATTTACATCTATTTAATTTCTGTCTGTCACCAAACTAGAGCTTTTATATTTAATAACCACATTTCTCACTTTTATACAAAAACAAAGAAATTTGATTCTTTGTGAGAGTATACTATTGGTTAAGTTAGTCTTT